>NW_016808764.1:210080-221562 GCF_001698545.2 Rhinopithecus bieti
CCTTTTTTTTTTTTTTTTTTTTTTTGAGATGGAGTCTCACTCTGTCGTCCAGGCTAGAGTGCAGTGGTGCAATCTCAGCTCCCCACAACCTCCACTTCCTGGGTTCCAGCAATTCTCCTGCCTCAGCCTCCAGAGTAGCTGGGATTATAGGCATGTACCACAATGCCAGGCTAAATTTTTTTTTTTTTTTTTTTTTTTTTTTTAGCAGAGACAGGGTTTCACCATGTTGGCCAGGCTGGTCTGGAACTCCTGACTTCAAGTGATCTGCCTGCCTCGGCCTCCTGAAATGCTGGGATTATAGGCATGAGCCACCACGCTCAGCCTCTCTTTCCATTTTGAAGTTCACTAGTCGCCATTCTTGATTCCAAGATCATTAGGACTGCAAGGCATCATTACTAAACAAAACAGTGGGTAGAAATGAAAGAAGCCCTGGAGACCATGTGCAACTTCTACTGTACGGGTGAGGCCAATGAGGCCTTTTCAGGTGAAAGAAGTCTTCTGGAATCACACAACCGGTTGGTCAAGACAGCGCCTGACTCAGAGTCACGAGAACTACTGCAGCGCCTTGGCCTCTAGGCTGCCCCATTGATCTGTGTATGTTCAGCTACCAGCAGACCTTAGATCTTTGAAATCTTTCTGTGCATCAGTTTTGCAGAAATTCAGGGAAATGCTGCATTAGGTTTCTTCTTACTGTATTTGGTCAGGTGGCCAATATCAAAATCAGAAGCTAAGACCACTTCCTGTTGACTCTTGTGTGGAGGAGAGACTAGCATATTAACACAGAAGCCTTCTTAGGTCAGATTCTCATGTGCATTAACTTTTCTTTTTTTTTTTTTTTTTGAGACAGAGTGTCACTCTGTTGTCCAGGCTAGAGTGCAGCAACTCTATCTTGGCTCACTGCAACCCCTGCCTCCCGGGTTCAAGCCATTCTCTTACCTCTATCTCCTAAGTAGCTGGGACTACAGATGTGTGTCACCACGCCTGGCTGACCTTTGTATTTTAGTAGAGATGGGGTTTCACCATGTTGGCCACGGCTGGTCTTGAACTCCTGACCTCAAGTGATCTGCCTGCCTCAGCCTCCCAAAGTGCTGGGATTACAGGTGTGAGCCACTGTGCCTGGCTTTTTTTTTTTAAGACAGGGTCTCACTCCTATCACTCAGGCAGTGGCAACATCATGGCTCATTGCAGCCTTGACTTCCTGGGCTCAGGTAATCCTCCCACCTCAGGTTCGTGAGCAGCTGGGACTACAGGTCATTGCCACCACACCATTTAGGTAACAGTCCTCTCTCCAGTCACCTACCTTTGCTGAGCCACAGAGACCTGGATTCTTCAACACACAGGATTTTCTTTTTTTGAGACAGGGTCTTGCTCTGTCACCCAGGCTAGAGTGCAGTGGTGCAATCTCAGCTCACTGTAACTTCCACCCTCTGGGCTCAGGTTATCTTCCCACCTCAGCCTCCAGAGTAGCTGGGACTACAGGCATGCACCGCCATACCTGATTAATTTTAAGTTTTACTAGATACGGATTTTGCCCTGTTCCCCAGGCTGACCTATTACTCTTGGGCTGAAGTCATCCACCCACCGCGGCCTCCCAAAATGCTAGGATTACAGGTGTGAGCCTCTGCACCCAACCTGGGTCACTAACTTTTTTTTTTTTTTTATCTTAGAGATGGAGTTTTGCTCTGTCACCCAGGCTGGGGTGCAGTGGTGTGATCTCGGCTCACTGCAACCTCTGCCCTCTGGGTTCAAGTGATTCTCCTGCGTCAGCCTCCTGAGTAGCTGGGACTATAGGCATGCACCACCATGCTTGGATAAGTTTTGTATTTTTTTAGTATAGATGGAATTTCACTGTATGTTCACCAGGCTGGCCTCAAACTCCTGACCTCAGGTGATCTGCCCACCTCGGCCTCCCAAGGTGCTGGGATTACAGGCATGAGCCACCGTGCCCAGCCTGCTCATTAACTCTTGAAGGTCACCTTTTTGCCACAGAGTCTTAGTCCTTCCTTAGCACGTGAAAGAAAAGGGCTTCTAAGAAGTGTCTAAAGAAGACAGTTCAATGGGGATTGGGGGTGTGAGAACTACTTGACTGGACTAGGGCCCAGTTGTGTTAAGTAGCAACCCACTGAACTGCTTTGACACCACACTTACCAGAGAGCAAGATACTCCAAGCCAGGGGTTCCCAAACTTCAGCATCACAATCCTCAGGGAGGGCTTGTTAGTTACAACATAGATTTCTGGCTAGAATTTCTAACTCCGTAGGTCTGATCTAGGTTCCAAGAATCTTTATTTCTAACAATTCCAGGTGATATGGATTCTACTGGTCTGGGGACCACCCTTGGACCACATTTAGGAGCATCTCTGCTTCAAGCAGCTATCCTGACTTCGAAGGGCCCAGCTACTGAAATGTCACAGGGATTGCATTTGCTATGGTGAGCCTGCAGGTGGGGGGAAACTTGACACAGAATGGAACTCCTCAGATGCTCCAGGAGAGAGGCGGTCTTCAAGAGCAGCCTGCAGGCCAAGTCTCAGAGCAGAGCTTTGGCCACAGCAGGAGGTATTGGCAGTCATGGTTGCACTTCTTTAGGTAAATATAAAACAAAGCTGCACAGCATCACCACTAGACAGCCCAGGTGGGTAGGAGAGTGGGTGTACGGGGGACATCAGCTGATCCAACAACAGTCATTTTACTTGTGAGGGTATCTAAAATGCCAAAACGTGAGGCAGCTGGCTCAGGTGATGAATTAACTAATGAGAGAGAGAAGCCCAGAACCCAGGTCTCCAGTGCCCGAGCAGGCTACACCGTCTCTTGATAAATCACTGCTTCCTACAGCCTCTCTCTTCAAAAACGTGTTAGATAAGCTTCTTGGCAACACGCTCTGTCACTCCCTCCCCTCCTGCTGCCATATCCATTTAGAACCCAATATAAAAATAAATAATCTTTAGGCTTGGGCATCCTGCAACCCCTAAAAAGTACAAACTTTCACTTTTAAGGTCATTCATAGGTGAGATCTGGAGGAGTGAGGAGTCTGCCCCACAGCTACAACACTGACATACTCACAACCACGCTGTTGTATACACTCCCACTACAACGCTGACATACTCACAACCACGCTGCTGGGAACTGTTTGTACACACTCCCGCTACAATGCTGACTGACTCACAACCACGCTGCTGGGAACTGTATACACTCCCGCTACAACACTGACATACTCACAACCACACTGCTGGGAACCGTTTGTATACACTCCCGCTACAACGCTGACATACTCACAACCACACTGCTGGGAACCATTTGTATACACTCCCAATACAACGCTGACATACTTACAACTACGCTGCTGGGAACCGTTTGTACACACTCCCAATACAACACTGACATACTCACAACCATGCTGCTGGGAACTGTTTGTACACACTCCCACTACAACGCTGACATACTCACAACCACACTGCTGGGAATTGTTTGTACACACTCCCGCTACAACGCTGACATACTCACAACCACGCTGCTGGGAACCGTTTGTATACACTCCCGCTACAATGCTGACATACTCACAACTATGCTGCTGGGAACCGTTTGTATACACTCCCGTTACAACGCTGGCATACTCACAACCACGCTGCTGGGAACTGTTTGTATACCCTCCCATCTTGTTCCCAACCACACATGTACTACACAATGTTGTTCTAGAATACTAGAGTCTAACATTCTAGAGTTTTGTAACACACCCTGGAAACAGCCATTTTACCTTTAATGGCAGAGGCTGGCAGCTCTTCAGAAACAGAAACCAGGCTTTCCCTTTATTTTATTTTACTTTATTTTTGAGATGAAGTCTCACTCTGTTGCCCAGGCTACAATGCAGTGGCACAATCTTGGCTCACTGCCACCTTTGCCTCCCGGGTTTAAGCTATTCTTCTACCTCAGCCTTTCGAGTAGCTGGGATTATAGGCACCTGCCACCATGCCTGGCTAAATTTTTTTATTTTTTTATTTTTTTTGTATTTTTAGTAGAGATGGAATTTCACCACGTTGGCCAGGCTGGTCTTGAACTCCTGACCTCAAGTGATCCGCCTGACTTGGCTTCCCAAAGTGTTGGGATTACAGGCGTGAGCCACCGCACCCAGCACCCCCATGTTTCAGAAAGCGGAGAAAGACAGACAATATAAGCAGACTAACTTTACATAGTGCCATCATGCATTCACATAGCTCCTCCCAGTTTATAAAATGCTTCTAGCTTGCCTCTTAGCAAACCTGTGAGGTCTGAGTGGGAACAATACTTTCAACATCCAAATTTCCAGTGGCTGCGGGGAGCCAGGTCCTGTGACAAACACTTCATTTGATCCTCACAATATACTCGGAAGTTAGTTATGATTTGTACAGACAAGAAAAATAGAAGCTCAGAGAAATGACAACCCTTTTCGAGATCCTATAGCTTGGTAAGAGTGATGATGGTGCTGGTGGGGCCAAGTGTTATTTTTTAATACTTTCAGGCAATTTTGCAAAGCCAAGTGATTTGCAGCTTGTCTCTGAAAATCTGCCTTTCTTTAGGAAGCACAGCTGGTTGCAAAGCAGATTTCACAGCAGGTAGAGAGGAGTCAGGCAGGGCAACCAAATGTTATTTAAAGGTCTTAGCAAATATGTCCAGATTCCAGAGACCACTGAACCTAATGAAGTCTTTTTTTTTTTTTTGTGTGTGTGTGTGTGTGTGTGACAGGGTCTTGCTCTGTTGCCCAGGCTGGAGTACAGTGACACAATCTTGGCTCACTGCAACCTCTGCTTCCTGAGTTCAAGCAATTCTCCTACCTCAGCCTCTCGAGTAGCTGGGATTATAGGCACCTGCCATCACACCCAGCTAATTTTGTTTTGCTGTTGCACTTTTAGTAGAGACAGGGTTTCACCATGTTGGCCAGGCTGGTCTTGAACTCCTGACTTCAAGTGATCCACATGCCTCGGCCTCCCAAAGTGCTAGGATTACAGATGTAAGCCACCATGCCGGGCCCCAAATTTCTCCTTTTAATATAACTTCTGACCTCAGAATCTAGAAGATTCATCTTAAACCTCTAGATCTTTTGTTTTAGAACATTTCATTGGATTAAGATGATGGAACAGTCACAAAATAATGCTTACCATAAGCATTTTTGGTGAAGGCAAAGAAGAAATGTGAGACTCANTCAAGCCTGGGAGCCTAGGTGACAGAGCAAGGCTCATTCTAAAAAAAAAAAAAAAAAAAAAAAAAAAGAAGATTGTCTTGATTAAATATAAGAGTACCTATGTACTGGTACTTCCCTGGCCTCATCTTCCCTCTCTCTATTCATTTCTCTCTCCTTCCGCATCTCCAGGCTCCTTGTGGTATCTGTGGCCTCACTGTAGGTGGATGGTTAGTATCAGTGACACACTGATACTGTTGTTGGTGCCTTTGCCCTCAAGAAATTATAATATAGCCTGGGAGAGACTATTTTAGGTCAGGCCAGGCTGAAACATTCTGGTTGGTCTGGATTTAAAGGTGTTTTATTTTTTTAATAATTAAATTTGAATGCATTTATCTGGGGTATGACTGCTCTGAATTTTGCTAAAGTTTCCACCATTAGCATCTTATTACACACCATCTACTTTACTTCTGTATATTACCTGCCTGTCCTATAAGCATTTGCATTTATACTTCTTGTTTTATTTAGGTTTTTGTTCCTTTTATTATGCCAAATACACAAAAGATGCCTACAAAATTTTACACCATGCCTCTTTCAAGACATGTTCAGTGTTTAACCTCGAATACTGATCCGTCGGAGTGGACTACCACGGAGTGACTCCATATCAGACTATGGAGGGAGAAATAAACAAACAAACAAACAAAAACTAAGTCAGGTTTCAATGGTTTTTTGTTTGTTTGTTTGTTGTTTTTGAGCCAGAGTCTCGCTCTGTCGTCCAAACTGGAGTGCAATGGCACCATCTCAGCTCACTGCAACCTCCACCTCCCAGGTTCAAGCAATTGTCCTGCCTCCTGAGTTGCTGGGATTACAGGCGTATGCCACCACGCCCAGCTACTTTTTGTATTTTCAGTAGAGATGGGGTTTCTCCCTGTTGGCCAGGCTGGTCTCTAACTCCTGACTTCAGGTGATCCACCTGCCTCGGCCTCCCAGAACTGGACTACAGGTGTGAGTCACTGCGCCTGGCCTTAATGATATTTTTTAAGGCTCTGCCTCTGATATAGAATACCAGTCACCTACACATTGGAGCTACAGATTCCATCCTACCTTTCAGACCACCAAAAAAAGGTTGATATCTCAGAAGGTACTAAGCCCCGGCGGTAGAGTCCCTTTCTAGTGCTTACTCCCTGAGGGTCTTTGAGGTTCACCTTAGGACCCTCAGGGAGTGGGCATCAGGAAGGAAGTACTTAGGAATTAAGCAGTACCTGATACTTAACCTGTGACCCTGCTTCCTAAAATACACTCAACTCCATTCATCTGTCTCTCCCACCCCATCGGTCTCATTCATCAGTCTTATCCAACATAAAATTGAGGGCAAATTCCCAGCCCACCTCAGGAGAGCTATGCTGGATGCTCAGACCCACAAAAAGAGGTCTCTGTTGTGGTTCATCTCCCCCAAGAGAGTCGGGAGAAAGTGAGCTCCATGCATGCCCCACATCCTTCCTTCCCGTTGCTCCTCCTGACACAGGATCTGAAGGCATGCCTGAGACCAGGAGGAAGAGAGCTGGTGTGCCTGTAGAACTCAGCCGGCCCTTAATTCTAAGTCGCTTCACGAAAGTCGGGGGTGAGGATGCCCCTTGGCCTCTGTCACACCCTCACAAGACCCCCTTGCTGAATAACACCCCTTCGATGGTCCCCTTACCCTGGGAGGGGGCCACATCTCTCAGCGCTTCTAGCCAACAGGGACTTCCCGGCTCCAAGTTCTTCCTGCCACACGAGTCCCTGTCCTTCTTCCCTCACTCCCGTTCCTCCAGAGACAGGGTGGCTTCAGAACGTCCATGCGGGCAGAAGTCTGGCCCAGAGCGTCTCCAGTTCTGCCCTGCTCTGAGCTGTCCCGAGTCAGGCCATGTCAGGCTTTCTAACATGCTCAGGGACTTCACTTCCTGGTTTTAATTTCTTTTCTTTTTTTTTTTTCACAACTGAAAGTGGAAGTGTTCTGACCAGGACGGGAGAAGCTGCCAAAGCTACCCTGGCTCGGTGTCAGTCTTTCACCTCAGCCCCTAAGGGCCGATACAAAAGCCAGCTTGCCTCAACGCAATTTACCCTGTCCTCCTGTGGCCAATCACCTTTCAACTAAGATGAAAAAACACAAACTAAAATAACTTGAGGTACCCCTCAGATCAGCAGCCTCACAAAGGCAGAAGTGGCGCTGTTCCCTGCTGGATTTGGAGGACAGGAGAGTCTGGCTAGAGGGCACCTCAGCCCTCAGACCCACACAAAGACCTTTTACCCCATCTCTCCAGTCGCCAGAGCTGCCTGCCTTGGTCCCTGAAGCTGTTCTGGCAAAGCCAAGAAAACCAACAAGCAAATCAGGAATGACAGGGCTGTGAGTCGTTCAGTTGGCATGATTTCTTTCCCTGGAACACATTCACACCTCAAAACTTAACTTAAAATCGATTCCGCTGCCTTGGTCACCCCCAGTATTACCAGGACCTGTATTAGTCTCATTTTTGATCTGCCTAAGGCTGTGACCACAGATGGGCCCTGGAGCTGCCATTATCAGATTAGGAAGCAGAAATAACAAATTTTCCTGCCCCTTCCCCACCTCACAGATACCTCAGAATGAAGCAGCACTTTCTCCTCGATCCCCCACGAAGGCTCACAGGAAATTCAGCCTGATCCTGGCTCTTTGCTGGAGCTAGATTAGGGTTCGTTCTTTCTACAGAGCAGGGTCTTAAAAGCTTCCAACTAAGGAAGCCAGGGTGAGCTGTGCCACAATCTTAGAGAACACAAGAGCTGAGCTCTTGGCCTCCGGGGAGCCGCCTTTGGACATGGAAGAAAGATGAAGGGCTGGGAGATGAAGGGGGGCCTGTGACATTCCATCCTCCAGCTCATCTCACGGCTGGAGGATCACTTGGCTTTTGCTTAGTTTCAGGAACTCAGCTCCCCAAGAGGCAATGTCCTCTAGAGGAGAGCAGAGGATGGCAGAGTGGGTGTCGAATCTCAGCCATGCTAATACCTCTGGGCCCTTCAGCAGGTGCTGTCTTCCTTCACCAAAGGGCTCAGGGCTAGGAGAAGATACATATTTATTTATTTTTCATTGACCTCCACCAATAAAAATGCTCAAGTTCAGGAAGGTTGACTCCCTCTAAAGTCCCATCAGTTGTATTCCTATCAATCCTCTGTGCACATGAGTGACACCCTCAGGATTTCAAGGGGTAACTAGAAGTTTTGGCAACCCACAAGAATTCTGCGTTGTTGGGCAGGCTGTGGAAACTGACCAATCAAGACTCAAATTCTAGCCACACCACCTTTGAGCTATGTAGCTTAGGCCATGCTGTTTAACAGCCTGGAGATGTGCTATGCATCTGTGAAATGGGAATGATACCACCTGCTTTACAGGAGGAGATGCACCAATGAAGTAACATACGTCATCTACCCAGAACAGTCCCCAGCACCTAATTGAATATCTGCTGATTCCCTTCCTCTCTCTCTGCCAAATGGGACTCTCTGCCGTCAGCAGCTGACACATGATCCTTCTAACTACACTGAGACAGAAACTTCTCAATGGAAGATGAAGGAGACCCACGTTCTGGTTTTGTGTGCTTTAGTACACTTAGCAAAATCAGTGTTCCCTTCCAGTTCCATCCCCTGCTAGCATTTGGACAGCTCATGTATCTCCACCCCCTTTCCAGCAGATTTTTTTCTTTGCCTCCCACACAAGTCAGCTGAGATTACTATTCAACTAAATGTAATTTCATATTATAAAAGAGCCTTAGGCTGAGAGTAAGAAATCCCACTTTCTTTCCCCACACCACCCACCTCCCTACTATCTCACAGATATATTCAATATAGAGCAGGTAGTATCATTGTGGCTTACCTTGGGAGAAGACTCTTCCTTCCTGGGTCGAGGAAGTGCTCCCCTCACAGCTGGCTGTACTGATTCAGCACCACCTTCAGGCACTTCTACTCTTTCCACAGCTCCTGGGACTGACTGGGACACACCCGAAGCTACTGTGTACTGTCCTGAGAGTGGCCAACGCACTCCCCTGGAACCTTTGAATCTGTCGCAATAGAAGTTCAAAGGTAGAAGTTACCTGTTCAAACCCTTGTAGTAACCTCTGACAGTAAGAAAAGCAGTGTTCGGCAAAAGATTACAACAAGAGATTGTTATGCAATGGGCTTAAGAGGGAAAAAATAAAAAGACAGCCCACAGTTCAGAAAGCTAACGTTTACCAAGAGAAACCTTCGATAAAGCTCTACCTCAGGGGAAGGAGAAGGGGTAGACAGAGCTTTGCATCTGCTTTGGGGGCACAATCCTTGAGATTGTGAAAGGAAGAGGAAGGTCTAGATTACTAGAGGAAAAAGGGCTCCTTGAGATCAGAGTGAGAGAAAAATGAGAACCCACTTTAATTGGCTCAAGCTATAACTTTAGGATTCAGACTAAGCAGAGGTGTGCATTTGGAGACCAGCTATCTTGTAGAAGGGACTACTGCCCCCTTCAGCATTAGAACATCTCCAAGACAACCAAATGAGCCAAACAGTCTAGAGTCTAGGCTGAGAGACAAGCCTAGGAGAGTTGTATTTAGGATTCGGAATCATGAACACAGTCTGCAGCACACATAGTCTAGCAAGGTGCTCAAATAAGAAGCATTGCTACTGCATCATGGTTCAGCCATCCTACTCTCTCTTTCCTCTTTTTTTTTTTTTTTTTTTGAGATGGAGTCTCACTCTGTCGTCCAGGCTAGAGTGCAGTGGTGCAATCTCAGCTCCCCACAACCTCCACTTCCTGGGTTCCAGCAATTCTCCTGCCTCAGCCTCCAGAGTAGCTGGGATTATAGACACATGCCACCATGCCTGGCTACTTTTTTTTTTAGCAGAGACAGGGTTTCACCATGTTGGCCAGGCTGGTCTGGAACTCCTGACTTCAAGTGATCTGCCTGCCTCGGCCTCCTGAAATGCTGGGATTATAGGCATGAGCCACCACGCTCAGCCTCTCTTTCCATTTTGAAGTTCACTAGTCGCCATTCTTGATTCCAAGATCATTAGGACTGCAAGGCATCATTACTAAACAAAAACAGTGGGTAGAAATGAAAGAAGCCCTGGAGACCATGTGCAACTTCTACTGTACGGGTGAGGCCAATGAGGCCTTTTCAGGTGAAAGAAGTCTTCTGGAATCACACAACCGGTTGGTCAAGACAGCGCCTGACTCAGAGTCACGAGAACTACTGCAGCGCCTTGGCCTCTAGGCTGCCCCATTGATCTGTGTATGTTCAGCTACCAGCAGACCTTAGATCTTTGAAATCTTTCTGTGCATCAGTTTTGCAGAAATTCAGGGAAATGCTGCATTAGGTTTCTTCTTACTGTATTTGGTCAGGTGGCCAATATCAAAATCAGAAGCTAAGACCACTTCCTGTTGACTCTTGTGTGGAGGAGAGACTAGCATATTAACACAGAAGCCTTCTTAGGTCAGATTCTCATGTGCATTAACTTTTTCTTTTTTTTTTTTTTTTTGAGACAGAGTGTCACTCTGTTGTCCAGGCTAGAGTGCAGCAACTCTATCTTGGCTCACTGCAACCCCTGCCTCCCGGGTTCAAGCCATTCTCTTACCTCTATCTCCTAAGTAGCTGGGACTACAGATGTGTGTCACCACGCCTGGCTGACCTTTGTATTTTAGTAGAGATGGGGTTTCACCATGTTGGCCACGGCTGGTCTTGAACTCCTGACCTCAAGTGATCTGCCTGCCTCAGCCTCCCAAAGTGCTGGGATTACAGGTGTGAGCCACTGTGCCTGGCTTTTTTTTTTTAAGACAGGGTCTCACTCCTATCACTCAGGCAGTGGCAACATCATGGCTCATTGCAGCCTTGACTTCCTGGGCTCAGGTAATCCTCCCACCTCAGGTTCGTGAGCAGCTGGGACTACAGGTCATTGCCACCACACCATTTAGGTAACAGTCCTCTCTCCAGTCACCTACCTTTGCTGAGCCACAGAGACCTGGATTCTTCAACACACAGGATTTTTCTTTTTTTGAGACAGGGTCTTGCTCTGTCACCCAGGCTAGAGTGCAGTGGTGCAATCTCAGCTCACTGTAACTTCCACCCTCTGGGCTCAGGTTATCTTCCCACCTCAGCCTCCAGAGTAGCTGGGACTACAGGCATGCACCGCCATACCTGATTAATTTTTAAGTTTTTACTAGATACGGATTTTGCCCTGTTCCCCAGGCTGACCTATTACTCTTGGGCTGAAGTCATCCACCCACCGCGGCCTCCCAAAATGCTAGGATTACAGGTGTGAGCCTCTGCACCCAACCTGGGTCACTAACTTTTTTTTTTTTTTTT
>NW_016808764.1:221751-245122 GCF_001698545.2 Rhinopithecus bieti
CATACTCACAACCACGCTGCTGGGAACTGTTTGTACACACTCCCGCTACAATGCTGACTGACTCACAACCACGCTGCTGGGAACTGTATACACTCCCGCTACAACACTGACATACTCACAACCACACTGCTGGGAACCGTTTGTATACACTCCCGCTACAACGCTGACATACTCACAACCACACTGCTGGGAACCATTTGTATACACTCCCAATACAACGCTGACATACTTACAACTACGCTGCTGGGAACCGTTTGTACACACTCCCAATACAACACTGACATACTCACAACCATGCTGCTGGGAACCGTTTGTACACACTCCCACTACAACGCTGACATACTCACAACCACACTGCTGGGAACCGTTTGTATACACTCCCGCTACAACGCTGACATACTCACAACCACGCTGCTGGGAACCGTTTGTATACACTCCCGTTACAACGCTGGCATACTCACAACCACGCTGCTGGGAACTGTTTGTATACCCTCCCATCTTGTTCCCAACCACACATGTACTACACAATGTTGTTCTAGAATACTAGAGTCTAACATTCTAGAGTTTTGTAACACACCCTGGAAACAGCCATTTTACCTTTAATGGCAGAGGCTGGCAGCTCTTCAGAAACAGAAACCAGGCTTTCCCTTTATTTTATTTTACTTTATTTTGAGATGAAGTCTCACTCTGTTGCCCAGGCTACAATGCAGTGGCACAATCTTGGCTCACTGCCACCTTTGCCTCCCGGGTTTAAGCTATTCTTCTACCTCAGCCTTTCGAGTAGCTGGGATTATAGGCACCTGCCACCATGCCTGGCTAAATTTTTTTATTTTTTTATTTTTTTTGTATTTTAGTAGAGATGGAATTTCACCACGTTGGCCAGGCTGGTCTTGAACTCCTGACCTCAAGTGATCCGCCTGACTTGGCTTCCCAAAGTGTTGGGATTACAGGCGTGAGCCACCGCACCCAGCACCCCATGTTTCAGAAAGCGGAGAAAGACAGACAATATAAGCAGACTAACTTTACATAGTGCCATCATGCATTCACATAGCTCCTCCCAGTTTATAAAATGCTTCTAGCTTGCCTCTTAGCAAACCTGTGAGGTCTGAGTGGGAACAATACTTTCAACATCCAAATTTCCAGTGGCTGCGGGGAGCCAGGTCCTGTGACAAACACTTCATTTGATCCTCACAATATACTCGGAAGTTAGTTATGATTTGTACAGACAAGAAAATAGAAGCTCAGAGAAATGACAACCCTTTTCGAGATCCTATAGCTTGGTAAGAGTGATGATGGTGCTGGTGGGGCCAAGTGTTATTTTTTAATACTTTCAGGCAATTTTGCAAAGCCAAGTGATTTGCAGCTTGTCTCTGAAAATCTGCCTTTCTTTAGGAAGCACAGCTGGTTGCAAAGCAGATTTCACAGCAGGTAGAGAGGAGTCAGGCAGGGCAACCAAATGTTATTTAAAGGTCTTAGCAAATATGTCCAGATTCCAGAGACCACTGAACCTAATGAAGTCTTTTTTTTTTTTTGTGTGTGTGTGTGTGTGTGTGACAGGGTCTTGCTCTGTTGCCCAGGCTGGAGTACAGTGACACAATCTTGGCTCACTGCAACCTCTGCTTCCTGAGTTCAAGCAATTCTCCTACCTCAGCCTCTCGAGTAGCTGGGATTATAGGCACCTGCCATCACACCCAGCTAATTTTGTTTTGCTGTTGCACTTTTAGTAGAGACAGGGTTTCACCATGTTGGCCAGGCTGGTCTTGAACTCCTGACTTCAAGTGATCCACATGCCTCGGCCTCCCAAAGTGCTAGGATTACAGATGTAAGCCACCATGCCGGGCCCCAAATTTCTCCTTTTAATATAACTTCTGACCTCAGAATCTAGAAGATTCATCTTAAACCTCTAGATCTTTTGTTTTAGAACATTTCATTGGATTAAGATGATGGAACAGTCACAAAATAATGCTTACCATAAGCATTTTTGGTGAAGGCAAAGAAGAAATGTGAGACTCAGAGAGAAAAGGGGAAGCACATGATGTCTGCAGTAGCTGAGACATGTAAAGCATGGGAAACACTTATTTAGGAAGGATCTTAGGCTGTTTTGACCCCTACGTCAAATCTTTTCCAGGCAAACAACATGATTCAACAGGCAAGAGAAGCAAAGACCTAGAGCTATGGGCTAGATCTATTCTTGTAAATTTCACAATGATGGATCACAAAGAAAGCGGGGAGATGTCCCTTCCTAGAGTTAGCTGAACAGCAGGGCAGAGGTTGTGATGGCATGGAGTGGGCAAAAACAGAGCTGTGTTACACTGACCTTTAGCATCCCACATGGCAGAGTTGACTCTGAAGTTTATCCTTGTACTGAGATATGAGAAGGAAGGAGCGAAGTCCCTTACCTCATAACGAGGGTGTCATAATCAGCCATGGAATTTCATGTCCGCCCTTTCCCTGGTTATCTGCTATTTCAAAAGGCTAATGACACTCAAAGTACAACTTACAGGGCAGTGATCCAAGGCTTTCATGCCAGATCCTCTCTGAAGGCCTTCATGATGGTGAACATGACTGAGCTCCTACCGCGTGGTGGTAACACTGCATTTAAGAGCTTTGTCTGTACTATCTCATTTAATCACACAGCAGCCCTACGTAAGTTTTTATTGCTATTTAGAAGGAGAGAAAAGTCTAAGAGAGTCCAAGAAACTTGTCCAAGGTACACAGCTAACAGTTGGCTGAGTATCAGAGTCAGATTTTGAGCTCAGGTAGTCTTGAGTTCAGAGCCCAAGCACATATCTGTGACTGCATACCATCTCTTCCAAGATCCCCTAGCAAACTGGTGTGTTTATATGTGCGTTTCTTTTGGGAATTTTTACTGGTCTCTCAAAGAAAACTAAGATCCATTGCCCTACAGGAAGCCAGACCCAATACTAGACATGTGGACCTGATGCCAAGGGTGGGGCAACAGCTACCTTCCCCCTTGAGAAGGGCTCCCTAGCAACCTGGACATTCTGCCTGCTGCAGAGCCCATTACCAACTCAGAGCCTTGCTTCACTCCACTGGAGGGGCCAATGCTCCACGCGTCCCAGCTGTGCGACCCCCTAGCTCTTTCTTCTTAGCCGTCTGCTATGCAGCAAGGGCTCACAGCTCCGTTCTGGGCCCTGCGGTGAACCCTGCACCATGGGTACTTCACAGGGCATGAGGAAGAAGTTGACCCCACAGCTTGGCAATGGCAGCAACTCTTTCTCTTAACTGTAGCTGCTAATAGCAATCGCTTGAGCATGCATGCTCTTGAGAACACGTGCTTATTCTTTGTGGGAAGGAAGTGTTACCCAAGTGTGAGCACTTGGCTGACAAGAATGGTGTTTGCCCAGATTACAATGAAAAGCTCCCTCAACCCCAGGCACCCCTCCCCTTTCCTGAACCACACACACAAAGCAAATTGCCTTTCAGCCTTAGATTTCAGCTGTCCAATGGGTGAGGCAAGATACATGACACATGGAAGGGCCAATAGACACTGATCCCCTCAACCCTCAGGATGTGCTTATGAACGGCTCCATCTCAGCCTTTTTTTTTTTTTCCCCCTGAGGTGGAGTCTTGCCCTGTTGCCCAGGCTGGAGCGCAGTGGTGTGATCTCGGCTCACTGCAACCTCTGCCTTCCAGGTCCAAGTGACTCTCCCACCTCAGCCTCCCAAGTAGCTGAGATTACAGGTGCCCGCCACCACATCAGGCTAATTTTTGTATTTTTAGTAGCGAAGGGGTTCACCATGTTGGCCAGGCCAGTCTCAAACTCCTGACCTCAGGTGATCTGCCCACCTCGGTCTCCCAAAGTGCTGGGATTATGGGTGTGAGACACCATGTTCGGCCCCATCTCAGCCTTTAAGTATGTTGAGTAAATATTATTCACAGTCATGATATAGGCAGCTTGTTCCTTTATCAGCAAGAGCTTCCAAAGAGCACTAAAGAATCAGAGGGACAGAATTGAGGCCACTGAGAGAGGTGTCAAGTTGAAATTCCCAAAACCTTCAACACCCCAGAGGAAACATCACTGTCTTGCAGGGTCGCTCAGAGTGAAGATTTACTGTTCAATACTGTAACCACTAACTACACGTGGCTACTGAGCAGTTGAAATGAGGCAAATCTAAATTGAGATGTGTTTAAGTATAAAACACACACCAAATTTTCCAGATGTGGTATACAGAAAATAACATAAAATCTCAATGTTTAAAATATTGATTATGTATTGAAATTATAATATTTTGGATACTCTTGATAAGTAATCTTAACTGCTCTTTTTACTCTTTTTTTAATGTGTCTGCTAGAAAATCTTAAATAATATATGTTGCTCATGTTATTTTTTTGGACAGTGCTGATTTAGAAACTAAAGGCCTTGGCCGGGCTTGTTGACTCATGCCTGTAATCACAGCACCTTGGGAGGCCAAGGTGGATGGGTCGCTTGAGGTCGGGAGTTTGAGACCAACCTGGCCTGAGGCATGAGAATAGCTTGAACCTGGAAGGTGGAGGTTGCAGTGAGCCAAGATCACGCCACCGCACTCCAGCCTGGTTGACAGAGTGAGACTCAGTCCAATAAAAAAGAAAAAGAAACTAAAGGCCCTTTTACTTAATACCTACAGGATATAAGCAAAAGGTAGTGTTACCCAGCAGCAGCAGTGAACATGTTGTAATTGTTCTGGGAGAACTTTTTTCCCCACTAATAACCAGCCAGAGCTTCATCATCCCATGTCATGCTTGAAAACTATGTATGTGCATGTATACATTAGCAAAGATAAATCCAGACATCTTCAGAAACCTGTCCCAGCAACATCTTTTATCAGTTCCTCTGGTTTCTGCAGCAGCAATTTGTTCCTTTGGGTCAACATAGAATCCATCCAACAGATTTTATGATCTTTTGCCTGGAGCAATAGATCCTTATTTTAAAACTGCTACCACGTACTGGCTGTTGTTACATGCCAGGCACTATGCTGTGTATTTTACATTTACTACTTCATTTAATCCTTGCATAAGGTTGTCAGAGTAATTACAAATGAGGAAACTGGGTTCAGATAATACATAACTTGCCCATGCCAGCTTTTCTCATTCCAAAACCTATGCTCACAGCCATTCTGTGACACTGCCTTCTACAGGAAGGTGGCGGGAGAAGCCAGGGTTCCTGTGCCGTAGATAGGAATACCAGTACTCTGGGGGGAGGTCAGCACCTCCCTCCTCTTCAAGCCTTTAAGGATATTATCCTCTGCTTTACAAGCTTTCCTTCCCTGGGCTCACAGCCTAGGGAGAGCCACACCACGTGTTTGGCTCAAGAGCCTTTACCAGGAGTAGAGAGGAAATTCCAGGAAGTGAGAGGGCTCCTGGTTTCTCCAGACAAGAAACTGGAGAGGGCAGAGGAGTCAGGGACATCCTGCGTCACTTTAGATGGATGGTTATCTACCAGAAATAAGCTGCCAGATGCCAAACCCAGTGCCACACAGGTGGCCAATTTGCACAGATGGAGAAACATTCTATGGGTCGAGAGTGTGTCATCACCAGAGAAAGATGGATTAGTACATATTCTTTTTTTTTTTTTTCTTTTTTTTTTTTTGAGAAGAGTCTTGGGCTTCTGTTGGGACCAGGGGCTGGAGTGGGGCAGGGCCACGATCTCTGCCTCCGCTGCAACCTCGCCATCTCGGGTTCCAAGGATTCTTCTGCCCTCAAGTCCCTCCCGAGTAAGCCTGGGGAATTACAGGGCATCTGCCACTAGCCTGGCTAATTTTTGTGTTTTAGTAAGAGATGGGTTTCACCATGTTGACCAAGCTGGACTCGAACTCCTGACCTCAGGTGATCTGCCCACCTCAGCTTCCCAAAGTGCTGGGATTACAGGTGTGAGCCACCGCTCCCGGCCAGGACACATTCTGTATTTGCTCAGTGTTTGGAACACTATGACAGCAAAGCTGTCTTGGCAAACCTAAAATTTTATGGAAAGTGACTTTGGAATTAATGACATCACTGTTAGTCATTCCGTATCTCTGAATACCGAGTACCTGGAGCAGGTGGTTGCTTCTCCTCCTCACAACCTCTGAAAGTTTTTGCTCTTCATACCAAGGCATAATGGGGGCAGGAGGAGGAGCAGAGACTATGAAATAGTAGGAACAGAGACTGTGAAATAAATATTCAGAAATCTGGCCTTTAGGCCAGACTAGCTTCTTCCCCTGAGATTACAATGATATCTGGGAGAACGCTTGGTTGTTTAAAGTATTTCTTAAAGCCCCAAGTTTGCTCAGGTGTCAAAGACTCATTCCTTTAGGACATGGTCATGAGAAAGTCTATTTCAGCCACACAGGATAAATAGCAGACGATTGAAGCACACGAAGACAGGTAGGGCTTCCAGGAGGGAGGAATTTTCTTCTCTTGGCATAAACGTTTTCAGAAACAAGACCAGAGCGTTCTTGTCAGTCAGCCGAGGCCGCACCTCATCCTCAGCCTTGTGGGAGTCGTGGGTGCCTGTGTGCGTGATTACTAACAGGATTTGCATCCCGGGGATTTTGTTTTGTTGCAGCCTTAAGAGCCACGATCTTCCAGTTTGATCTTAATTCTGCTTTCCTCTGGCTCCTCAAACTTTTGCTTAGTGGAAGCTGTATCTTCAGAACCGGCACCACAGCTGTTTGTAAGAGCTGAGAACACAGGGGAAGTTTGCAGTTCACACCCCGACAGGTTACAGCCATGTTTACTTGCTCTTATTTCTGGAATAGTGAGTACACGGTGTGCTCTACCTTCAGGAATGTTCCCGTTAGGAACCTGTAAGCCCGAACTGAAGAGAAACTTGCTGTCATCACCCAGCAGGGCCCCCAGGACTACTGTCTTCCATTCATTGGGAATTCACCAGATGCCTAGTATCTTAGAGCAGGAGGCTGGTAAGGTCAGAGCTCGCTGCCCTCTGCCTTTTTCTCATTTCACAGATAAGGAAACTGAGGCTCAGGTAGTCTTATGGATTTGCTGAAGCCTTTTCCAGGAACACACCAGTAGGGGCTCCCTTTGCCTCTCCCCCAACATGATCACAGGCTCACTGCATTGCATTCCACTTAGGTCAAGCACCTTTTGCCTCTCACCTTTTCCTGGGGAGAAGTAGAGCCCAAACATGCCAAACCTTTACTTTTCACCTAAACTTGATCAGGCCACTGAGTCAGAAATTGAAGTGAGGCAGGGAGAAAGGGGGAGCTGGAGGAAGGGCAGCTAGAAAGTTGCTAGAGGTTTTACTAAAACCCACCATCCTGGATACAGCTCATCTTATCTGATCTCGGACGCTGAACAGCTGTCCTTGCATCTGGTTTATGGACTAGGCTGGTCGCTATTGAGGAAGCCACAAATCAGGCAGAAAGAACCCTCCCTCAGTAACAGTCTGTTCAGGAAGCAGAGATGGGATAAAGTAGCAAGGAATTAAAGAGTTACTCCAGGCAGAGGGGGCTGCACTTTGAACCTCTGCTGGCCAAGCACAGACTACTTCTGTTCCAAAGCATCATTCGATGAAATAACGTGGCCTCTCCCGATCATACGGGTAACTTCTAGGCCTAAGAATCCCTAGAAGGAAGGAGGGCTGGGAAGCAAAGTAGAGGACAGTGTGCCCCCTCCAGCAGCCACAGTCCTTACAACACCCACGGCCCCCCAACTTGGTTTTAACCTCAGGCTTTCCATTCCCGCCAATCAAAGGTATCACACGAATTGGGCTAGTAACTACAGCAATGATTTTCCAGCTCATAATGGCCATTACCTGGACCACTGCATCTCTGTCTCTGAGGGCAATGGAGAAAGGGAAGGGGCTGAGCTCAGCAGAGAATAATTAGGGCCTACAGAGGTAAGCCAGGTGTCTGTAAGTGTGGGGTGCTCCTGACCTGAGGGTTTAAGGCAGCTGAATTTCACCTTCTGTGTTGATCCTCCAGAAGTACAATTCTGTAGGGTTTATTTTTAATTAAAATATTCACTTTCCTTTCTTATTGCAAAGACATTAAGACAAAAAATGAAAATTAATATAAACAAAGCAAGGACAAACCACCCATAATTTCTGTCACACAGAGCGAGCCACGTTTAATCGTTTGTTGTATGTAATCTTTCCTTTTGAAAAAAAAAAAACAAAATGGAATACTAATATATATTGTTGTATGATGCGCTTCATCAGTTAGCAGTACACTGTGGTTATCTTTCTAAGAGAATATATATATAAAATATTATTTTTAGTGATTGCATGCCACTCAGTCATGTGAATTCACTACGTGTTATTCATCCTGGTCCCTCTGTTGGACATTGAAGCTGTGTCTAAATTTTGACTGTTAGAAATCACACTCGTTAAATCTGATCATATTATTTTATTTATTTGTAATAAATCCCTCAAATTAGAATTTTGAGTCCAATATGCACACATTCTTAAAGTTTGGTGCACATTGAAGAACTGCTGTTAATGAACATTCCTACCGGCCAGTGTATGTCTGTTTCTCAAACTCACAACAACACTGAACACCATTGGTATTTTCTTCTGGTTTTGACCATGCTCACTTGTAAGCATTTAAGAATACAAAATCCTAGGCCGGGCACGGTGGCTCACGCCTGTAATCCCCAGCACTTTGGGAGGCCGAGGCGGGCGGATCACAAGGTCAGGAGATCAAGACCAACCTGGCTAACACGGTGAAACCCCGTCTCTACTAAAAATACAAAAAAATTAGCCGGGCTTGATGGCAGGAGCCTGTAGTCCCAGCTACTCAGGAGGCTGAGGCAGGAGAATGGCGTGAACCCGGGAGGCAGAGCTTGCAGTGAGCCGAGATCGCGCCACTGCACTCCAGCCTGGGGACAGAGGGAGACTCCGTCTCAAAAAAAAAAAAAAAAAGAATACAAAATCCTTGTACTTATTATGATTGCTATTAATTTGCATGCCTAGAGGCCTAACACTGTGCTGATGTTAGGCTCCAAAAAGGACACACACAGTCACCTGGCTCAAAGGTTCTCAGGACAAAGGCAATCTGTAAACACAAAGAATCAGAAATTACCCAGTGTGGGAATACAAATCAAAGAAAGGATACATATGGAAGGGGGGAGGGAACACAAAATGCATAGATAACATATTGTTCCCAGTGCCCTAGTTTTGAGATCGTGACGTGTGCAATGACACACTTATTAACAGAATTCCCTTATTGATTCCTAATAAATGTGAGGTGCCATTCTAAGTAATTATACAATCTCACAGTATCTTTATAACATCCCTCCAGGAGGGGTGTTACTCTGCTCATTTTGATATTCAGGAGACTGAGGCACAGATTTAACTGACTTGTCCAGGGTCATGTACACTGGTAAGCGTCTGAGCCAAAAAACATTCATGGGATTTTGCTTATGGTTCCAGTGAGTTTTTGGATTCAGATGATTTTGCAAATTGACCCCAAGCTGTCCAAGCAGAGGAGAGAGAGAAACTGCAGGTCAGGGAAGAAGCAGTTATGATGAATGTGGTTTGGAGAGAAGCAACCCCCCAATCCATGGGTTTAGAAGTGACCCTCTGAGACAGGCCAAAGCTAAGGCTCCTTAATTCCATCCTGGGGGCTTGCTACTCAAGGAAGATAAGTAGAGAATAGCTATTGGCTCTTCTTTCCCTCTTCTCACTTCAGACTGCCAGGGGTTCTCATACTTCAGTCTACTTAGGGATATATGCGGACCTGTTAAACATGGATTCCCAGAGCAACCTCAAAACATTCTGGTTCAGAGGGTCTAGAGAGAAGCCCTGGAATCTGCATTTCTAACCATCAGGAGAGACTGATGTAGGTGGTCCTTAGATCAAGCCTTGAGACTCATAGCAAGTCGACTGTGCTCACATAATCCTGAGATGAATGTGAGATGCCAGCTCCTTCCCTGCCAGAGTAATCAGAAAGCAAGCCCACAGTTGGTGGGAATTCAACCCTTTATACTCATGTGGATTTTCCTGGCTAATAGCTGGGCCATCTTACTTGGGAGTAGCAATGGCTTCCCAAGGGTCCTGTCATCCCTGTGATATTTCAGACAATTAAGAGCTGCCCCCAGCTCCTTGCCCTGACCTGTGTAGAGGGAGGGTTAGTATTTCATGTATCAATAACCAATCTGTAGCACCCTAAAAGCCTGGGTGAGGGATACAGACTGTGCCAACTTGTCAGGAAACCTTATAGCCATAAGCTTACTTGTTTCATAAAAATGTCCTAGAAGATGGAATCAGCAAGTGATAATTATTATCACTATTACTGGGATCATCGTCGTCATCAACACCATTGTCAAATCTAACATTGATGGACTGGCTCTCTTTGCCCAGATATTTTGCCAAGGGCTAGTCTTGTATGATCTCTTTTAGTCTTTACCATATCACTTAGGGGAAAACCTCATTACAGTTTTATCCCCGTTTTACAGAGCAGGAGAATAAGGCATAGAAAGGGGAAGTAATATGTCCTACGTCACTTAACTAATGTGTGATGGAGTCAGAATTCCAGCCCGGGCCATCTGACTCCATTTGAGTAGTTTCTGTGGTTCTTATTTTACTGGTGGAGAGGGACAGAGGGATCATGTGACTTGCCCAGGAACGTGAAGTTTGCCAGGGATATCACTGGATCCTACAGGATCCTACTGACTAGCTGCTTCGGCCTCCTTCTGCAAGGTTGCTGCTTCTAGATGGTGTTAAGACAGACTCTGAAAAGGGAGAGTTTCGGTTAACTAATGGCACTGAATAGAAAGCAAGCTGTGATCCTCAGGGAACTCTACACTGTCATGTAAGTTCCTGGCAGGAGTAATCAGAAGGCTGAGCCTCTCACAGTTCTGCAGTGATACAGGTGTTAGATGCCATCCATGGCTCTCAAAACATGTCTTGAGGCCCCAGTTGAGTCTGGGCTCTGTTCAGGGATTGAATGCCAGGCTGACCACCCAACACTAGTTCTGATGCTCTTTGCCAGTGTGCTGGTGACTTGCCTTGAGGCTGCTAAACTCACTGTAGGCTTCCAGGAACCCTGGAACATCTCCCATCCATTCAGCGTGCAAAGGTTGGGTGCAGGCCTCCAGATTGCCTTGGACAAGGTCAACTCAGAGCTAGTGGACCTTGGAAATTTCAGCTGGGAGTTCACTTACACCAACTCAGCCTGCAGCACCAAGGAGTCTCTTGCTATTTTCAACAACCAGGTCCAGAGAGAACAGATTTCTGCCGTTTGGACCAGCATGCCCAGAAGCAACTGAGGTAGAGCATATATAGCCTCTGGAAACTTTGAGTTTCCATTGGAAGGGGTGGCCTTCAAGATGATGGTACAGATTTGAATAATCTCCTGGCAAGGGTCACATTATTATAACCATAACGGTGTAGATCTTGAATACCATTTTTGAGACACAATTAAACTATATAATTAGAAGAGTTAACATTCTCTTTAAAGAAAGTCTTTTCTCTCTTTCTTTCTTTCTCTTCTTTTTTTTTTTTTGTTGTTGTTGTTGTTGAGACAGAGTCTCACTCTGTTGCCCAGGCTGGAGTGCAGTGGCTGGATCTCAGCTCACTGCAAGCTCTGCCTCCCGGGTTTACGCCATTCTCCTGCCTCAGCCTCCCAAGTAGCTGGGACTACAGGTGCCCGCCACCTTGCCCGGCTAGTTTTTTTTGTATTTTTTTAGTAGAGATGGAGTTTTACTCTGTTAGCCAGGATGGTCTTGATCTCCTGACCTCGTGATCCCGAGTTTTTTACTTCTGGAGCCGAGGGATTGGTCTGTGATCTCATGTTCTAGGGACCACTTGACCCATCGTGATGCCGGCGCTCAGGCCTCGCCGAAGAGCCTGAGGGATTACAGGCTTGAGCCACCGCGCCAGGCCTCTTTTTCTTCTTTCTTTCCTTCTTTCTTTCTTTCTCTTTTTTTTTTTGAGATGGAGTATGGCTCTGTTGTCCAGGCTGCAGTGCAGTGGCATGATTTCGGCTGACTGCAGCTTCTGCCTCCCAAGTTTAAGTGATTCTCCCACCTCAGCCTCCCAAGTAGCTGGGATTACAGGAGTGCCCCACCATGCTCAGCTAATTTTTGTATTTTTAATAGAGACAGGGTTTCACCATGTTGGCCAGGCTGGTCTCAAACTCCTGACCTCAGGTGATCCACCGGTCTCGGTCTCCTAAAGTGCTGGGATTACAGGCGTGAGCCACCATATCTGGCCAGAAAGCCTTTCAGATCAATAATTGTTCGTTCACCTACCCTCTTCCTCCTCTTGTTGATTGTTTGAATTTAATGCTGTTGCATATAGACTCTTATTGTTCACTCTCATGTTCCTAAGCTACAAGGCTTAGGAAATTAAGAAGAAACAAATGTTTGGTTTTAAATAGAAAACTATCAATTGTTTGAGTAGGCTTTTCTTTGGTGTGTATAATAAATTAATCAGTGAAAATACAAGTAAATGAGAAAGAATCAAGTATGGCAGACTACCTTACCTACAGCAAGAAAATGAGGGAAATGAATGACCTGTATTTGTTTGGTTGTTGGGATGAGCTTTGTTGGTGTCCTTGGGTGTCATGAAAAGTGTTGATGCAAAAGGTGAACAGGAAGGAGCAGCACAGGTCTTACTCTCAACAATATTGTAGAACTATCATTAGCTGGAGCTGCAGAACTAAGTTTACATTTAAATTTGAGCCAGTCTCTCCTGAAATTCCCCATCTGACATATTTCTATCTGTTCAAAGGCTACCTAAGAGTTAATACCAAATGTCATGGAGCCTTTCTTTATCCCTTCATCTCTGCCCTCCATATCCCTAATTCCCCAATCAAAACTAATTGTTTACTTCTTTAAATGCCTATAAATCTATTATCTATACATCTTAAAGAATATATTTCACTTTAAATCTATTTTTTATATACCTTGGTTCTTGTAATAAACCATGAGCTCCTTCAAGAGCAAGGTCTCCAAAGTTTTTTGTATGTGATAGGCCCCTAATTAAAATGAATGAAAAATGAATAAGGGAGAAATTAAGAAAGAATGAGAGGATGAGTAACTATGAGTGTGGGCCTTGGAACCATACTACCTGAATTCCAACCCTGCTCCACTATTTGCTAGCTATGTAACTTACATCTCTGTGTCTTCCTGTTTTATCTTAAAAAGGGGGTAATAATAACACCTAGAAATGTTGTGAAAGTTGAAATGATATATGGAAGCTCTTAGAGTGCTCAGCACATAGTGAGTGCTCAATTAATGCTCGCTTTTGTTATCTTTGTTCTCTGAGACTGACGTTGTCATCAACATTACAAAAGCGAGGGCCCAGTATGACCCATAGACTCACAGAATCTGAGGTTTATGCAGATGTCTTACACTGGGGTTTGCGTGTACATAAACTCAATTATGCAAAGACATCCTTTGGGTTATTTTCAAGGTTATCGGTTTGCTGGCCTCTGAGTGGAATATCTCCATGTTTGACTTTGTTGGACAAACCGAAAAGCTGTGTGACACCTGTGTGAAACTTGTGCCACCCAAGTAAGACATTGGTGACGTGCTCCAGAAAAGTCTCCAGTACCTGGGCTGGAAACACATTGGGATGTTTGGAGGCTACTCTGGGGCTTCCTCCTGGGATGGAGTGGATGAATTGTGGAGGGTTGTAGAGAATGAACTCAATTCCCATTTTATCATCACTGCCAGCATGAAATACACCAAAAATAGTTTAGTCTTTCTTCAAGAGCATCTTTGGAGGATATCATCAATTGCAGGGGTAAGTAGAAAAGTCTTCTGTTGCTTTTATTTTGAGAGAAAAATGGGACAAGCAGGTTATTTGAAAAAAAAAAAAAAACTCTTCATTTTTCTCTGAGGGTAAAAGCAGTTGGAAACAAGGTACAAAATTAATAATATATAAAAGCAATTTCCTTTATTGCTTGACATCACTAACAAAAAAAATGTGGGTTTTTTTGTTGTTGTTGTTGTTTTTTGTTGTTTGTTTTTTGTTTTTTTGGTCTAAAGTAAAATCCCACATGCTACAGTGTTATGAAACACAGAGTAAGTTCTAGAAGCATCTTCCAGGTGGGCTGGGTCCTGGAGTTCACTATTTGTTTACAGTAGGGGCTCTGCAGACTGACAGACCTAGGTTTGAATCCAGTCTCTGACACTTTTAAACTGTGTCCTCCTTGGGTAAGTACCTTAATCTCTCTGTGTCTCAAGTATCTTATCTATAAAATGGAGACAACCATCCTACCTGTGTCATAGAAAGGGGAGGATTAAATAAGGTTATACCTCTAAAGTGCTTAGCACCATGTCTGGACAAGTAGTTGGTCAACATATGACAGCAATTATTTTTGTGGTGATATCTATAAGGCTCAACTTTCTAGCATGAATTAGTAACTGACTCATTTTTGTTCCTCAAATAAACTCTCTCCAGCCTTGAGACTTTAGGGTTTTCTACTCCCTTGGCCTAGGGTGTCACCTGCACCCACTCCACCCAGTGATGCTAATGTGGGACTCTCAGACACAAGTGGCTCTCACTTCTTTTTCTTCCACAGCCACCTCCCTGTGTCCCTGCTGAAGCTCTAATAAAGAGCTTGAAAGACCAACATACTGATCCAATGAGGCAATTATTATGTGGTCTGAGTCACACTCCACCCTACCCAGCACCTTCTTGAGGGTAGCTTCCTCTCATCCCTGCATCATTGCTGACTAGGTCCAGAGCCCACCTCCTCAGGGAGGCCTTCTCTAATGACTCGATGTGAACTTGCTTCCCCTCCCCACCCATTAGCATCACAGCATCCATTTCCAACCTCACTAATTAGAATCTTCAATGATCTCTTTAATTTGTTCACTTGTATGCTGTCTGTCTGATGGCTCGTTCACTGCTATGTCTGTGCCCAGCACAGTGCCTGACACAACATTGGAGCTCAGATAAATAGACTATAATTTACTTCATTTAAAAAATAAACTAGCCGGGTGTGGTGCCTCACGCCTGTAATCCCAGCACTTTGGGAGGCTGAGGCGGGCAGATCACTCGAGGCCAGGAATTGGAGACCAGCCTGGTCAACATGGTGAAATGCTGTCTCTACTAAAAATACAAAAATTAGCCAGGTGTGTGGTACACGCCTGTAATCCCAGCTATCCTGGAGGCTGAGACATGAGAATGGCTTGAACCCAGGAGGCAGAGGTTGCAGTGAGCCAAGATCATGCCACTGTACTCCATCCAGCCTGGCCAATAGAGCGAGACTCTGTCTCAAAAATAAATAAATAAAAAATAAAACCCACTACTTCATTTGTATATTCTGAAAATGAACAGTGATGTGATTAAATGGCAGAAAAGTACCATGGCCTACTCTGCCCTCCGGCCAGCCCAACTCAGAAAGTCCAAATGCCCTTGATTCTAGGTCCTTTGTGAACTCCTCTTAATTGAGGTGTGGCTGACAAGTCACAAGCCAGGTCTGCTGTTCTGATTTTTGAGCCAAAAAGAAGAAAAAACCTAGAGCACAGAAGTGATCTCAAACTTTTTTGACTTGTACATTGTGAGGAGGCTGCAGCAAAGACTTCAGTGCTATAGCTGCTAGTTTGTACACTGCAGGCTTGGTTAAAGAAGTAAAACCTCAGGGACTAGTTTAGGCATTCCTGTTTCCTAAAACATGCCCAAGGAAAGAAAAAGTTCATGTCTCTTTTACAGTGGCTTTAGGCTAGACTTAGAGAGAGTGAGAGCATGCGTGAGAGCACACACATACACGAGCATGTGCAACTGGCTGACTCTGATTTTCATTCTTATAGTTATCATCTTAATCTGCAGCTCACAGGATGCAAATATTATTCTGCTGGATGCAGAGAACCTGGGACTCAACACTGGAAAATTCATTTTCATCATTTTGCTGCAGTTGGAGGTGGGTCCCGTTGACCACTCAATGGCTCCGGTAATAAGAGGTAGCAAGTATGGAGTACCCGCTATGACCCGGATGTATCAGCCCACTGAGCACTCACTACAACCCTATGAGGTAGGCACTCTTGCGTCCTCATCTTAAAATTAGGAGACTAAGATGGAGCTGGAAGAACTTACCCAGAGTTCTTCTGCACCGCTAGTGAAAGGCTGAACCAGGCCTTGAACTAGGTCGGCTGGCTTGAGGGCCTGGTCCTCTGTACTCCGTATCAGACAACAGCGGTTGAGGAAGAACTGTCATTTCTACCGGGTAGCTAAGACCTTCCCAAGGGACTCTCAGACACAAGTGGCTCTCACTTGTTTTTCTTCCACAGCTACCTCCCCGTGTCCCTGTTGAAGCTCTAACAAAGGGCTGGAAAGACCAACATACTGATGCAATGAGGCAATTCTTAGGTGGTCTGATTCTTTTGGTAATGATGAGAATGGCTAAAAATACAATTGCTTCCTATGAGGACTGAGTTACACGGTTTACACACATGATTGCACTTAATATTCTCAATGGTTTTGCGAGGCAGTTATTAAATGCATTATTTATGTACCTATACCTTTTGTACTTGGTATTTCCAACAGCCTTGGAAAGTAGATATTATTAGCATTCCAACGTACAGGTAGAAAAGCCAAGGCTTAAATAATTAAGGTACCTTACCTAAGATCTCGGAGCTCCCAAGTGGCATAGCTAGTATTCCAGACTGAGCCTTTCAGACGCTGAGCTCATCCTACACAACTCTGCTTTCTGGAGGGTTTATGGAGTGCTGGGCCTCACTGTGAGTGCTTAATATAGTAAAGCTTATTTCAGCTCACAGCCACCCTATGGGGTAGATACTTTTATCATCCTCATTTTACAGGAGAGGAAACTGAGGTTCAGAGAGGTGCCAAAACTTGCCCAAGGCCATCCAACTAGTATGAGGGAGAGCTGGCATTCAAACCCAGGTGGTCTGGGCTCCTTTTCCACCTCTCATCAAGTGCACTGATGCATGGAAATAATGCCAGTAGTATCTGCCTCACAGGGCTATTGCGTCTGTGCTTGTAAGCATCTTACACAATAGGCATCTACAAAAGCCACTTGCCTTTTCCTATGGACACACTGCATTATTTTTCTAGCAGTTTTATCTTTCTAAAACAAGCTTTTTAAAATTATGATCACAAGAAGCTGCAATAGGACAGAAGAAAATAAAGGGAGATATGTAGTAATGTCCCAGATTTTTCCTTCTTTATCATGAAGTCTTTCAGATGCACAAAAACATCTCAGATTTCTTTGGATGGTGAGCTGGAATTCTAAAGGCACGCCAGACTTTCCAGAATACTCGCTTACCTGAGATTTCCATTGTGACCACTTCCCTTTCTCTTTACTTTTCCCCTCATCTCTGCCTTCAGGCAGATGAGGAGAGGAGAGGATGGACCACATTCAGTATTGGCAGGGAAACTTTTCAACTCCCCTGTTGCCTTCTCCCATACCTTGATGATCCAGTTCCAACTGGTGTGTAGTGGCAGAAAATAGAACTAAGAATACAACAATGTCCATGCAATTGAATTCATGCCACTTCATGAAAGAATAGCATAAATCTATTTTATAAAAGTATTCCCAGTATAGGTTTAGGTGGAAAAAAATCAAGCTGCAGAACATTATGGTATGATATCATCATATATATATGTTATGTGTGAGTGTGTGTGTGTGATGTCAAAACACATATGTATATATACACACACATATATATAATGAGTGGGTATATACTATTCATAATAGTAATAATATAGATTATAATGATGATAACAAAACATGCCACAAGTAAAAAAAAAAAAAAAGCAAGAATCTATAGTCTCAAGCTTTTAAGTTTTGTAATAATTGTTAGTAGGTAAGCTTTCTGCATCTTAGCTGCTGTATGCACCAAGTACATTTTTACTTTTTTATTTGTGGCTTTCCTTCCACTGCTTATATGCCAGCTAGAGAACATGGACCTTGTATTGCAGGCCTTCTGGAATCACTGTGTTTCCAAGGATTAGAATGTAGTGGTTCAAATTAAACATTGCGTTACACACAGTTCCCTTGCCAAGGCATTTCCTACCAAATAACAACATTTATTTCATTACTTTTTAGGACCATTTTTGGAAGGAAGTACTGACAAATCAGAAAATGATGCACCTTCCAAAGATGTATGGGTCAGTGCTTCTCTCATTGCCCTCAGCTCCTACGGAGAAGGCCGTGGAGACGCAGGCTTTTGGAAACAAGTCTACCAAACACTGAGGAGGCCGCCTTTCCGCAGCACCATCTCCTCGGAGGAGCAGGTCTGATGCCGGGTCTTCCAGCTCAGTCTCCCTCCTCCCCTTCTTTGATGATATTTGCATTTGGCTTTTGCATTTCTCCCTCTTATTTCTCCTCATCTCTCCCCACCTCCCTTACACACATGCAGGTGCACACACACACGCACTTCCCCATCTTCCATGCCCAAAATAAACAGCAGTTTGATGCTCTCCTCCTGTGAATTTATACTTCAGAGGTCACTGGGTGAAAGGCCTTTGGACCAGAGGCCTATGCCCCCATCCTACTGCTGCTATTTGCTAACTGTAGGACCTTGTAGCGAATTGCTTAACCTCCCTATACCTTGGTCTCTTCATCTGTGAAACAGGACTCATGATGGCATCTAACTCCCAGGCTGTGGTGTTGTGTATTTAGTAACATTGTCTATGGAACTAGCAAAGCAGATACCTTCCTTTTTTGAGGGAAGGTCTTGCTGTGTCACCCAGGCTAGAGTGCAGTGGTGCAATCATGCTCACTACATCCTCGACTTCCTGGGCTCCAGCAATCCCCCCACTTCAGCCTCTCAAGTAGCTGGAAATACAGACACATGCCATCACGCCTTGATAATTTAAAAAAAAAATTTTTTTTTTGTACAGATGTGATTTCTCTGGGTTGCTGAGGCAGCTCTTGAACTCCTGGGCTCAAGCAATCCTTCCACCCTGGCCTCCCAATGTGCTAGAATTATAGGCGTGAGCCACTGTGCCTGGCCGAGAACAGATATTAATGGCTACTCAGACCATGACAATTTCCTTCCCCAGGAGGATGCCAGGACCTAGACCCAGGATGGAGTGGTCACAGATGTGGAGCTAGGACAGGTCAGGGCCAACAGATGGGCTGGAACAGGGAGAAGATGGTCAGGAGGGAGAGGGTCTGCCTGTGGTAATCCCAGTATGTGTGTGATGAGGAGGCACAGTGTCTGGCTCCCACAGAGAATTTTTTGAAGAGAGACCTTTGTCCAGAGCTAGAGCTACTTCCAGTATGGGGCCAAGCTGAAGCCCTAAGGTGACCACAGGCCACTGATGACAAGGAGTTTGATTCGAAATGAGGGGGCCGATCCTGGATCCCAACATACAAGACAAGATAACCAATTAAAGAATATTTGAGGAGCAATCTACTAAGTGTCAGCTTTGTACCTGGTACTGTTGGGAGAATAGTGCCTGGCATTTAGTAGGCACTTGTATTTTCCTTGACTGATCAATAGAAGACATCATGTCCTGAAGACCTACTAAGGGTCAGGGACTGCAATGGATAGTTTACCTATTATGCCTTATTTAACTATTGTCACATTCAACCCAACAGCGGTTTTATCCTTTTTTTTTTTTTTTTTTTTTTTTTTGAGATGGAGTCTCACTCTGTCACCTAGGCTGAAGTGCAGTGGTGCAATCTCGGCTCACAGCAACCTCCGCCTCCCGGGTTCAAGTGATTCTCCTGCCTCAGCCTCCTGAGTAGCTGGGATTACAGGCACCCGCCACCACGCCCAGCTAATTTGTGTATTTTTAGTAAAGATGGGGTTTCACTATGTCAGGAGTTTCGCTGGTCTCAAACTCCTGACCTCGTGATCCGCCCGCTTTGGCCTCCCAAAGTGCTGGGATTACAGGCGTGAGCCACCGCACCTGGCCTATTCCCATTTTATAAAGCAGTGAGCTGAGATTCAGAGAGGTTATGGAACTTACCCATAGCCAGTAGGGAGCTGAGCTGGTCTAGTTCCAACGTGTACCCTCTTCCCCTGAAACCATGCTCCCTCCCACCTGAGGCCTGAAGGGCGTTCCTGAAGGATCAGCAGATCTAATTGGGAAACGCGGCATTCAGAAGGGAAATGAAGACCACGACGTCTGGGTTTCACAGCGCAGGCGCAGGCGTGTGCTGGGCCCTCTGCAGTGTGGAATGGGGGAGAAAGTACTGTGTGCCACTGTCAGCCGGACGAACAGAGAATCCTCCTAACTTAGTGCTGGACGGTGACTCAAGAGGCCACGAACCTCTTGAGACCCTGCTTTGCTTGTCTTATTGAAGGTGAGCCTTTACTCTGCCTACCTTCACGACGCCGTCCTGCTCTATGCTGAGACCGTGAAGCAGATGGTAAAGGCTGGAGGCGACTTCCAGGACGGGCGGCAGCTGGTCAGCGCTCTGAAGGTACCAGTCAGACCACCGTGCAGGGTAGGTGGCTTACTGCTGGGCGGTGTTCTAAACTCAGACCTGCGGCTCCGGTCGGTGGGGGCTTTGAGATCTTGGGCATGTAATTAAAGGCCTCTTTTAGGGCCTGCCTCGCACTGAACGCCAGAATTCATCTTTCCTGTGGGGATTCCAGTCTTCCTTCTGTAAGGGTAGTCGAGATTAAGACCTCCCAGTTCCCACAGTTCACTCATCTTCTGGCCGGAGCCTGCCCAGACCAGGAGAGGAGGCTGCTGGGCACCTTATCCCCTTTTGGGAATTCTCCCCCTCAGTTCCATTGAAACTGAGTCCATCAAGAATAAAATTCAGAAATGTGAGAGCCGTCTCCTGGGGTCACTTCCCATCTGCAGCCTCTGTGATGGGGGCCCTGGCGCCACAGACTTCTAAAGATGGGTTGTAGTCTCATTCTTGCTTTCCTGGTGGGGATGAGTTCACTCCCTGGTGGGGAGTGAACTGCTTCCAAATCACACTCAGCTGACCAACTGCTTTGATCGTTCTTGTTCTAGTTTTCTCACCTGTAAGACAGGGATAACACCTGCTACCACATACAGAAATAATAATAACCGACATTTAGGGAGGGCTTACCTTACACTAGCCCAAGTGCTAAGAGCTTCTGAGTAGTACCTAACTGAATCCTCACACAGCCCATGAGGCAGGTCCTGTTTCTATCTGTATTATTCAGGTGAGTAAACCGAGGTTACAGAGGTTATGTACCTTGTCTAAGGTCACAAAGTTATTAGATGGTGGAGCCAGGATTCAAAATCAAGCCTGCCTTCTCCGGGGCTCATGTTCTTTGCTATCCTGTAACATAGGCATAATGAGAATATGACATGCACCTGGCACAGAGTATGTGCTCATTAAATAGTAGGTTCTGTTTTTTTCTTTTTGAGACAGTGTCTTGCTCTGTCACCCAGGTTGGTCTTAAACTCCTGGGCTTAAGGGATCCTCCCACCTCGGTGTCTTAAAGTGCTGGGATCATAGATGTGAGCCGCTGTGCCCGGCCAAATGGTCCCTATTTTTGTACTTTATATTTTATATTTTTCTATTTCATAGAAGCAGGCCTCATTTACCCTATTGATACCTTTTGCAAGTGGAAATATTCACCAACTTCTCTCTCTTCTTTCCTTTCAGACCCTAAAGCATTTGCTTAAAAAAGGAAGAGGTCACAAGGTGGGGGATCCTTCTTTCTGCTCTCAATTTAATCCTCTCTGCCAGATCAATTAATTCCTCTTTCCTGTGGTTTTAGAAATTATTCATGCTGGAATGAGGGAAGGGTGTGAAGAGCAGTGAGGCCCTTTAAGAGCCTGAGTCATCCCACTTTGGTTCTAGGGCCCGTGGACCCCTTTCAGGGACTCATGACCAAAGGGTCCTCCTCACCCCTCCAAACTGGCTTCTGTTCCTTTATGGGCTACAGGACTAGCCTTGGCAGAACTGGAGTATTTGTCTCTGTTTCCTCTGTTCATTTCTGCCACATGGTGGCATCCACTCCATGGGCCAGTGCCGCAGGGCTTTTGGACCATTCCAGAAGGAAGGCCTCCTCTAGGAGGCCAAATTAGGGAGCAGAACCCCCAAACCCCACTGGCTTTGGCTCCGTGAACGCAATGCACACTGAAAGCAGTGGCCCAGGTTGTCGCAGGAGCTCTGGCCTTTCCCGTGCAAACCTTGGGCTCAATACCCACATTCGGGATGCCCACGGATATGTACACAGAAAGGCAGTGTGGCATGCTGGAAAGAACACAGCACTTGGGGCCCGATAGGCCTGGGTTTGTGTGCCAGCTGTGCCTCTTCCTGGCCCTGGCAGGAAGACTCAAGGAGTTTGTGCCTCCAAGCTTTGCTTGTTGGGAACAGATAGATGATGGTGCCCCCTCTGAAGGGTTAATTAGGATTAGACATGGGACGTCAACACCATCGGCAGTGCTGGGCACTTATTAGGTGCTTTATCAGTGGTAATTTTGTGTCCTGTCCCCTGTGAGACAAAATCAGCAATATGTCCTTTGTCAGAGCCTATGTACTAGTTTGGGGTGTGAAGGAGCTGTGCTTCAAGTGAAGCTGTGCTTCCGCGATCTCTGATGCATTACTTCAGGAGAGCACATCCTTAGAAATAACAAAGAGCACAGCAGGCCCTGCAGAGTGTCTGCACCAAACCTCTGCAAAGGGCCTGCAAAGCCTTCACACCAAGACCATGAGGGAAGGAGCTGCCATGAGAACAGAGATTGCAAACTTCTGCCCCAGGGCCTGGCAGCATGGAGGCGTGGGGTGGGTGGGGTCAGGGGAGGAAGATGGGAGGAACTGAAGGAAGCAGCTGTCCCTTGGCCCCAGACAACTGCTGACATGTTGTCACATCTGATTGTTCAAAGGAAGCATAAATCTGAGGTTTTAAGTGAGATTAACTGGAAACAAACTTTTTTTTAAAGTGCTGAACAGGCTTCCCCAGTGTGGGCCTGAGAAAATACACCTGCCTGCCCAATGTGGCCCTTTAGCCCTAACAGGATGCCATCTCTCAACTGTCTTTTTCCCTTTGCTGGTCCCCGTTGACCCTGTCTCAGATTCACTGAAAAGGCAGAAACCGTGTCTGGTTTTCAACGGCTGTTGGGGAAGGGGGTTCTGTTGATTTGAGTTGGGGCAGGCTGGCATTTTGAGCCACATGCTGCTCTCCCTCTCCTGACCTTGTGCAATCTCCTCTCTTTCTAGGAATCACCAGCCCTGTGTTTGTGGATGCCCAGGGAGAAAGGCACATCGATTACTCTGTCTATGCCCTACAGAAGTCTGAAGATGGGCCCCTTTTTCTTCCTTTTCTTCATTATGACAGCTATCAGAAAGTAATCAGGTACTGGCAGGACATTTCTGCAAGTGTAGATTGCTCTACAGAGAGACATAGGAAGAGGAAGGCCCTGGGAAGGCCAGTTTGGGATCCAGTCCCTAGAATCCCCCAAGTAGCCTGGTGCTCTTATAACTCATGAAGATAGCCGGGCGCGGTGGCTCAAGCCTGTAATCCCAGCACTTTGGGAGGCCGAGACGGGCGGATCACGAGGTCAGGA
>NW_016808764.1:245217-310831 GCF_001698545.2 Rhinopithecus bieti
CCGAGACGGGCGGATCACGAGGTCAGGAGATCGAGACCATCCTGGCTAACACGGTGAAACCCCGTCTCTACTAAAAATACAAAAAACTAGCCGGGCGCGGTGGCGGGCGCCTGTAGTCCCAGCTATTCGGAGGCTGAGGCGGGAGAATGGCGGGAAACCGGGAAGCGGAGCTTGCAGTGAGCCGAGATCGCACCACTGCACTCCAGCCTTGGCGACACAGCGAGACTTCGTCTCAAAAAAAAAAAAAAAAAAAAAAAAAAAAAAAAAAAAAAAAAAAAAACATGAAGATAGACTTTGGGCCTTTAAGGTGATTTTATTCCCTTGACTGAGGATATGGCTTGACCGTTTCAGATTTCAATGTAGAACAGAGTACCCACTAACTGCACCTCCACCAGGGCCTGGTTCTCCTCTGGTGTTCCAACCAGTGGTCCCATTGGCCATGGTCTAGGGCAGAGGCCCTGGGCCCAGAGGGAGTGGTGGAGCACAGCATCCTCAAAGGGATGGGTTTGCAGTCCCCAAAACGGCTCACCTAGACATCCTAACTCCCAGACACGTTTGGACACCAGCAACCAGAACACCATCCTGGGTTCCCAGAACCCAGGAATCCCTAAGGGAAAAAAAAAACCCAGCTCTTTTTTTGTTCTTTCAGCTACAAATCAATGAGAAAACTAAAAGGAAACCTAAAATGTAATTCAATTTCCACTCACCCCCACTGCTACTACCTCCAATCCAGATTCAACTTGAGGCTTTTTTAATTTTTTAGACAGTCTTGCTCTGTTGCCCAGGCTGGAGTGTAGTGGCACAATCTTGGCTCATTGCAACCACTGCCTCCCAACATCAAGTGATTCTCCTGCCTCAGCCTCCCGAGTAGCTGATATTGCAGGTGCGCACCACTGCGCCCAGCTAATTTTTGTATTTTTAGTAGAAACGGGGTTTCACCATGTTGGCCAGGCTGGTCTTGAACTCCTCACCTCAGGTGATCTGCCCACCTCAGCCTCCCAAAGTGCTGGGATTACAGGTATGAGCCACTGCGCCCAGCCAACTTGAGGCTTTTTTCTCCCCTTCTCTTATGGAATTTTAATGGACCAAAATGGGCCAGGAAACAAAGTAACCATAGCAAACTGGGTCCTTAGTATTGTGGGAACAGGCACACTCCACGTAGAAGGAGATGTTTTGTTCTGTGAAATGTCAAGCTGCTATATAACAAGATTTCTCTACACCAAACACAGGCGAAAGTCCCAGCAGCATCGACTTGGCATGTCATCTTTTAAGCCAAAACAGACATGGTTTAAGTCAAAAGATTGAGGAAGCTATTTCAACGGCAAAAAGATATTGCCTTCCTTGAATGAGATTACTTGAAAGCTGGATTTGAAGAGCCTAGGAGAGTTGGGCAAACTGGACAGAAGTTTGAATTGACAGACCAGGGCCTGAGTTTTGCAAATAACATGCATTTTTCCGTTGTCCATGCTATACATGAGGTAGAGTCAAATAGAATCAATTGAGCTGACACTGACCTTTATTTTTTTTAAAGACTACAAGGAATTTCTCCAATATGGCCTGGACCCCTGGCTCCCTTCCTGAAGACAGATCTGGCTGTGGATTTTATAATGAGCTCTGTGAAACTGAGCCTGCTTTGATGGGTAAGTGTGGCTGCTTGGAGAAGGTAGCAGGGAAAGACTTTCTATAGTAGGGTCTCTCTATGGCCGGCAGCACTGTTGACATTTTCGGCCAGATAATTTTTGTGTATGGGGAGCCTGGCATTTCAAGTCACACGTTCCTGTATATTATGTTTAGCAGCATCCCTGGCCTCTACCCACAGATGCCTGTAGCAGCCCTCTAGCTGGAACAAAGAGAAATGTCTCCAGATATGGCCAGATATCCCGTAGGAAGCAAAATGACCTTCCTCCCCTGCGGAGAATCACTGCTGTAAGGGAAACTGGTGCCTGAGATTCGAGTCTCAGGAACTTTACCTCTAGGGAGGTTGAAAGAGTCTGGGCAGAGGAGTGTGCCCCAGTGGTTAGGAGTCCAGCCCTGGAATTAGATGGATCATGCCTGAAGAACCACCCTAAGGAGAACACACAGTAAATGTTCAGGAAACACTGGTGGTGGAGTTAGAAGTCATCATTATTATTTCCCTGCAGTGGAACTTTCTATACAAAGTGGGAGGTGAATGCAGTTCCAATGGGAACTAGGGTGGTAGTCGGGGAAAAATTCCTGGAAGAGACAAGTCAGAGTAGACTTCATGTGTCCTAACCCAGACCTTCTGGAGGACAGCCTTTGAGGAGCCTGCTTGGCAGGGCCCAGCTGGGCAGGGATGTACATGCTACTGCTCTTAGGCAAGGCCTGGGTAATATGCCTCTACCCTCCGGGCGTGACTGCTGTGGTTCTCACAATGATGATCCTGATTCCTGTCTTGGGGGCTGCCATCATAGGTCTGATTTTAAGGATGCAGAGGGGAAAACTGCAGAGGCAAAACAAAGACATCTGGTGGCAAATCAATTTTGACGATATCATCATTCTTCCCCAGAACAAGGTGAGGCCACATATGACCCAGACGTCCCCTTTCCTGGTCACTGCTGGAGATTTGTGGAAGGTGCCTCATCTAGGAGCTTATAAGAGCAAGAGGCTAATTTATAAAGTGAATACTTCATGAAGAGTCTCCAGGCCTGAGTTCTGGTTCTAGGCCTCCCACTTGCTTGCTCAATCTGAGAATGTCATTTTACCTCCCCAAGACTCAGTTTCTAAACACTTGCAAATGATTGACAGTCTCTAAAGTTCCCTTTGCTCTGTTACTCTGTGGGTGAGAACTGTAGATACTGTTCAGATATTAAAGCTGTCTCCTGGGGAGGATTTAGTTATTTTACTTTTAGTTTTGTTTTTTTTTTTTTGAGATGGAGTTTCGCTCTTGTTGCCCAGGCTGGAGTGCAATGGCACGATCTCAGCTCTCACTCCAACCTCTGCCTCCAGAGTTCAAGCGATGCTCCTGCCTCAGTCTCCCGAGTAGCTGGGATTACAAGGTGCCTCTAACCACGCCCAGCTAAGTTTTTGTATTTTTTTTTTTTTAGTAGAGATGGGGTTTCACCATGTTGGTCAGGCTGGTCTTGAACTCCTGACCTCAGGTGATCCACCTGCCTCAGCCTCCCAAAGTGCAGGGATTACAGGCATGAGCCATCATGCCCGGCCGGATTTAGTTATTTTCAAAACCACATTAACTCCTTTAATCAATTGATGACTAATACAGTAATGTTCATTTGCTTGGCCATTAACTACAGGCCAAGCATCATACAAGGCATGGGGATATTCCACAAATGAGATGCCTCCAGAGGGAGGCAGGTGTCAGAGAGGTGTTTCCACAGTGAGACGGAAGCCCTGCAGATAGAGGGACTAAAGGTCTCAGCATCTGGGAGACTTTGGAGAGGAGGGGACATTTGAAAAGAGTGAGTTTGCAAGTGGTGAAAAAAAGTGAAGTCACACAGGATATAACGAGATGTGTGATCCTCAGGGCTGGGAAACTTGGCTGGTACCAAGTCAGGGAGGCTTCAACATGCTAAGAGCAGTTGACTGCGATTTATTAGTAACTCATCTCCAAACGTCACTGGGGATTCAGAGACTTACTCTTTCCTCTTCCACCAAAGCAGCTCTGCTTTAATCTACCTCATTTCTACATGAGGGTTCCAGATAAGATTCTCCTTGAAAACAAGATTCCTATGCTTTGAAGATGTTTTCTAGGTGTTGGGAGACACCGAGGGTATGAAACAGAGACAACCTGGTTAGATATTCCTTAAGAAAATGACTGTAACTCCAGGCCACACATCTAATTAAGTGCCACAGCCAGAACTTGAGTCTGGGCAGTCTGACCTCAGAGCCTTCCCTCTTAACCTACACCTCCATGGTGGTACAGATGCCATAGAGGGCATGGAGGATGGGACGGTGCTGTCTTAGAGTGATGCACGTAGCAGGTCAGAAAGATCAGGGTTCAAATCCTGACTCTCTTATTATTAACTGTCTAACCTTAGCACTCGGCTTCCTCTTCTATAAAATGCATTCCCTTTAGTAGTTGACCTTGCTACTGAGAGTGACCAAATCATTTCCTGTTTTACAGCCACCCCAGAGAGGCACATCTGTGTCAAGAGGCATCAACAGTAACTCATCTAAGTGTGATGATTTCTGTGGACCTCAGCTCTTTTGTCAAGAGCCAGCAGGGGGAAGAGCTCTTCTATGCCCCAATAGGGCTTTATCAGGTATTTCTGAGGCCAGGTGGTTGCCTATAGATCTTAGTGTATCTCTGTCCTGTTCTCTGCATCATTTCTGCCAGGCGGGGCATTCTGAATAGGAGAACGTTCTCTAAGCAAAAGCCAAGGTGGTCTTGTGACTCCAGACTAGTGCTTCCCAAACTTTAATGTGCGGAAGGATCACCTGGGGCTCTTATTAAAATGCAGATTCTGGGTCAATAGGTCTGGTGTGGTGCCTGAGAGTCTGCATTTTAAAGAATCCTCTAGGTGATTCCCAAGCTGGCTTCTAGATTAGACTTAGCTTTGTCCGATACAGCCTTCTGTGATGATGGAAATGTCTCAGATCTGCACTGTCCAATAAGGTGACCACTAGCCTCCTGTGATTACTGAACATTAGTGTGTCTGGGCAACTGAATTTTAAATTTTATTTAATGTTAATTAATTTAAATTTAAATAGCCCCATGTGGCCAGTGGCTCCCTGAATGGACAGTGCAGTCCTAGAGTGTGGATTATTTCATCCTTGTTACTTTGGCATGGATGAATCAGTCGTGGGGCCTGGTGCTTCTGTGGTATAGACAGTGACTGCTGCTGCAGCCTGGAACATAATTCCCGCTTGTCCTTTCTCACCTTCTCTCCTACACCCAGACCATGATTGCTGCCTGTACCTAGCAATCCTTCCAAAATTCAAGTCCCTTTGGGGGAAGAGTATGTACGAAATTGTATTTATTCTTTAAAATGGGGGTCCCAGAGAGTAAGGGCAGAAAGCTCTGAGCAAGGGAAGAATTGTTCATTGCTCTAAATTGGGGTTAGAAAAGGCTAGAGCCAAATTATCCCCTATGCAATGAAACTTGATTTTTTAAATGTTTGCTTACTTGAGTTCTGAAACTACAAAAACCTCCTGGGATATTACCAAATACCTCAGGGACCACCATCCATACAAAACTCTATGTGGTGGTCACGCGGCCACATAAAGAAGGAAGTAGCAACACATAGCATATCACTGTTTGATTGATCTTCCGAAAATATGTCTCCTCTTTCCTCTGTCAAACCCCATCACTGGATTCCCCACCTCTGTTGCCTGCATGATAGTGCCCAAACTCTTTAATAAAGGACTCAAGCCTCTTAACTCGATAGTCCCTACCTATTTTTCTAATCTTTTTTTCCCCCTGCCTTAAATCCTGTGCTCACCCAATTGGTCTTGCTGATTTTGCCATGTATGTTTCACCTTCTGACGATGCCACTCCCCTTACACCCAACCCATGTGGAACCTTCTTATCATTCAAGGTTCAGCCTAATCATCACCCCTCCAAGAATCCTTTTCTTCATCCCCCAGGCATTCTTTCCTCCATGGCCCTCCCATCACAGTCCTGAGTCCTTTGCCATTGCCCTCATACGAAACATGAAAGATCTTTGGTTGATATTTATCTTCTCTTATGGCTTACCTTCTCTTGGGTCCAGATTCTATGCCTTCTTCTATCCAGCTCTTACCACATTATGATATGTTTTTGTGATGCCTGATTAAGTGACTCTCTAAAAGCAGACTCCATAGGCAATACAAATAAAATATGCCATTTACTGAAAATTTAATATGTACCAGGCCTTGAGTTACCAGTGGTATTTTAACTGATTTAATGCTCAGAAAACCTTATGAGATGGATGTGTTTTTTTAAAAAAAACTTATTTTAGGTTTGGTGTTATTTTCAATCCCATTTTACAGATGAGAAAATAAAGGCTTAGAGAAGTTAAGAACAACTCAAGCTTGTTCAGGTAGTAAATGGTAGCACTGGGCTTAGAATCAGGCAACTGACTCCAAACCTACACTTATCACTGTAACTCACTATTTCCTCTGAATGATAATGGGATATTATTATATAATAGAAAGTGCATAGTCTTGGAGTCAGACTTTCAAGTTCTGGCTGTACTACCTACAAATATGCAACTTGGGCAACTTTCGTAACCTCAACAATCCCATCTGGAAATGGGCCAATCATACCTACCTCGCAGGGCTGTGATGCCAGTTAAAGGAGATCTTACATGTTAAGCAGCTAGCTCAGTGCCTGGCCGTGCACAGGGTCACCAAAGGGGTTTTTTTTGGGCAGTGAGGAGCTTGATGATTGGCTCCTAGGTGGCTTTCTTTCCAGTTTTCTTGCTCCCCTCCCTAGCCCTAAGTGGAGCTTTTTCTGGTTCATCCTGAGTTAAGAACATTCCACTTTTTCTCTGATTCTAGGGAAACCACATGGCCATCTGCTATGGTGGTCACCAAGCAGAAGCCTGGGTTAGGAAGCTGACTGTGTTACAGGAAATACAGCTGGTGAGGCCCCCTGCCCAGGGTCAGTGGAGAGACAAAGCAGTGATGCTCTCTGCCCCTCCTCTGCCAGCTCCCTGGTCCCAAAGGAGCAGAGACGGGAGGCTGCTTCCCTTAACGTGACCTACCTCTTCCTCCCCTCGACAGCCCAGGCTTTGAATCTCAGACCCCTGGCCTCTCCCAGGCACCTGAACCTGCGATCACTCCTACCTCTGTTTCTTTCCCATCATTCTTCCTGGCCTTGATTCTGGCCCTTCATCCTCTATGTCTGTGATGGCTGCTTGCCTGCCTGCCATCCTTGAGCCTGGTCCTTGGAGTGAGTCAGGTTCATGGGCCTGACTTCCTGCTCCTTCTCTGTGATCTGCTGTGGGCCCCACACTGGCACTGACAGCCATAAGCATAGAAGCAGGGCTGAGTCCAGTTACTGTGACGTGGTTGAGTTAATCCCCATGGCTGAGGTTAGACTTTGATCATTCCTCTGATTTATTTGCTGGAGACAGACTTCCTGGGTTTACCTCCCAGCTCTGCCATTTATAGGCATTACTTTACTTTACCTTTCAGTGCCAGTTCCCTCATCTGTAAAATGGGATCTGTAACAGTTCTTATCTAACAAGGTCTTTATAAGAATTGACTGAAAATATGCAAAGCACACAGCATGGTCCTGGACATAGAGACACACTCTATACATGAGCTATTGTAACCATGATCATTTCCAGATGGGTGAATTAAGGCATGAGAACATTGTTCCCTTCTTTGGTATTTGTGCCAAACCACCTAACATTCTGCATTGTCACTCAGTATTGCAAAAAAGGAAGTCCTAAGGTAAGGAAAACAGTAAAGTGTACCTTAGGTTTGATTAGTGATAGATAATAAAGAAGTTTCTCAGTGACCTCTGCTATTCATCCAAGGCCAGTTCCTCTCTGGTCTAATTGCAAGACCTGAATTGTCTTGTCAGGCTGCCTTCTGGGAATCAAATTAGCCAAGTGTCTGCTTCTTTTGTTCTGGGGGGAAACTGAGCTTGGTTTCTTCTCTTAAGATGTTATGGCTACTCTTGAACTGTGTTCCTGGGCCCATCCTATTATGGTATGTGATGATAGCTTTCTGTCAGGAACAAGGAAGTGTTTGTTAAACTCGAGATTGCGTGCATTCTCAATATTGAATCAGGTTATGGTATCTCCTGGGAAGATTTCCAGTTATTAGGTGTAAAGTCTTCTGCCCCACATTGTGTTAGCTCTGGCCAAAAATATAAGCTATGTTACAGTCAAATCTGTTCAATCATTAAAGCTCACTGTGCTTCATGTTGAGTCACTAGGAATCTTTTGAATAACTGTGTTTTTCAGGATGTTTTGAGAAACTCGCATCATGAAATAGATTGGATATTCAAACTCTCATTTGCATATGACATAGTCAATGTGAGTATAACATAAACTTACCAAAGAATAAATGCGATAGTATTTTTGAGTTGCTCTGTCTTGAATTTAATTGAACTGTAATTCTTCTTGAAAATGTTGGACCTCTTCAGATCTCCTCTTCAAGGTGATTCCAGCTCTAAAATCTATCATTTCTATCCGATTTTTTCTTTTCTTCTTCCCTGATTGCAAATAAATATAGAGAGAGGAAAGTATTTTACACTAAAGTTGGAATGGATGCTAAGTTTACCCAATCAGAAAAGAGCAGAATATTTACATTGTAGGGTAGAACTTTCTATCTCAAAGAGCATCTCATCACTAGATTATAAATCGGACTGGGGGAGGTGATTCCTGAGATTATTCCCTGCTCTCTAGCCCCTGATTTCTTTCCCTAGGAAATGGGGATGCCACATTAACCACAAAGCTGCTGACCTAAGAGGTGGGCCAGAGATGCTGATCGGAGGAGGTAGAATCTTTGCTTTGGCCCAGGCGGCTATGGTGGCTGCAAAGAAGAAGGGAATAATAGTAACACTAAAATATATAGAGTGCCTACTTTGGGCCAGGCACTTTCCAGTACTTTGTATATATTAATTTATTGAATTCTCACAAAAACATAAGGTAGATCTATTGTTACTTCTATTTTACAGATTAAAGAAACACAAAGCACAGAAAGTTCCTATGACCTTCCTGAAGTCTCATAGCTATGAAATAGTGGAGCTGGGATTCAAACCCAGCCATTTTCAAGTCCTATACCCTTAACCCACTGTACCATACTGCCTCTCAGTAGGAAGCACGAGAGCTTGCTTTTGTGTTTTAACACAGGGAGAAGTCAGTCTCACATCTAGAAGCCCATTAGGGGCTGGGGAGGGGTAATTCAGAGGGAGCTGGAGAGAGACCAATTCCTGCTTGTGGCCAGGAAAGCATTGGAAATGCTGAGAGGTGGCAGCTGGATCCAAAGCCCAAGGTGACACTGTCTTGAAAGGCCATGCCCTAGGTATGCCGCTGATGATGAGGGATGGAGAGGGCAGGAGTGGGAGGAGATTTGCTATGGGACGAGCCATGTCAGTGTGGACCAGCATCCTGAGGCTGCTCTCTCCCACCTGCGCTAAATCCAGCTGTTCTTTCTTAAGCTTGCTGCCTGTACTTTTACCACCAGGACAAAGCCAGTGACCTGGGAGTCAGTCTGGTGAGGAAACCTCTCAGTCATGGGCAGCACAGTGAAGGATGGTGGTCCACTGCTAGTCAGTAGTCCAACCGTCAATCAACCAACAGACTCCTGTGGGGAAGACTCACCTGGGTGTTGAGAGGGCAAAAAGAATGAAACACAGGCTGTGCCCTCCTGGATTAATGGGCCACCGACTTATTGAGTGATTTTGCCAAGACACTTCCCCTCTCTAGACCTCGACCTCCACATAGATAGAATGAATGAGCTTGGCCCAATTGAAGTCTAAGGGCTTTCCTTCAACAAGGATTTTATTGCTTTTTGTTTCTAGGGAGCTGAGTCCTATAGCTCTGTGAGACTTTGATTTCCTAGGCTTTAGCAGGAAGCCAGCAGATTGTTGTCAAGCAAAGTCGATAAACAGAAGCGTCTCTGTGATTGGGTCTTCACTGGCAACTGTGGACCACCACTGTTATTATTTCATTAAAATTTTATTGAGCATCTGTTAAGAGTTTATCCTACTCTGGTCACTTTTGTAGGAAGAAAGGACTTGTTTCCAGCTTTGAATGGCTTAAAATCTACGGAAAAATAAAACAGTCTGGAGATGTACATATACAATTCTTTAAGTGGCAGTGGTTGTAAACTGGGAGGATGTGACATGGCATCTTTTCCTACCCTGGAATATTCTCTCCTTCCCTTCACCCACTTTTCCCTTCTCTTCCCACCAAGCATAGAGAAGTATTCTGGACTCCAATTATCTGCCTCCTGCCCCCATCAAAATAGCCTACATCATTTATTTTGGAAGTGAAGAGTAAGCTAGTAAGTTCTCACCAAGCCATGAATGACTAACAGATTTGACCTCTTTAGTGTAGGCATCAGATTTCAAGAAGCATTAACCCAAAAGTTTCTCTGGAAAAACGCTATGGCAGGTGGGCATGGCACTTTGAAGGGGAAGAGCTCCCTGGTGGTCATCACCTACTCTAGCTCACTGAGTCTACCCTCTACTCTGTGCCAGGAAAACAGAGGACAGCTTGGCATTTTTGCTTTGGCAGGATCATTACCTCCTGAGACGAGTGTGCACATTCTGGGATCATGTAGGGTCACTACTGATGACACAATAGGCTAGGTCAAGGCACAGGTAGGACCTTTGAGGTTAATTACTCTGCCAATGTTCTTTGAAAGGGGATTGCAAGTAACAGAAAATGTAATGTTCTCTTAGAGCCTTCCCATGAGTCTGGGCATTGGGCCAAGCTCCATGAGGGCGATTGTACTTTGGAAACAAGTCTCTCGATGTCTATTTGATCAGCACCTCCTCTATATCAGGTATCAGAGGGACTCTAGGATGCCATAGACATTTCAAAGTAACAAACATATATTGATTGAGTGCCTAATTTGGATCAGACCCGATTCTGGGCATAGGAGGCACAGACGAATGAACCTCATTGTCCTGTCCCCAAAAAGTTCAACCCAGTTGGGCAAGCCTGGGAAGGAGTTTGTAGAGTATAATACTCTCCTTGAGTTACAAATAGGGCTTCATGTCTAAGTAAGAGAAGTCTCGATGGATTAAGAGGATGAAGGATAGTTCAGTATAGAAGTTGTCTTTGGAGTTTGAACCCTTACTGCCACTTATTGGCCAGGTGACCTTAACAACCCTGGGCCTCATATTTCCTGTGTGTAAATATAACATCAGTACCTGACTCATAGGGTTGTGTGAGGCCTAATGTATGCAAAATGCTTAGTGCCATGCCCTGCCTGTAACAGGCGTCCAGGAAATGTTGATTGTTAGTAGCAGCAGTAGTATTATCACGATCATAGATAATTCTATTACTGGTATTAAAAGAAGTACATTTTCTTGTTTTAATTTCCCCAACACTCTTATGGGATAAGTCTGCACTGTCCAAATATGATAGCCACCAGCCACATGTGAATAATGAGCACTGCAATTGTAGCTAGTTCAATTTGAGATGTGCTATAAAGTTTATACTGGATTTTGTAGACTTAGCAAAAATAATAAAATATAAAATATCTTGCTAATATATTTATGTTGGTTACTTGCTGAAATAAGATTTTTCAATGCATTGGGTTAAATAAAACATTATAAAATGCACTTCACCTGTTTGGTTTATAACACGGCTGCTGAAAATGTAAAAATACACATGTGGCTTGTATTATGTTTCTATTGGACAGTGATCTCAATAATTAACAATGAACTCCATTATTAATTCATTTTTAGCTCCAATCATAGTAATATTGGAGTAACATGATCTCCATTTCCAAGAGGGAAAAAGTGAGGCTTAGTGAGGTGAAGTCACCTGCCCAGCTGATAAGACACAGATTGGGATTTGTAGCCAGTCTGTCTCCAAAGGCTGTGTTTGCTCTTCTATGTGATCCTTCCTCCCTGCTAAGTACCAGAGAGTACAGATTTGGGCCCAGAGGTAGGAGCCCTGTCTGCCACCCAGGAATTTCCAGTAGGGCAAGAAATGTAGCTAACAGACAGATGATTGAACTGATACTGGCGGGCTAGGGGAGGTCCCCAAATGCTGGTGGGACCTCAACCCCAGCCAGTGTGAAAGCTCCTAACACCATTGTGAGAAGGAATTCAAGGATAAATCAGAAAATAGTGCAAGTATGGAGATGTACTGCAAAGTGAAAAGTGCACACTCAGGAAAGGGGGGTGCGGGCGGACTCAAGAAAGAGGTGCGCAATGGGATTTGAGGCTTCTACCTTCTTGAGTTTCTTTAACCAAGGGGTAGAATATTCATGAGGATTCCTGGAAAAAGGTGGAGATTTCTGGGAACTGCGGTGCTACCCATTTTTACATCAAATATGGCTATTCCTGAAACTGTTGTGGCACCGGTGGGTGTGTGACCTAGTATGTTAATGAGCTTATAATAAGGTCCCAGGTGAAACTTAGGCCAAATCCAGCATCATGTTGGGTCCAGTTGGTCTTAGCCTGCTTGGCCCACACCCTGTTCTTTTCAGGCTCTTATCAGCCCTGAAAATAATAGCTTATGCAGCTATTTCAATTCCTTTTTGCTAGCCATGTGTAACAGACCTGGAATTTTCTGTTCTCCTGCGGTCACCCTGTGTTATTCCTGTCTCAGAGCTGCCAAAAGTGTATAAAATCTGACATGTAAATAATGAATCCTTTCGTAGCTCTATCTGCTCTGTGACAATATACATAAAAATCATACATTTCCATCAAGATAGAAAATAAAGACATGTGTGCCATCTCTTAGAGAGGAATGCACACCCAGGATTCCAAGCATCCCTCAGCATGTTGTTTTCACCCTAATGGAAGGAGTTTTGCTAAAATCCTGGAATGTAAAATCATTGACTGTAAAATATCTCATACTTGAGGTAGGCCTGGAACTAGCAAGGGCAGGAGGAAAGCAGAAAAAACCTTGTGTGTATCAGGGATGTTCTGTTGAATGGAGAGGTCTCCTGCTGGAATCAGAGGGAACTCTGGATGAGACACAGATCTCACCGGACTTCAAGCTTGGACCTTAGCCTATTGGAGCCTCCCTGGGGAAGTCCCAGAGGCAACCCCAGCCAGGCCCCTCCAGGTCCAGTTGAGTGGGCGGCAATTTCAAAACGTGATTCAACGTTACCATCTAAAAACAAATAAGGCACTTTGATAAAGGAACATGGGGTAGGGGGTGGAGAGTGATTGGGGCAGGGCTGGGGGCATGTATCCATTCTCCTGGATGTTTTCTGTATTATCCCATATTTCTTTTTTGTTGTCATTATTTGTTTTTTGAAACAGAGCCTCACTTTATTGCTCAGGCTGGAGTGCAGTGGCGGGATCTAGGCTCACTGCAACCTCCGCCTTCTGGGTTCAAGCGATTCTCATGCCTCAGCCTCCAGAGCAGCTGGGATTACAGGCACCCACCACCATGTCCAGCTAATTTTTATATTTTTAGTAGAGACGGGGTTTCACCATGTTGGTCAGGCTGGTCCTGAACTCCTGACCTCAAGTGATCCACCTGCCTCGGCCTCCCAGAATGCTGGGATTACAGGCATGAGCCACTGCGCCCAGCCAACTTGAGGCTTTTTTTTTTTTTTTTTGAGACGAAGTCTCACTCTGTAGCCCAGGCTGGAGTGCAATGGCACAATCTCAGGTCACTGCAACCTCCACCTCCTGGGTTCAAGCAATTCTCCTCCCTCAGCCTCCTGAGTAGCTGGGATTATAGATGTGTGCCACCATGCCAGGCTAATTTTTGTATTTTTAGGAAAGACAGGGTTTCACCATGTTGGTCAGGCTGGTCTCGAACTCCTGACCTCATGATCCGCCCACCTTAGCCTCCCAGAGTGCTGGGATTACAGGCATGAGCCACCATGCCTGGCTCCTATCCCATATTTCTAATGCAATGTTGGCCTCAGGGCTCTGGCTCAGGTGGGATAGTGACTTGGCCTGTCAAGCACTACTGGAGGAAGAGGTGCCCCCCTGTGCTGGTGAAGCTGGTTGTTGTCTGGGGTAAATATCTGAGGTTCGTGGTATCACGCCAAGGAAATCGAGTACTCAGACACACCAGAAGTGGGTTTAGGAGCACAGGTTTAATAGGCAAAAGAAAGAGAAAGGAGAATAGCTCTTCTATGCGAGAGAGGGGGTCCACAGTGAAGTGCACCAGATTTTATAGACTGGCTTGAGGAGGCGGTGTCTGATTTACATAGGGCCGAAAGATTGGTTGGACCAGGTGTGACGTTTACGTAGCCAGCGATGAAGCTGGCTGCCCCACCTTAATCTTCTATTATGCAAATGAAGTCTTTGCCCACCTGGCACCATGTTGCCTGCTCCTTACTGTATACGTGGTTTACAAGGAAAAGGGACCACGGAGCCCCTATCTGAACATGGCTACTCCCTAGATAGCCCCTTTCCTGTTAGCACAGCTGCAGGCATTCACCCATGCAAGCTTCTAGCCTGGCTTTCTATGTCTGCAGCTCTATTCTACAGGCTGCTTTTTGTTAGAAAAGAAAATGATTTGGGGGCTGTCATGTGTGTCCATATAGAAGACCACCTAAATACGCTTTGTGTGAGCAGCAAGGCTGTTTATTCACTTGGGTGTAAGTGGGCTGAGTCCGAAAAGAGAGTCAGTGAAGGGAGATAGGAGAGGGGCAGCTTTATAGGACTGGGGTAGGCAGTGGAAAGTTACAGTTAGAGGTGGTTATCTATTGTTAGCAGGGGAGGGGGTCACAAGGTGTATGGTGGGGAGATCATAAGACTCATTGTCCAGAAGAAGAAAGTCACGGGGTTGATTCATCAGCCGGGGCAGGCTATGAACAAGTCATAATGGTAGAATGTCATAAGGTGGGTTAATTAGTTAAGGCAGGAACTGACTGTTTCACTTCTTTGTGGTTTTTCAGCTACTCCAGACTTCTTGGCTCCTACAGGCCATCTTGGCTCCTGCAGGCCATCTGGACGTATATGTGCAGGTCACAGGGGTTACAATGGCTGAGCTTTGGCTCAGAGGCCTGACAGGGGCTGCTTTTCATTTAAAGGAAAACCGTACCGAGGACTCCCATACACTCACTAAGTGTCTAAATAATTTCTTCATCAACTCTTTTCTTTTTTTTTTTTTTTTTTGGAGAAGAAAGTCCCGCTCTGCGGGCCCAGCGCGCTGGGTTGCAGAGGTGGTGCGCATCGCTCAGATCACTGCAAGCTCTGCCCCGCGCCCCAGTTTTTTTGATCTTTTTTTTTTTTGAGACGAGTCGCCCGCTCTGTTCGCCAGGCTGAGCGCCGAGTGGTGAGAGTCTTCAGCATCCACGCAAGACTCTCCCCCCGGCTGCCCGGCAGTTTTTTTTTCTTTTTTTTTTTTTGAGGACGGAGTCTCACTTTGTGTTGCCCAGAGCTGGAGTGCAGTGCACGATCCTTGCTCATGCAGACCTCTGCCTCCGAGTTCAAGTATTCTACTCGCCTCAGCCTCCCGAGTAGCTAGGATTACAGGTGTCTGGCATGTAAAAATTAGCCACCATGCCTGGCTAATTTTTGTAGTTTTAGTAGAGATGGGGTTTCACCGTATTTGTCAGGCTGGTCTTGAACTTCTGACCTTGTGATCCACCCGCCTCGGTCTCCTATAAACTGCTGAGATTCCAAGCATGAGACATCATGCCCAGCCTCTTTATAACTCTTATGTCACTGGTGCCCAAGAGGCCCAAGACCCTGTCCCTGGGTTCGCTTCTCTGTTCAGGATGTTCCCCCCACCCCATTCCTCTTCAGGACCTCCTCATAGCCCCTCCCACACATGACTTCACTGCCCCTTCTCAGCTAGGTTGTGTAATTGTGTAATTACACATTAGAGTTGTGTAGTTGTGCAGGGGGAGTATGTGCTTTGACCGTCCTTCCTCCCTCTTCCCTCCTCCCCCTTTTTCTCTCCCATCACCCAGGGCACAGGGAACAGGAAAATCTAGTGGTTTAGAAGCAAGGCTTCTAACCCAGTCCCACCTGGGTTTATATCCCGGCTCTGGTCCTGACTTCTTGTGAGCAATTTAACACTACAGATTTACTCCTCCTAGCCTGATCACTAGGATGTATTTATTTTAAGCTGGCCTGGCCTTCTTGGCTTCACACTGAGGAGCTGGAAATAGTTTTCTCCATTTTGGGTGTCCCAGCCCCAGTTGACTCCAGGGACAAGGAGCTATGCTGGTGGCTCCTGAACAAATGAACACAGAGATGGGCACATCCCCTGCCCAGGCCTCTGTCTGTGTTTCTGCCCATCTGTCTCTGCCTTGGTTCCTTCCAGCAGTGTTATCAGCACCCGGTCTCCCTCATTTGCTCATTTTCACCCTTGCAGGGCATGCTCTTCCTCCATAGGAGCTTCCTGGGCTCCCACGACAACCTGAAACCTTCCAACTGCCTGGTGGATGATCGGTTGCAGGTGAAGCTGTCAGGATTCGGGCTGTGGGAACTCAAGTGTGGCCGGACATACAGAACATATGATGAGACAGTGGTTGATTTTGCACCCACTAGCTATTGGCAGCATGGCCAGAGGTTCCTAGCTCCACCTTTGCTTCCTGATGCTCATCTGTGCAGGTATCCACACGTGGGCCTTCCTCTGGAGCTCTTGATATCTGGCTGTTCTGTTCACCTGAGGAGAACGAGAGAAAAAAAAAAAAAAAAAAGTCTCTGCAGGTGGCACCAGTTCGTAGGGTGATGTCTGGGTTTGGAGACTGGTTCTCGTCCTAGCTTAGTTGGGCCACCTGGAGCAACGATTGCCCGTCTCTTTAATTCTCTTTGTTCCTTCCCACATTTATCCTATGTTCTCAGCTTAGAACATAAGATTTGTCAGACATTTTAGAGATAATCGAGTTCTATAGTTCTGTCTTCTAGGTGCCTGGTCCCACCACCCCCGACCAACTGTCAACTGAATCAGAATATCTGAAGATGGGGTCTTGGCCTCTGAATTGTTTTTTAAATGCTCCCAAGAAATTCTGTGCATCTGAAGACAAAACCACTGCCTCAAGTCCACTTTTCCCTTCCATATGTGCCAAGTGGGGTTCAATGACTCTTCCTACCTGTCCGGTTAATTGAATGCCCTGGATTGTTACCTCTGCATGTATCCTGGGCTCCTTTGAGACCAATGTTCTTAGCCCCGATCCACTTTTTGCTGGAGCAGCATGTCACCAGCAGCTTTTTTGTGTCAATTTGGGAGGTTTCTATAACATATGATGGGATGATGTCTTACAGAAAGACAAGGGGGATGGGAGTGGTGGCTTATGCCTGAAATCCCAGCACTTTGGGAGGCTAAGGTAGGAGGATTGCTTCAGTCCAGGAGTTTGATACCAGCCTGGGGAATATAGTGAGACTTCCCCCCAATACCTATACTTAAAGAAAAATTAGCTGGTGTGGTGACATGTGAGGCTGAGGTAGGAGGATCACTTGAGCCTGGGAGGTCGAGGCTGCAGTGAGCTGTGATTGTGCCACTGCACTCCAGCCTTTAGAGACCCTGTCAAAAAAAAAAAAAAAAAAAAAAAAGACAAGGGGAGAAATTTTGTTTTTATTATTAATTAAGTAATTAATTAATTATGGGACAGAGCCTCACTCTGTTGCCCAGGCTGGAGTGCAGTGGTGCAATCTTGACTCATTGCAAACTCTGTCTCCTGGGTTCAAGCAATTCTCATGCCTCAGCCTCCCATGTAGCTGGGGATTACAGGCATACACCATCACGCCTGACTAATTTCTGTAATTTTAATGGAGACGGGATTTCGTCATGTTGGCCAGGCCAGTCTTGAATTCCTGACCTCAGGTGATTTGCTGTCCTCGGCATCCCAAAGTGCTGGGATTATAAGCGTGAGCCACCACGCCCGACTGAGACCTGCTAGCAGCTGTCCTAGTTCCCCTTCCACATCCTCTAATATTTATCTTTTCTTTTGATGACTGTGACCTATAATGACATAAGCCTTTAGACTTCACTGCAAAAAAAGGTGTGTGAAATATCTAGAATAGACAGATACATCTATAGAGACAGAATGCAGGTTGGTGGTGGTTACCAGGGGTTGGGGGTCGGGAGAACAGGGAGAAACTGCTTCATGAGTAAGGAGTTTACTTTGGAGTGATGGAAATGTTTTGGAGCTAGATAGAGGTGGTGGTTGCACAACATTATGAATGTGCTAAATGCCACCGAATTGTTCATTTAAAATGGTTATTTTATTTTATTTTATTTTTTTTGAGATGAAGTCTTGATCTGTTGCCCAGGCTGGAGGGCAGTGGTGCGATCTCGACTCACTGTAACCTCTGCCTCCTGGGTTCTAGTGATTCTCCTGCCTCAGTCCCCCGAGTAGCTGGGAGTACAGATGTGCTCCACCATGCCTGGCTAATTTTGTATTTTATTTATTTTATTATTTATTTATTAGAGACAGAGTTTTGCTCTTGTTGCACAGACTGGAGTGCAATGGCGTGATCTTGGCTCACCACAACCTCTGCCACCTGGGTTCAAGCGATTCTCCTGCCTCAACCTCCCAAGGTGCTGGGATTACAGGCATGCGCCACCATGCCCGGCTAATTTTGTAATTTTAGGAGAGACGGGGTGTCTCCGTGTTCGTCAGACTTGTCTTGAACTCCTGACCTCAGGTGAACCTCCTGCTTTGGCCACTCAAAGTGCTGGGATTATAGACATGAGCCACCATGCCCAGCAATTTTTGTATTTTTAATAGATGAGGGGTTTCACCATGTTGGCCAGGCTGGTCTGGAACCCCTGACCTCAATTTATCCTCCCGCCTCGGCCTCCCAAAGTGCTGGGATTACAGGTGTGAAGTGCACCCAGCCTAAAATGGTTAATTTTATGTTCTATGAATCATACCACAATTGTTTTTAAAAATAAAGGCAATACAGAGAAGGAACATGAACATGAAAACCAGCTGTAATTTTAGTCTTGAGTAAACCACGATTAACATGTTAGTGCACATCCTTCCTGCTGATTTTCTCCATATTCACACACACGGACCCCTATTTGCTCTTCAAATCAGACATCATTGGGGCTGATGGCTCAGGGCTGGATGCCTTCCTTTCTCCTATGCCCCCAAGGATGAAGGGGTGGCTTTTCCAGTTTTGACCAGCAGCACCCTCACTCCATGCAGACATCCCATTGCTTGGCAGAGCTCTACTGGACTGCTCTGGAGCTGCTGCGGCTCCCGGAGGTGCCCTGGTCAGGTACCCCACAAGAAGATGTTTATAGCTTCACCATTCTGATGAGGGAGCTGATCCACCACTGGGACCATGGGCCCTCTGATGACCTCCATGAGGCACCGGATGGTAAAGCGGGAGAACCTACTTGGGAAGTTTTGGTTGTGTGGGCTAGCTTTGAAATGCTGGTTTTTAAAATTAATTGTTTTATTAATTTACAATTTATTCCATTATTTTTTGTTGAAAAATTCATGTTCTTTCCCTCGCATTTAAATTAGAGAATGAATTCCATTTTGGTTACCAAAAAAATCAAGGGACCCCAAATTATATAACTTATTGTATTACAGCAGCCAGAGGGATCCTATTAGAAAATGAGGCAGATTATGTCACTTCTCTATCAGAATCCTCCCTTGGCTTCCGATCTGAGGAGTGAAAACTAAGCCCTCCTCATGGCCAACAAGACCATCGAAGGCCTTGAAACCGTGTAACCTCTGTGGCCTTCTGGATTAGTTTCCTAGGGGGGCATAACAGTGACCACAAGCTTGGTGGCTTGAAACACCGATGTTTATTCTCTGGTGGTTCTAGAGGCCAGATGTCTAAAGTCAAAGCGTTGTCAAGGCTCTGCTCCCTCCGGAAGCTCTAGGGAAGGTTCCATTCTCTGCCTCTTCCAGCTGCTGGTGGCTGCCCCAGCATTCCTGGGTTTGTGGCCACATGGCCTCAACCTCCGGCTCTGTCTTCACATTGTCTCCTCCTCTGTATACTTATCCTGGCTGTGCCGCTTATGAGGACATTTGTCATTGGATTTGGGGCCCACCCCTATAATTCAAGATGACCTCCTCAACCTGAGATCCTTAATTCTATTTGCATATTTGGTTTATATCCCCTTTCCCAAATAAGGAAACATTTGTAGATTCTGGGGGTTAGGATTTGGACATTTCCCTTTAGGAACCACGATTCAGCCCACTATACCTTCCTACTGTCATCTCTTATGGCTCACTCCTTTCAGTCATGCTGGCCACTTTCATACGTTTCCAACATAGACAAATCCATAGAGACAGAATGCAGGTTGGTGGTGGTTACCAGGGGTTGGGGGTTGGGAGAACAGGGAGAAACTGCTTCATGAGCAAGGGGTTTACTTTGGAGTGATGGAAATGTTTCTACCACTCCGGACACATTTCTACCCCAGACCCTTTGTGTGTACTGTTCCCTCTCCCTGGGCACCTCTCGCCTCATATTCCTATGTACACATCTGCCCTATTCTTTCTTAAGGGCTTACAACATTTTTCATTGTGAGAATATGCCATAAATGGTACCTTGATACACATTTTGGAAGTTGCTGCAATGAGCAGCTCTATATCTTTGCACACATGGGTGAATGTTTCTTCAGGCTAGATTTGTAGCCATGAAATTGAGAAGATAAATACATTTTAAATATATTTAAAATCCATGATAAATGCTGTTCAGTTGTCCACTTACAAAGGATATTTTCAGACTTTTTTTTTTGGCTGGATTGTTTCTTAACGGCTGATGCCTGGATCTCAGCCCGAGATTCTGATATCATTGGTTTGGGGTGCTGCCTCAGTGTCAGGGTTTCAAAGCTCCTGGCGTGATTTTAATATGTAGCAGCTCAGGCTGCTTGGAGAGAAGATACCAGTGTGTGTGTGCACACATGTGAGTGTGAGTTTCTAAGTAAACTCAACCCACTTTCTCTCTTGATTTTTTTTTTCTTGCTTTGCCTACCATTTCTAGCCTATCCTCAGTGGCCTATCTCAAACCTCAGCTTTAGATCATTATCTATTACCTGGAGACTTTTTGAGTCAGGAGCCCATTGTGAGGATATGCAATTGCTTTTAGACCAGATTCCAGTTTCTAATTTCCAGCTAAATAAAGCAGAGGTGAGATTAATCCAAAAACGGTAACTCAAAATCCAAGTGCATCTAATTTTGGCATCAAGCACACACACAAATATTCCCAGACTGAGCCCAGGCAGGAGCCCACCCACAGTCCTTCAGCCTCATCACCGCCTAGTTTTGCCAGTTGGGTTCTGTAAGGGAAGATACTGTGGACAATCAGTGTATTTCCCCTTCATTGTTGAGCTCACAAAATTAACTGAGAGCTGGCTACATGGGACTATGTATTCACAGGACTGCAACCAGGAAGAGTACAGTATATACCTAATTTATGGGCAAACGCTTCTTCAATTAACTTCTGACGCTTTCCTACAAACAAAGCTTGTCCTGGGAACGGAGTAGCTATTGATTCTCTGGGCACGCAAGACTATGGTTCTCAAACCGTGGCGGGCATCAGAATCACCGGGAGGTGGTTAAAACACAACATTGTTGGGTTCCACACTTGGGGTTTCTGACTCAGGAGGTCTGGGGTGAGGCCTGAGAATGTGCGTTTCCATCACCCTCCCAGGTGATGCTGATAAAGCCTCAGCTTGAGAGGCACTGACCTTGGTCCTTGTGGTCCTTGGACCAGCAGCATCAGCATCAGTTGGAAACATGTCAGAAATGCACATTTTCAGGCCCCACTCCTGAGGAATTGGTCCAGAAATCTGTGTTTCAGCAAGCTCCCCAACGATTCTGATGCACATTGCCAAAGCAAATGAGCAACAGTGCTAACATATCTAGTAGACAGTTAAAGATTATAGGATGGAAACAGCTGGCTAGAAGTTACTAGGTAATTCACACATGTTCTCTGAAGTGCAGACCCGTGGGTTTGAATTTGCTCTCGAAGTCCTGTATCATTTTTCTGATTCTTTCATTTCTTAGAGCTAAACACAGAAAGCAGAAGATGCCATAGTAATTCAGTCACTGCTTTTGAAGCCATTGCTGTCTCATGTCTCAAAATGTACTTCATTTGGGAAGTAAAACACAGTTTTCCAGAGTATTTTTTTTTGGGATGGAATCTCTGTCACCCAGGCTGGAGTGTGATGGTGTGATCTCGGCTCACTGCAACCTCCACCTCCCGGGTTCAAGCGATTCTCCTGCCTCGGCCTCCTGAGTAGCTAGGACTACAGGCATCCACCACCATGCTTGGCTAATTTTTATATTTTTAGTAGAGATGGGGTTTTGCCATGTTGCTAGGCTGGTCTCAAACTCTTGACCTCAAGTGATCCCCCCTGCCTTGGGTTCCCAAAGTGCTGGGATTACAGGTGTGAGCCACTGTGCCTGGCTCCTAGAGTGCTTTTTAATGCACATACTTTCAGAATAGTTTTAGGCGTTAAACATGTACACTTAAACAAGATAACATTTTATGCACAGTTTTGTAACCTGTATTTTTTTTATTATATTAAACTAACAGTCATATATTATTCAGATTTCCTAGTTCTTGCCTAACGTCCTTTTTCTGTCTCTGAACCCCACCCAGGGTACCACATTACACTTGGTCATCATGTCTCCTTAAGCTTCTCTGGGAAAATTTCTCAGACTTTATTTTCAATGACCTCGACACTTCTGAGGAGTACTGGTCAGATATTTTGTAGAAGTTCTTTCATGTGGAATTTGTCTGATTTGTTTTTCTTTTCTCGTGGTTTGGCGTTTGTGTGTTTTGAAGGATGACTGTACAGGTAAATTGTCCTTTTCATTGATTATTGCTGTTGATGTTAACCTTGATCACTTGGCTGGGGAAGTGTTTGTCAATTTCTCCACCATAAAGTTACTCTGATTCCTCCCTTCCATACTTAGTCTAGGACTAAGTGAGGAGTTAGGCTGGGCGTGGTGGCTCACGCCTGTAATCCCAACATTGTGGGAGGCCAAGGAGGGAGGATCGCTTGAGTCCAGGAGTTTGAGAGCAACCTGGGCATACAGGGAGACTCAGTCTTTACAAAAATACAAAAATTACCCGAGTGTGGCAGCGTCCCAGCAGCTACTCTGGAAGCTGAGGCGCAAAGATTGCTTGAGCCCAGGAGGCGGAGTAAAGATCCTGCCACTGCACTCCAGCCTGGGTGGCAGAGACCCTGTCTCAAAAAAAGAGAGAAAAAAAGAAGAAAAAAGGTGGGGATTCAGGCTCCACCTCTTTGAGGAGGGAGTATTTGGAATTATTCTCCGTGGGAGATTTGTCTACTCTGCCCATTCATTTATTTCTTCAAGTACTTATGTCAGCATGAACTCATGGATATTTATTTTACTTTGGGTTATAACTGAATATCACTTTATTTATTTTGTAGCTTAAATTGTTCCCATTTTGGCCATTCAGTTTCAGGTGGCTTCTGTGTCTCTTTGATGTGTAGCCATCACTGTGGTGTTTTGTCTTGTTTCTGCATATTTCCTTACTTTCTGGTAAGACAAGAAAGTCTCATTTTGCATATCCCCTGCCCCAGTGCTAGAAGCAACCAATTCTCTCCAACAAGCCCTGGCTTCTTTTGTTGGAGAAAGGTATTAGAAAGTTAGAGCTGACACTAGATGTGCTCATTGCTACCGGGGGGTTGTTACTTATGGGCCCTCTCGGTGGACAGAGTAAGGAAATATGTATGTGTACTAGCCCATATATATACATATCTCTACAATTACACATGCACACATACACATATATCTGCATCTACATTAAACTAAACATGAGTTCCCATTGACGTCTCTAAATGTAACTCATCACCATCATGGTTCATTGCAGTCTTCCCATTACTTTTCTGTAAATTCCAACATTGAGATCCTGGCTCCCACCATCCACCACCCATGTACTTTGTTCAATCCCCATATGTGTGTTCAGTGATTTCAGACTTGTTAATCTGCATCCCCATGAGAAACAGTTTTACCAACTAGAGTACGATGATTATGAACAGTTCCTTTTGTCTTTAGTCTTAAAGTCTCTAGTCATTTCAGAAGCGATGTGGGTCAGCATTCTTTCTCACTCATCCCATTCAGTAAGATTATGCCACATATTTGTAACACTGATAGATTCTTTTATTGCTGTCTGCATTCTATCTTGGGGTTGCATAATTTCCCAATTGGTATATTTTAAAGTTTGCTTTCCTTATGGCTTACTTTTGTGCTATAAAACTCTATGGGTTTTGGCAAATATGTAGTGTAATCTATTCACCACTGTAGTATCCTACAGAAAACTTTCCTCATCCTAAAAGTATCCTCGGCATTTCATGTAGTCAATGCTCTCTGCTCCCCAAACTCTTGGCAACCACTGATCTGTTTTCTGTCTCTAACATTTTGTCTTTTCTAGAATGTATATTTCCTTACTTTCTGGGAAAACAAGAAAGTCTCATTTTGCGTATCTCCTGCCCCAGTGCTAGAAGCAGTCAATTCTCCAAGAAGCCATGACTTCTTTTGTTGGATAAAGGTATTAGAAAGTAAGAGAATCACAAGGTCAGGAAATCAAGACCATCCTGGCCAACATGGTGAAACCCCGTCTGTACTAAAAGTACAAAAATTGGCTGGGCATGGTGGCACACGCCTTAGTCCCGGCTACTGGGGAAGCTGAGGCAGGAGAATTGCTTGAACCTGGGAGGCGGAGGTTGCAGTGAGCCAAGATCGCGCCACTGCACTCCAGCCTGGGCACTAGGGCCGGAGTCTATCTCAAAAAAAAAAAAAAAAAGAAAAAAGAAAAAAAGAAATGACACCAGATATGCCCATTGCTGCTGGGGTGTTGTTGCTTCTGGGGTGCCATGTAAATAGAATCATACAGTACACAGCCTTTTCTGACTGGTTTCTCTAACTTAGTAATAATGCATATAAGACTTATCCATGTTGTTGCATACACAGTATTTTATTATTTTATACCAAAACATGTATACATTTTCTCAAAATATTATTCCCTTGACAACATCTGGTTAAGCAGAATGTTTAGCAAATGTCAGTAGGAGCCAGTGAAGAAGTGGGAAAAATTAGGTTTACAAAATTGGACAGAGAGGCAGGACATGATGGTAATATTTATTATGTGTTAAAATAACATTTATGCAACATATTGCAGAAAATTTAACAAAATTGCATGAAGCGCAGTTTGGGGGTTTCCAACACGAAATGCCTATACATTCCTGAAATTATATGGAGATATGCTTCACATCAAGCAAAGTTCTATTTTAAAAAATCGTGATTTGAAAACTAATTAGGAGGGTGTTTATATGTTTTTCATTAGAATTGTTCATTTTCCAGGCAGATTCAGAGTATCCTATTAAAATATCCAGATTACTTTGGAATTCTAATGTGTTCTATTTATTTAAAAACTCAGTTTACAAATATAAGAGCACAATTACTATTGAAAATGAAGTATAGTAAGTGGCACAAAGCTCTGATGTTTGGCTTTCTAAACCCAACATGAATTTCAGAAATCATCAACCAAATCGAAGACCCTGCAGCAGCAGTCCCACTGCGACCTTCCCTGCCCAAGGAGAAGGGCAATGAAAAGATCATGGCCATGGTGAGCGTATGTTGGGAGGAATCTCCGGAGAAAAGACCCAGTTTCTCTTCCATCAAGAAAACTTTATGAGAGGCCATTCCCAGAGGGTGAGTTAGATGTGCAACAGATATTTACTGTCACTCAGTTAACCATTAGGATTTTAGAGCTGCCAGGCATGGTGGCTCATGCATGTAATCCCAGTGCTTTAGGAGGCTAAGGCAGGAGGATCCCTTGAGGCCAGGAGTTCAAGACCAGCCTGGTCAACATGGTGAGATTCTATATCTATAAAAAATAAAATAAAATAAAAAATTAGCCAGGTGTGGTGGTATGAGCCTGTAGTTCGAGTTTCTTAGGGGGCTGAGAATCGCTTGAGCCCTGGAGGTCAAGGCTCCAGTGAGCTATGATTGTGCCACTGTACTGCAGCCTGGGTGACAGAACGAGACCCTGTTTCTAAAAAACAAAAAAAATTTAAAACTATGTGGCTGTGATTGGTTCTATGCGACTCATTCCCTCCCTCCCTCCCTCCCTTCCTTCTTCCCTTCCTTCCTCCCTCCCTTCCTCCCTTCCTTCCTTCCTCCCTCCCTTCCTTCCTTCCTTCCTCATACACTCACTCAGGGCTTACCATACACAAAGCACTGTACTACATGCTGGTTGCAGTGGAGTGAGAAATTCTCCCTTTATTTCATAGATGCCACAAAAATGGATCAGATATTAATAATTTTACTACCTTCTTTGTCTATCTCAGATGTCACTAATCAATTAAGGTCCTTGTTTCCAGGGAGTTTTGACATGGCTTCAGAATCTGTTTCAAATCAGCATTCCAAGGGTTAGGCTAATCACTTTGGACTGGACTATGAGATAAAAATTACTCACCACCTGTAGGGTAGGTTATGACTTAAATCATTAATGCGTCTCCAACAACTTTCTCAATAATAGCTTCCTTCACACCAGATAATTGTATCATCTTTCAGTACATGAATTTAGGAAGACATGCCCATGTTAGAGGTAGCTTGAGTTGGTGGAAAGAGCCCCAGGCTGGGAGTCAGGTGTCTACTCTTAATTTGGACCTTCAGCTATGCATTCTTTCTTTTTTTTTTTTTAAACAAAACATTTTTTTGGGTCAGGGTCTTGCTGTGTTGCACAGGCTGGAGTGCAGTGGTGTGATCTTGGCTCACTGCAATCTCTGCCTCCCGGCTTCAAGTGATTCTCATGCCTCAGCCTCCTGAATAACTAGGACTGCAGGTGTGTGCCACTACACCTGGCTAATTTTCATATTTTTAATAGAGACAGGGTTTCGCTATGTTGGCCCGGCTGATCTCAGACTCCTGACCTCAGGTGATCTGCCTGCCTTGGGCTCCCAAAGTGCTGGGATTGCAGGCGTTGAGTCACCACACCTCGCTTCAGCTATGTCTTTTTTTCTTTTTCTTTTTCTTTTTTTTTGAGGCAGAGTCTCTGTCACCCAGGCTGGAGTGCAGTGGTGCAATCTCGGCTCACTGCAAGCTCTGCCTTCTGGGTTCACACCATTCTCCTGCCTCAGCCTCCTGAGTAGCTGGGACTACCAGTGCCCGCCACCATGCCTGGCTAATTTTTTTGTATTTTTTTTTAGTAGAGACAGGGTTTCACTGTGTTAACCAGGATGGTCTCAATCTCCTGACCTCGCAATCCACCCACCTCAGCCTCCCAAAGTGCTGGGATTACAGGCGTGAGCCACTGCGCCCGGCCAGCTATGCATTCTTAACGCAATAGCCCCATGTTCTGCATTTCCAAGCTCATAATAGTTTTTAAACTTTAAAAATTATATTAGAAATATTTTCCTGGAATGTGTAGTTGGAAGCTCTGTTCCACTGAGGCCCTAAGGGTCTTGGGAGAAAACATCAATGTCTGGTTTCTTTTAAAGCCATGTAAGCATACTGGCCAGTATGATGAGTAAGTTGGAAGTGTATGCCAATCACCTGGAGGAAGTGGTGCAAGAGAGGACCAGCCGGCTGACGGCAGAGAAGAGGAAGGTGGAGAAGCTTCTATCTACTATGGTGCCCAGGTATTTGGAAGCAGTGGGGACTTGACGAAGCTGCAGCATCACCATCTAGCAGCCCCACAGAGGCGGGATAACTTCCAATGATTACTTTTCTAAGAGGATGTCAGGCTCTTCTAAAAAGAGCCAGGCATTTTTTGTGCAGTTTGGTACACCTGTAAAGGGAGATAGAAGCAAACTCTCCTGAATCCATAGGAATAGAGGCTGCAGTCCCTCTTTTACGTGGAGGGTGGCGGATGCAGCAACAGGAGAGTAGCCACTAGATGGCGCCCTCGTTTCACGAGTCTGACTAATTGCTACCTCCCCTGTATTTGATTGTAGGTCCAAAACCTCTGCACAGTTTGATATGTACCTGTGGCTTCACATTCAAAGATTGCTCCATTTTTGGTTCTGTTTCTACATGTTCACTCTCTTAACAGAAGTATTTGCTGTTAAAATTCCTGTGCACTTCTTGCATGGCTAGACCAAAGAAGTGGGGGCAGGGATTTTTAGTGAGATTGGTTGACTGAAATGAAATTGATTTGTGGATTGGTGAATGGTTATATTTGCTTCTACAACTGCAGAGTCTTTACACTCTAACTCGATAACCAATATACCTCAAGAAAATCCTTTTTGTAAGGGCATTATGTGACCCTCTCTCCTACCCTCCCCCTCACCATTTATACCCATCAATTAAAATATCTCTTTAGAGAGAATGCAAGTGGAGAAGTGGATGTTGAAAGAATTCCTCTAGATAATGAATTTTGTTAACCAAAAGCTTGGCCATTGAAGCAAAAGGACCAATGAGGACAATTTCGTGGGAGTCTGTAGGAGATGAGATGAATAAGATCCATTCAAAAATGATCTCTTTCTCTGGTTTCAGTTTCACTGGAGAACAACTCCTAGCTGGAAGGTCCGTGGAACCAGAACATTTCGAGTCTGTACCAATTTTTTTCTCTGACATTGTTGGATTCACAAAGCTATGTTCTCTCAGCTCCCCCTTGCAAGTCATCAAGCTCCTCAATGACCTGTACAGTTTATTCGATCACATCATCACAAATTACGGTGAGTATAAGGTGAGACGTCTCATCCTGGCTGTGAGGTCATGCGTGCTCCTTGCGGGCTGTCTCCGGGGCCTGACGGAAGATGGAACTGATTCCAGACATCAGCCAGGAGGAAACTCCATTTCAGTCTATGTCACTTCATGGCAGAAACTCAATATTTTATTTGTTTGTTTTGTTGGAAGAGGTCTTGATTAGTCACAGATGTATGTGCTTGTCAAAAATCACCAGTTTCCTCTGTTTTTCCTCTGTTTCCTTCCATTATTTCATCTCACATTAAACACTTTTTAAAAAGAAGTATTGATCTTCCACTGGCTAATTCTTTCCCGTCTTTCCTAAATACATTTCCTTCCGAGGCAGAGAGTCTCCTGTTTACTCTCCTACAAAGATTGTCCTTGGATCTTGTGTGGGTCTCACCTCTGTTGTCCTGATCCTTAGCAATTCAGAGTGAAGAAAGACTCCCAATTTTAGACTATCAGACTCATGGCTAAAAGGGGGGCAGCAACAATTACCTGCTGGGTCCTACTCTGGGAGACAGAAGGACACGGTCACCTAGAGTGAAAACCATTTTTGATGGGGAAAACAGAAACATTTTGGCTCTTCATGACTGCCGGGTGGTGGTGGTGATGAGGGCTGCTTTCTGTGTGTTCTGACTCTTTAGAAGGGGTCAGATCATGACTCCAGGCACAGTAGCGTGTGCCTGTGCTCATATATGCCTGGTGGGCAGCCACAAGTGCACCAGCTCCGACCACAATCCCAGGGCCCTGCCTCTGCCTGTGGACCTGGGGACAGCGAGATTTGGAGGACAGTGTGGTCATATGGTCACATATCTCAGTGACAGAGTGACACATCTTCAATGTTTGTCTCCCAGTGTTCCTCACAAATGATGCCTCTGTTCAAGGGTGAAAGAAAGGATGGTTTAGATAACCTTGAAGAGCAGACCACACACACCCAACAAAATCAGAACCTGCCCTGCTTAGGAGGACGTCTTCTGGGATTTTCCTCTTAGTATTACCTGCTCAGTTGTGTTTTGCTTGAGCTCATTTTAAAACTTAGTTTGTATTTCTAAAGGATGTTATCACGGTGGGGAGAGGGAACCCAGAAGCAGGTGATGCTTGTTGACTGGTTGACTTCACATCATTTCGGGGTCACCAGAACAGACGTGTTCTTACCGTCTGGCTGATGCCTGCAATTCAACCTTCACCACATCATCTTTGGATTCTGCTAAAATGCAAATGTGTCTGGAAAGGGCTGTAACTACTTGTCATTTATTTCTCTATTGTGAATGACAGATCTGAAAACTGATTTTATTAGGAGGACGGAGGGGGAAGAGCACAGACAGGCAGATACATACTATATATATATGAATACATTTTGTATAATGTGTAATGCGTACCCATATATAAATGTGTCCAAGAGCCCTTGTGTGGGGCGTGGACATTTCAGGTTGGGGGAGCTGGTCTCTGCTTGACCAATCCACCTCACCATTCCAGGTTGACTCCAGGAGCACACTGCTCCCTGTCTCACTGGTTCTGAATCTGGGCTGGGGAAATATAGTCACTGCTGCCATTGGATTTCAGAGGAGGAAACAGTGACTGTGGGGAGGGAGGCTGGGGGAAGGAAGGTGAGGTGGGCGTTGTGGAAGAGCCATTACAAGGGCAGGAACTGAAGAAATGCTGGAACTTGCATGGGGCAGAGGTCAGGGAGTGTGACACATCCAGAAACAGGGCCTCGAGGCTGGGGACAAATGAGGGGCCTTCATCTCTGACCCACCCCGACCCTTGGCCTCCCTCTTGGGAAACAAAGGCCACTCTGTCGCTTTGTTTTCAGGTTGAGACCACTGGAGACGCATACGTGGTGGCTAGCAGACTCCCTATCTGCAATGGAAGCCAGCATGTGGCTGAGATTGCCACCATGTCCCTGCACTTCTCAGTGGCACCATTCATTTGCTTCCAGACTGGGCACTTGCTCCAGGAGGAGCTCCAGCTTCGGATTGGCTTCCACACAGGTAGACAACACTGATGGCCTGGTGGAGCTCCAGCTTTGGATTGGCTTCCACACAGGTAGACAACACTGATGGCCTGGTGGTGCAGGGATGGCGGCAGGTCGTTCTGGGTTCCATTCCTACATTCAAGGTTTTTAGGAACCCGGACATTGAATGGTAACCTCTTTAGGGGAAATAAAAGATTGAATTGTCTCTGCATGTGTGTTTCTATTTAGCTAGGTTGCTTGGTAACAACAAGGACACAGAGTGGCTTCAATGTATTCAACCAAAAATAAGGACTGGGAGCTGTGGCTCACACCTATAGTCCTAGCAAATTGGAAGGCCGAGATGGATGGATTGCCTGAGCTCAGGAGTTTGAGACCAACCTTAGCAACATGGTGAAACCCTGTCTGTACTAAAATACAGAAAACCAGCCAGGTGTGGTGGCAGGCAGCTGTAATCTCAGCTACTCAGGAGGCTGAGGCACAAGAGTTGCTTGAACCTGGGAGGCGGAGGTTGCAGTGAGCTGACATTGTGCCACTGCACTCCAGCCTGGGCAACAAAGCGAAACTCTGTCAAAGAAAAGAAAAGAAAAAGGAGAGAGAAAAAAAAGGAAGAGACCAAACCCCAGGACGGGTTATATAGGGCTACTTTTCCTCCATGCCTCAATATCAAATGCCCTTTGATGTGGTCTGTGTTTGCCAACTCATGGGCATGTGATCTGTGCAGAAGTGGTCCATGCTTCGTTTCGTGCTCTTCTGTTACTGTCTGGAAATTCTTAATCATCTTTGCACAAAGTATCCCGTGTTTTCACTCTGTATCTGTTCCATCAAATTTTGTAGCCAATTATGCTACTACCTATCTTCCAGGGCTCAACAAAAACAAAACCCAAGCCTCAGAATGAATTGCTCCCATGTTTGTGCTGCTGTTGGCATTGTTCACAGCTCTAGTTCATGAGTGACACGGTCATTTAATGACTGTGATGACGTCGCTTTCCAGCAGGAGTTTGTGGGTTCTGTTGGTTTCCTTTCTGTAAACCCTAAAACCTATTGCCAAACTTTGCCCCAAGAGGGCGCATCACTACATTTGTTGATTTGATGCGCATCGTAGAGTCCAGCCTCGGGCAATGCAGAGCAGTTACGGTCTTGGTTCTCCACTCTTCAGGTCCTGTGGTGGCTGGTGTGGTGGGAATTACCATGCCCAGATACTGTCTATTTGGAGACACTGTGAACATGGCATCCAGAATGGAGAGCAGCAGTTCGTGTGGTATCACCGATGACGCTTTGTAAACACAATATTGTTATCCCTCCAGGCCCCTAGCTTTAACTAGGGGATAGTTTTATAAGATGCATTTGCTTTTTGCCTACTGTTTTCCTTCTGGAGGATAAGAGCATTATCCACTTCAGGCAACACTGATCACACACTTTATAGACAGGGTTTTGCACTGTGCGCTCGTTAGAACCATGCAAATACACATACCCTCCTTTCTTCTGTGACTTTCCATTCTAAGCAATCACACATGCATATAATAAAATCACTTAAATGAAGAGCAGGAGTTGGAAAACTTTTTCTTTCTTTCTTTCTTTTTTTTTTTTTGAGATGGAGTCTCACTGTGTCACCCAGGCTGGAGTGCAGTCGTGTGATCTTAGTTCATTGTGACCTCTGCCTCCTGAGTTCAAGGGATTCTCCTGCCTCAGCCTCCCAAGTCGCTGGGATTACAGGCATGTGCCACCACACCTGGCTTTTTTTTTTTTTTTTTTTTTTTTTTTTTTTTTCTGATTTTTAGTAGAGACTGAGTTTCACCATGTTGGTCAGGCTGGTCTCGAACTCCTGACCTCAAGCTATCCACCCACTTCGGCCTCCCAAAGTGCTGGGATTAGCTGGCATCAGCTACTGTGTCTGGCCTGGAAAACCTTTTCTATACAGGGCCAGACAGTAAATATTTCAGGCTTCAGGGGCCATAGAGTCTTTGTTGCAACTACTTAACTGATGTTGTAGCTCAAAAGCAGCAATAGACAATATGTCAATCAACAGGCATGGCCATGTTCCAATAAAACTTTATTTGCAAACACAGGTAGTGGGCTGGATTTGGCCCATAGGTGATAATCTGCCCTTCTCTGAGGTAGAGTATATTCTTGGTGGTAGAGAAGAAATCTATAGCCAGGACCTCCAGGGAATATTACATCCTTTTGCTTTATAGTAATTTTCTTGCATTGACCATTGCCAGGCACTTGTATGCTGTTTGTCAGTTGGGACATGTAAAAAAGAATTACTCAGTGATGTAAGTTTCAAAAAGGTTTAGATGATTAACATTGTTTTGTTTTAAATTTGTAAATTTTCCACAGGGCAAAGGAGAGCAAACAATTTTCTGGTTGAAAGGTAAAGAAGGCTTCACTCTTCCACTCCCCAGATTTACTCAGGAAAAAGCCAAAGTCCCAGAGATATTGTGAGGTGAGTGTTTTCTTTCAAGATGTTTGTGGAGTCATGTGAAAGTCTTTGGGAACCCTTCTTTGAGACGCAGTCAATATCCCATTTAAGAGGTGTGTTTCCGGGGCATTGATCCAGTCTCCCACTAGGGGGAGCCTTCTAGCTGGCCTCCTCTTCCAATCCCGGTGTTAGCTCCCAGCCTGTGCCTCCAGCAAATGTAGGCTTGGAGGAGCTGAAGATGGTGAACTCATTTCATGGGGTGCCAGGGCTGGCCTCTGGCTCTCAGCCCTGTGCAACTGCCCTAGCTGCTAGATATTTACAGCCCATTAACCTGAGAATTTGCAGTGAACCCAGTTTCATTCTGCAGGAGGGGAAAGTGGAGAGGATGAAGCCTGTCTTTCCTGTGCAAGGTGCCTGCTCTCTAACCTTTGGTGTTGATTTTCCTTATCAGTTAATCAGCTTGCAAGGAGATAGGAGCCCATATCTGACAGCATCTTGAGAATGTGTTCAGGAAAAAAAGCTCTAAGGCATGAGCAGCCCTTGAAATCCAACAGGGCCGAGACTATTTCAAGCAGCCAGGCCCTCTGCAGTTATTGAAAAGCCTGGTTCTGAACCCTGAGTTACTGTGAGAGGGACAGCTCCCAAATGCATAATGCCCTCTTCCCAATGTATTGCCTAATTTCTTTCCTACTCACTCAGCAAAAACTCCTGCAGTCAAGGCTTGAATTTTAAGAAGAATTTCTCAGTCATTTATGAAGACTTTAATTTAAAAAAAGTTCCAGTAGACAAAGACAAACCCATCCATTCCTGCTACAATAGTCTTCCCTTCTACATAATGAATAGGATTCCATGTTGTTTTATTGAGTGGATCTTTTAATAGATTTGCTGAACCACTAATGCATTTATAGTACTTCTTTCTTCATCTCTTGCAACTCCTCACATCCAGATATATTTCGTGTGGTTGCTCCTGAATCTGGCAGAGCAATTTGAATGAAATACTGTGTTTGAGACCTTTCCTGTTGAACTTCCCATGATTGAAGGAGCGAAAATCAGTAAGACCAGAAATAGTTTCTTTCTTGCTGGGTCTCTGAGCTGCCTTTGCTGAGATACTTTTGAGACCTGTATGGGAAATAAACTACTTTTTGGTTTATTGAAGCTTTTGACACCAAATTATATAAAAGATTTGGTGGAATTCTTGCCTTTCTTTAGGAAGAGGGACACAAAAGCACTTTCACTTCCCAAATAATCCAGTCTTCATTGAGCTCCTAAGCATTTCCATTAGCAGTATTTTGCTTCTGCCCAGAGAGGGAAGACTGAATTATACATCCATCACAGGCTCCGTCTTCTATATGAAAATTTTGTTTTCATTGTGGTAGGCTTCACTCCTCCCCAGAGGCCTTCGGCATTGGAGACTGAAAGCTTTAGACTGATACTTAAAAGGAGAGAAGGCAGAAGATGTTTATGTGGAGAGGAGAGGAAGGCTTTCTCCTGCTACTTTAGCGTGGAGACAGTAGGCCAAATTTATCTTCTCATTCCCCATAACTCCTTTTCTTGAGATAATGGCTCTGGATTCCAAACACCTTGCTCAACCATGAAAGGAAACAAGGCCACCTCTACTATGAGGCCTCCTAGAGAGCTAGGATAGTCCTCATCCATCCATCCATCCATCCACTTATCCATCTATCCATCCATCCATCCGTTCATCCATCCACCCGTCCACCTATTCATGTGAACATTCTTTAATCCAAGGAGCATTTATTAAGCACTTACTCTGTGCCATTCTGGGGTACTCAAGAGAATATAAACTTTCTCTTGATCTTTAGCTTACAGTCTAGTTAGGGAGAAGAAAGCATAATTGCATTGCATAAAGCAATATTAAGGACTAATAGAGCTATACACAAAAGCGTAGCAGTAACTAAGCAGTCCATCACTGTGATATTAAAAGAACATTAGAAAATAATATGCAGATGAAGGAATGAGGCCAGGTAAGGCAGTTGCCTATTATTATCATGTCTTTGTATTGTGTGTGTGTGTCTTTTTTTTATTCCAGCCCTAGCCCATATACTTACATAAGTTATGTTCCTGTAATGCAGATTTAGTTCTGCCTTTCTTATTGAACATCGTAACATAAACATTTGGCATCTAGACACTCATACACACAAAAACACATGTGTGCACACACAGACATCCATATGCACACACATGCACATATATATATGCACACCCTCATATATATACACACACACATGCATACATACACACACATATGTACATGGAGAAGGAGAAAGCGAGAGTGTCTTTATGGATCACAACTAAGACTTTTGATAAGAACACTTTTCTAAATCTATATTCAGTATTTTTTCTATGTCAGCTAAGGATACCTAGGGGAGAATTACTTTTCTTCTTTTTCTTAATGTTTCTATTGTGTTTAGAACTAATGAGAATTTACAAGAGATTGTTTTGAGAGTACTTTATCTTATTTTCTCAAAGGAGAAGTTATGAGAGAAGAAGGGTAATCAAACATCATGAGGCTGTTAGTTAATGTCAAGTCAAAACACATCCAGTTGCTGGTGAGAGACATTTGGGCTTTATAGGCAGGGATGACCCAAAGACCTTTTCCCCAAAATGTTAATCAATGTCTTAACCATCCTGGCTAACATGGTGAAACCCTGTCTCTACTAAAAATACAAAAAATTAGCTGGGCATGGTGGCGGGCGCCTATAGTCCCAGCTACTCCGGAAGCTGAGGCAGGAGAATGGCATGAACCCGGGAGACGGAGCTTGCAGTGAGCTGAGATCGTGCCACTGCACTCCAGCCTGGGTGACAGAGCTAGACTCCATCTCCAAAAAAAAAAAAAAAAAAAAAAAAAAAAGTCTGTGGCATACATGCGAGTCTAAGAAGTTCTAGTTGTAGAAACCCCTGGGAGAATTGAGGAATTAGCTATCAACATGATATATTAACACTGTAAACTGTAGTCATAGGTTGTTTATTTTAAGGCATTTTATTTATTCCATAGCACCAGGTAGAGATACAAGATCATAAAACACAATGATGAAATACAGCAAAACTAATAGAACATTGGTTTATTCTGACAGCAAAGGATTTGAACATGGCTATGAGTATGCTATTTAAGAGTTTTCTACTAGAACCAATAAAATATGTCTTCTGTTTTTCCTGACTACAAAAAATCTGAATTTACAGAAAGAAGAGATCCTAAACTCATTGGAACTCCAGCTTAGGGACCAAGTCTAGACTAGATTGAGTCATTTCACTCTAGCCTATTACTCAACAAACATATACTTCATGTATCTGGAGATTTCATAACTAGTTTAATTTCTGAGTTCACTAACACAAGTTGTAAAAGAATCATCAAACTGCAGATTGCAAAACTTCTCAAATACATTAAATACAGAGAGACAAACGCACGTGTTGTTTTCAAATTATAAGCCTCCTAATTAAGTCTTTACTAAACTGAGAACTTAGAACTCTGCCTTTTCCTATCACAATCCAGCCAATTCTCTACCAGAATTTCAGTTTGTATTTTGTTGACAGTGTCAATCATTTTTATGGGCATATTCTGGATCACTGGGGTGGCCAGTTACCAAGATGTGCTACTGCATAATTTCATTGGCCACATTTGCATTTGTGTTTCTGATTTTGTGTTAGCTTCATTCTAATCATCGTAAGTGAATGAGACAAAACCAGATGTAAGCTTCGATGTTTAAGTGAAAACTAAATGAGATCAGACTATTTCTTATCAATGAAAACCTTTTAGTAGAGCAAATAGAGAAAAATAGCATTGAGTGTCACAAGGCATTTATTTGTAGGATTGAGTCACCAAACTCACAACACTTGTGTCGTTGGAGTCACTTTATAGTCATGTTTCCAGCAGCGGTTTCACTGGGGCAATGCCATGTTATTAGGTTAAATTAATGTGAGTTGTATTCTTCTTGTGGTTATTCTTTTTGCAAATATTTCTATTTACTTTGTAATTTTATTTTGACTTTAGAAGTATATATCTGCTATAAAAACACAGAGTTTATACCTATATCATGTTTATATATTTAACAAATGGTATAATACATACAAATTAGGTCAGTACTAGGTGTTTTCAAGAATCCATTTCCTTTATATAATTAGGTTTGAGCGAAACTATTGTATTCCACTCTGATTCCCACATCATCTCCCATGTCATCAGTTGAAAGGCTGGAACCCCCTGACTGGGAGTTCAGCTCTGGTCCTTAGGTAGAATGATACTGCCTCAATGACAAAGCCCCTTTTCGGCAAAGTCAGCTATTAATGTGTGTTCTGTATTTAGCATTGACTTTGTAGTTGCACCCTATATTCTTTTCAAAATGCTCAGCGGTACTTGGTTGGGTATGCTAACCTTTTAAAGTTAAAATAGCTTTCAAAAGAATTCACTGCAGCCCTGACTTGAGTATGGAGAAAGGAGACTCCTCCCACAGCTTTAGAAGGACTGTGAGATCTAAGGGCCATGGGAAATAACCTAAGTTTTTCTTAGAAAGAAAAAAGCATCACCGAATTCACAGAAATGATTGGAGCGCATATTTGGCAAAGTGCTATTCTCTGCTCCCCAACAATGTGGTCTTCTGTTTGTTCTTTTTGGCAGCACAATAAACGTGTTTGTCATTCACTGAGGATGATTATGGGTGAAGGAGTGGCAGCGCGTGGCTAACTCCTATAATATGGCACAAATCCCCAACATCATGATGAGGTGGTGGAGAACATCTGTGGACCAGAAGGGGAGGGAGATGGCACTCAGAGACAGTTCTGAAAGGGTTAACAAAAGAATTAGCTCAACAAGAGTCAACTCAGAGGTCTTCATAAAATTCCATACATTTTAGACAAAGTCGATTTTGTTCATCTCTTGGGGATTCTGTAGCTCACATTTATCAGTTCAAAGAACCTGACAGATAAACCTAGGTTGTGGACCTCTAACAAATAGAAATCAGTGATGGTACATTTTACTCTAGGGCTTTCACTAGAGAACTTAAAAATGATGAGAATCTAGGACTGGAGTTTTAGAAGTTGATTTACATGATTTTCCTGTAATGATGAGAGCAAAATCTGGCTGTGAGATTATGAATAAATGAACTGTCTTACCCCATCTCCTCACGTAGTTGCTTCCTTCGTATTGAGGTGAGATCTTGGGTCTTAGCTGAAATGTTTCTTCCTCTAAGGGGCTTCCCTGGCCACTCTCTAAATCACGTCCCCCATTGTACTCCAAATACTTTACACATACTAGCAAAGGAAGAGGCTTTGTCTGCCTTGTTCACGGCAGTAGCCACAAGACCAGCTCCTGGTACAGTCATCATGATCATGGCTCACCCTGACTGGGTATTTGCTGTTTGCTGGGCATCGTTCAGTGCCCTTAGCTGTAATTAAATATCTATACCACAGCCATGTAGATAGGGGCAATTATTAGCCTAATTCCACAGAGGAAACTGGGGTATGGAGGGGTGAGGTCATTGCCCAAGGTCACTCAGTTAATGAAAGACAGAGCCGTAACAGGAATCCAAATATTTGTTGAATGAACACATCACTGAAAATGTTGTTCTCCAAATGCTGGAACCCAAGGGAAGCCATCTGGGGATGGCTTTATTGAGACGGGGAAGTGAGGTTCAGTTCTGCTTCATCCAATTTACCTTCAGTTCCTCCCTCTCTTCAGAGTTAAGGGGCTGGTCAGAGGGAGACCTCTTGATCTCGCCCCCTCTGCCCCAGTCGGGTGTGCTTTAAACTATAATTTTCAATCCTTAAAAGTTTTGCTGGGGCCAAAGTTAAGCTTCTCTTAAAATACTCACTGCCTTTTAACAGCACAGCCCCACGAAATCCCAGAAGTGTCTCTTTTCCTTACCTGAGAAGCTATAGAGACTGGAAAATCCCCTGCCTGTAGTGAGTAAAGAGAGAGAATGCAGAAAGTTTAAGAAAAGATCATGGAAAGGAGAAGTCTCAGAGTGATGTTTCTAAAACACAAAACCTGGCTGGGGGCGGCGGCTCACACCTGTAATCCCAGCACTTTGGGAAGCCAAGGTGGGCGGATCACTTGAGGCTGGGAGTTTGAGACCAGCCTGGGCAACATGATGAAACCCTGTCTCTACCAAAAATACAAAAATGAACCGGGTGTGGTGGCACGTGCTTGTAATCCCAGCTACTCAGGAGGCTGAGTCAGGAGAATTGCTTGAAGCTGAGATCACACCATTGCACTCAACCTGGGCAACAGAGCGAAACTCAGTCTCAAAAAATAAATAAGTAAATAAATAAATAATAAATAAATAAGTAAAACACAAAACCTGACCACAATCCTCCCCTGATTAAACTATCAGGTGCTCCATTGCCTTTCAGACAGTTTATACTGGGGGTTTACAGAGTTTCATCTCACAGCACTTTCTCTCCAAGGCAGGGGTTGGTAAGCTTTCTGAAAAGAACCAGATAGTAAATATTGTCAGCTTTGCAGGCCATACCATCTCTGCTGCCACAAATTCACCCTGTAGTTGCAGTGCGTAGCTGTAGACAGTATCTACGTGAACGAGTGTTGCTGTGTTCTAATAAAACTTTCTTTAAAGGCACTGAAACTTGAATTTCATATAATTTTTTTTTTTTTTGAGACAGAGTTTCACTCTTGTTGCCCAGGCTGGAGTGTAGTAGCGCAATCTCTATTCACTGCAACCTCTGCCTCCCAGGTTCATGTGATTCTCTGGCCTCAGTCTCCCATGTAGCTGGGACTACAGGTGTGCACCACCACTCCTGGCTACTTTTTGTATTTTAGTAGGGACACGGTTTTGCCATGTTGGCCAGGCTGGGTCTCAAACTCCTGACCTCAGGTGATCCACCTGCCTTGGCCTCCCAAAGTGCTGGGATTACAGGCATGAGCCACCAAGCCTGGCCCTGAATTTCATATAATTTTTACATGTCACGAAATATTGTTGTTTTGATTCTGTTTTTGAACCATATAAAAATGTGAAAACTATTCTTAAATTGCAAGCCACAAAACCAGGTGGCACCTGGGCCTTGGCCCTTGGCCCTTGGCCTTAGCTTGGTGACTGTCCTCTAAGATCGAGCCGCTACTGCTTCCTGCCTTGCCACAGGTTTTGCCCACCCTTCATGTCACACTATCCTTCGGGTCTCACTTGGAGATTGTCAGCAGAGCTCTTCTGCAAAGCTCTGCACTAGGTTGAATCCCTTTGCTCTGTTCAGGATGAATATCCCTTATCCAGAATGCTTGGGACCAGAAATGTTTCAGATTTCAGATTTTTTTTTTTTGTGGAATATTTGCATTATACTGGTTGAGCATCCCTAACTTGAAAACCTTAAATCTGAAATCTAAAGTGCTACAATGAGCATTTCCTGTGACCATGACCTTCGAGCATCATGTGGGTACTCAAAAAGTTTCAGATTTGGGAGCATTCGGATTTTGGATTTTCACATTAGTGATGATCAGCTGTGCAACCATGGCACCAGCCCACCGTCACCCCCTTAACAGTAATTTCTCTTTCCCTTAGTGTCTAACATCTCTCTCCTTGCTAGACAGTAAATCCCTTGAGGACAGGGCTTGCGTGGGTCACATTTATTTCTGAAATCCTAGCACCCTGCCCAGGCCAGACAGCGCTGGATACTCAGTAAAGGTTTTTTGACGTGCACATGGCATTCTTATGACATATTATTTCCTTCCTTCCTTCCTTCCTTCCTTCCTTCCTTCCTTCCTTCCTTCCTTCCTTCCTTCCTTCCTTCCCTCCTTCCTTCCTTTCTTTCCTTTCTTTCTTTCCTTCTTTCTTTTTCCTTTCTCTTTCTTCTTTCTTTCTTCTTTTTCTTTTCCTTCCTTCCCTCCTTCCTTCCCTCCCTCCCTCCCTCTTTCTTTCCTTCCTTCCTTCCTTCTTTCTTTTTTTTTTCTTTTCTTTTCTTTTCTTTTCTTTTCTTTTCTTTTCTTTTCTTTCTTTCTTTCTTTCTTTCTTTCTTTCTTTCTTTCTCTCTCTCTCTCTCTCTCTCTTTCTTTCTTTCTTTCTTTCTTTTTCTTTCTTTCCTCTCTCTGTCGTTCTTTCTTTCTTTTCTTTTTTTTTGAGACGGAGTTTCATTCTTGCTGCTCAGGCTGGAGTGCAGTGGTGATCTCAGCTCACTGCAACTTCTGCCGCCCAGATTCAAGTGATTCTCCTGCCTCAGCCTCCTGAGTAGTTGGGATTACAGGCATGCCCCACCAAGCCCGGGTAATTTTGTATTTTTAGTAGAGATGGGGTTTCACCATGTTGGTCAGGCTGGTCTCGAACTCCTGACCTCAAGTGATCTGCCCACCTCGGCCTCCCAAAGTCCTGGGATTACAGGCATGAGCCACCATGCCCGGCCCCATGACATCTCATTTTCTATTATTATTGTTCACTGCATGCTCTGTTTGGAAGCTTAGCACTTCCTCATTCCTTGGGGGTATTTGAATTTAGGGTGCAGATAGAACTTCCAGAGTAGATAACAAACCTCAACTCCTTCGTTTGGCTTGAGCTGTTCCCCACCCCTGGCTAGAAGACTCCAGGAGCAGGCAAAGGTTGTGCCCACAGGCACAACTGGTTTGGCAATTCAGTAAAAATGCTCAAACCGGCTGTGCCTGTGGTTGCAGCCCAGAGTGAACTCAACCGTTTGGAAAACAGAGACGCTTACTCCGCAGGGAGAGCTCCACGACCAGGACTCCCCCGGTCTGGTCTCGCAGGAGGCGCTTCCTTTTATCGCAGGTCTGAAGACCCAGAGAGGCAGAGGGGAGAGAAGCAGGGAAGGTGGGATGATGAGTGAGCAAAGGGGAGAAAAGAGAAAGAAAAGACATTTTAAAAAGGTCACAAATGGGATGGAGCCACAATTCCCCAGTCAACAGATATGAGTTACTTTTTAAAAAAAGAGAGATACTGTTCATCCCTTCTCCAACTTGAATTCAAAAAGAAAGCTTTACTTTGTTAACTCTTCAAACCAGAGGGAATCCTGCTGGAAGAGGTCACTGAGTGTGGAAGGGATTGATACCGTTTCCTTTGATAAGGGTTTTACTTACTATCACTCTCGCCACTATATAATTAGAGAAGCGGACACTTGCAAATGTATTCTGGTTCATTTTCGTTTCTTTCTTTTTAAAAATATGGCATCGATACTTATCCTTTGATCAACTGTACAATGTCTCTCCCCTCCTCTCCCTGGCTCTGCACTCTCTGGTTTCTTTCCCTTTTGCTATTTGTGCTCATAAAGAACCATTGTCTGGCCAATGAATCAATAGCAATAGAGATTATGACCTTATTTTTGTTGGTTACTATAGGCTATGTGGGTAGCAGCCTCTTTGGAAACACCGAGGTCTCCAGTTGAAAGAGACCAGAAAGGGGAACACTTTGAGATTTGGCATGTCTGTGTCTAAGTGGTGGTTCTCAGGTTTGAGTGAGCACCAGGATGACTGCTGGCTTGTTAAAGCACAGCCTGTCAGGTCACAATGGTCAAATCAGCCATGACCCAGTGTCGGAATTTTCTACAGCATCTCTCTGAAGTCACAGAGGTGAACCCTCGGGCTGTGCAGTCAAGACTAAAAGCACTCACCCTTTGAGTTATGCCCACAGTCTGTCCCTGCCACCTAGACCTTGAATTTCCCTTGCCCTTTTCACTTCTTCAAAGTATTTCCATGTCTGTTATCACTTTCATTTACCGACACTGCTCTCTGATGAGGGAAAGGCCATCATTACTGATCACACTCTACTTAAGGATGAGAAAGCAGGTCCCGGCAGATTAGGTGACGCATGCCAGACCATGCGGGTTGTTGGAGGCAGGGCGGATAGGTTCCGGAGCATCTGCCCCCGTGAGCATCTGCCCTTACACCCAGTGCCATTTCCTCCAGATGCCCTCAGCACACAGCTTCCCTGGCCTGGTTATGATTTCCCCACTTAAACTCCAGCTCCTCCAATTCTGGTGCCCTTTGGGTAACATTTTCCTCCTGGAGAGAGACAGCTCACCACTGGGCAGGAGAGTTTCTCACTGTCGCAGATGAACGTCTCACAGTGTAACCACACCTTGGAGAGTTTGGGGATGTTCTGGAACCGGAAAGCATTGAATTGGAAGGTTGCCCTGTGATCTTTCCCATTCTCATGCACGAGGACGGTTTCATCCGTGGGGCAGCTGAGGCAGATGGGGAAAGAAGAGTGAACTGTCACCTCCTGGAACTCTAGCAAGAGCTGCTGAGCAATTTACACACAAAGCTCCTGAGGTGGTTATATGGCCTCTAACCTTCCCAGGCATTTTGATTAGCAGCACCTCACTTGATCCTCACAACTGTGAGGTCAAGTTGATGAGCTAGGAGGTGGGTATGACTATCCGCATTCTACAGACAAGGTACAATGGGAGGGGAGTGACTTATAAGAGCCACACTTTTAGTAAGTTGCACCTGTGTCCCAAAGAAAGCAAATCCCTGGGAGGTAAGGCCCTCTGAGGACTGGAATATGTCCAGCCCTTGAGGGATATACAAAGTAAGGGCAATGGCACCAGGAGCAGCATTGCCCCTGTTGCCACAGCTGCCTAAGCTCAAGTCACACCCAACACATTTCTGTGTGTGAATTGTGAGGTTTTGCATTGAAAATTTGTATTTATGGTATATTATTTAAATTATATATATCTACATAGTTACCTTTGTAAAAATGTGGTCATGTTTTTAATATAAGTACAGAAATAATGACTGAAGGATACCGTCTAAATGTTAACACAGGCTGATACAAAGTGATAAAATTACAGACATTTTGGTTTTCTTCTTTGTATTTTATGTGTTTTCCAGATTCTCTATAATGAGAATATGATATTTGTATAATATTCCAAAGTCTCAAAGGTAATAATTCAGTTAAAAAAAATGACACAGATGGACATTTGTTTAAGCGGGTGGTTCTCACTCGGGGGTCCACTTTGTGCCCCAGGGGACATTTGGCACTGTGATTGTCCAGACTGGGGGAAGTGCTGCTGGCATCTAGTGAGTGGGCAGAGGCCGGGGCTGCTGCTGAACATCCTACAGTGCACAGTGCAGCCTCCACAATAGAGAATGGTCCCACCCCAAATGTCAAGGTGCCAACATTAAGATATCTTGGTTTCAGCAAACATACTTTTTCATTTAACGAAGACTGATTACCTAAGTGCCATTCCTTTAACTAGGTGTTGGAAACAGACACAATCATTCTTGGGACTGTACAAAGAAGCCCACACCTTCGTGGGGGTTTGTTATCTGCAGATAACAAGGGGTACCAGTGTCTGTCCCTCTGCAGGAAAAGGCCTATGTAACGAAAGTGTCAGACCACTGAACAGCACCACAGCAGGCCCCAGATTAATGCAACACTGAAGCATCTTTCTTCCTGTATTGTAAACTCGGCACACATGCCAGAGAGTGGTCCAGTTACCCCAGGGAACCTTCACGATGTTTTCTACCCCACCCGCATTCCCTCAGAAACAGACAAGGGGCCAAGCTAAAGGCAGGAGCGAAGGAAGTCAAGTGTGAGAGTGAGGGAGTGAAGTGAGGGAATGCCGTACCTTTGTATCTGGACCAGGGGTCAGAGCTGGGTCTGTGTGTGGTGGGCTCTGAACAGTGATGAAACTGGGGCATTTTCCAAGTTGTGAAACAATACTTCTGTAGGATCATTTTGTCAATAAACCCGAGATCCTCATATGAACTCAAGATGGGATTTCTTAAAATAGCTCTTTGCAGCCAGAGTGCCCCAGGCATGGTGTCAGCCAGTGGAAAATAACGTAAGCAGAGCTTTGTCAGGGGGTGGGGAGGAGGCAAAAAATAGGCAAGTCTAGATGCCTTGGCACTGCTGCTTCTTGGCACCAGCTGCAGTACCCACACTTCAGTGGCAGCTGCCTCTAGATGGTGGAAGCCCACAGGAGGCTTTTATGCCCTCTCTGCACGAGCCTCCTTTCCCATGTCGGATTGCTCTTTGAGATAAGTTTGCTGCTTTCAGGGCATCCATGTGTACAGGGAAATTCCTGATGATATATCTTCTACCATCTCTCCAGGAACTTTTGTAAACTGGGGTTTTTTCCAAAGGGGCCCAGTGTGAGCAAAAATCATCTGGAGATTGTGGGAGTGGACTTTTCCATTCTCCCCTTTGACACTGAACTTTGTGCATGTATCTCCAAGTTCGAGGTGCCATGTCAATTAGGAAGAATGTAGAAATGGATCGGGATGTCTTACATCTGGCTTGCTGAAATGCAGATTCCCTGGGTTTCCCCAGAGTCCTTCTGATCCGGTAGGTTTACAGTGCACCTGCATATGTAATAGCACTCTAGGCAGTTTGTGTGTACACTAGAGCTTGAGGACAATTGTGCAGACCACCCAAAGCCACAGGCATCCCTTTTTCAGCCATCTTGCACATCTGCCAGATGGGAACAACAGCAACAGCACTAGAACTCCCTGCAGAGAGATGATTCCAGGGGTGGCAGAAGCCTTTGCCTAGTGTGACCATTGCCTGAGAGAGGTTCCCAGTGCCTGATAGCAATTTCAGGTCTCTGCAGGTCAATAAGTTATTTCAGAATTCCTGAAGTCATTTAATTGCACCATTGCTAACAGAGGCTAAATGAATTGAATCACTCAATGGCAGATGTGAAGTAAACACCCAAATTAAGCTGCCATCTCTACAGGAGGCATTGCTGGGCTGCGTAGACATGCCTCGGCCATCCTGTCCTGTCCAGACCACTCAGGAGGTAACACTGACTGAGTATGAATCCCAGGCCTTCTCCTTACTAGCTCCATATCTTGGGCATGTTTCTGGACCTGTGCCTCAGTTTTCTCCTCTATAAAATAATGATTATTATACTATCTACTTTATAGAGGATTTAATTAATGACATTTAGATAAATTAATATTTGTAATACACCTACCTAGAACAATATTTGGTATATTGTAAGAGCTGTGTAAGTGTTTGCTAAATAAAAATAAAGGTTTAAAATAGCTCCACTTTAGTTATCTAATTATCTTTATCCTTGACATTAATTTGTCCTTGGCCTGATGGGTTCTGAGAATAACACAGGCACATTGGTCTGTTATGTGCTGTGTTTAGAGAATGTTCTCTTCTTTGTTTACTGCTAATTATGTGCATGATGTCCACATCTCTTGTCTAGCTCTGTCTCTCCTCTGATTTCCAATGGTACAATTCTAAGTACTTCTGGGCAATCATCATTTGAAGCTTAACATGTCTGTTAGTGAGTTCAGCGAGAATCCATATTTCCTTATCCAAAAACCTCCTTCTCCAACAGCCAAACCCAAACACTCTTCCTCAGCTTCGTAGTCCAGAGATCTAAGAACACAAAGCCATTTTTTTTCCATTACTCCCCATGTTTCTCACACTGTCCTTTCGTCCACCTCCTATCTGATTTGTTCCTACATTTTCTCATTCCTGTAGAAGCGTCTCCCTACTTTTTATTACCTTGTTTCATTCACTTGGCTACAATAGCAGTTCATGGCTTATCACTCTTGCACAATAGCTGCCAGGACCTGTAATCTGGTCTTTCTCCCTTCCATGCATGTTTCTAAACCATCCTGTGTGTGACTTCCAGCACTGCTTTTCTAGGGCGCACTTCTAGTACTACTTTAGTGCTTTACTCCAGATTGTAAAAGCTCCTGGTTATCTACCTAATTAGTAATAAAAACAATGATCTTATTTAAAGTGGTTGGACTATCTAGCAGGTACCATCAGCTAAGCTTTCGATATGGTTTATTTAATTTAGCCATCATCACCGTGGTTCTGTTGTCAGAATAATTGGATTTGAATTCAGCCTGCTCACTTCCTCTTGCACACATACACACATGCACGCACACACGCACACACACACATTTACTATGAGACCTTACCCTCTCTTGTGCCTCAGTATCCTCATCTGTAAAATGAGGATGATAGTAAAACTACCTTCCTTGTTGTAAGGCTTAAAGAAGTTGATATAAGGTAAAGCTCTCAGAACAGTATCTAGTCCCTAGAATGCACTATGTCCTGTTTCTTAGTATTTGTCCTTTGCCTGGAGCCACAGAGGATGTCACTGATGTAACTCCAGCAGGCTTCACCTCTTCCTCCCAAGCTTTGCCACGCCAGAGCAAAGTAGCCCGACAAATGCCCGGTTCCACTGCTCAGCCCTGTCTCTAGACAGTGTACTTACCCCTTGTTGATCAGCTGCCACTGCAAGGGATACATGAAGTCAGCCGAGGGGGTGGCCCAACAGCTGTTCAAGACCACTTTAAACCTGGAAATAAAACAAAATGGCATCACTTTGAAACAGAGAATCTTATGCCTGCAAACATCTGATGATTAAAAAGTATGTCAGCTAGTCTTTTTTTTATTTCTTTGCATTTAAACATATAAACTTGGAGGAAATGTACTTACCTAATGCTTAACCCTTTGGCTTCTACTCCTGCAAAGAGGTCTGAACCGATTTCGGATGTCTCCAGGACAAAGGGAGCTTCTTTCTTGGTGGAGAACTTGGCATTCTTTGGAAGGAAATTGACACTGGGCATTATGACCTCTCAGATTGAGCAGCTGGGTCTGCCAGGAGCAGATGAATTGGGATGGGGTGGGGATGAGAGTCAACCCAAAGACAGAAGCAGGTGAGGCCACCGAGCGATCCTCCAAGAGCAGAGAAACTCTATCTTTTAGGATGCTCTGCCGTCTTAGAAGGGATGAGGACGTCATATAATCATGTATTCTAGATTTGCTCATTATGGTGAGGCACACACCGTATGTCTCATTTACGCAAATGAAATTTGACTAATGGAAAGCAAGTGAAATTCAGGGATATTAAGGCACTGTGTTGTACTGAATCGCCCAAGGACATAGGGACTGAGTACATACAACACCCCCCTCTGCACTCACTTGTTTCTACTTTTTGCCTGAGCAGATTTCAGCGTGGGTTGGGAAGTGTAGGATCTGATTCCCAGTACAATCATCAACAATAACAATCACAGCCACAATGGATTGATCAGCTACTACGTACTGGGCACTGTTCTGTGTACTGGGAGGGACTCTATGTCAGGATTTTGTTAGCGAACAAAGCAAAGGTATCTGCCTCCAATGATCTGGCATATTCTAGCAGGGGAGACAAACAATAAGTAAGTAAATGATATAATATGTAACTGTAGACCATAGGACATTATCTAGAAAAGCTGTAAAATATGCAGAACAGGATAAGGAAGATCAGGAGTGTGAGGAAGGGCAGGTTGCAGTTTTAAATACAGTGGGTGGGGAGGCCTCACTGAGGATGTGACATTTGAGCAAGATTTGGAGGAAGTGAGGATCGGGGCCATGTGGCCATCCATGGAAGAATGCTTGAGTCAGGACAAAGGCTCTGGGGCAGGAGTGTGGCTGGCAGCACAGCAAGGAGGCTAGTGTGGCTGGAGTAAGTGAATGAGTCAGGAGGGTGGAGAGTGGGGAGCGGGGCTTGGGTGAGGTTAGAGAAGTTATGGGGGACTGATCCAGAAGACTGGGGCTGGCTGGGCACTGTGACTCACACTTGTAGTCCCAGCACTTTGGAAGGCCGAGGCAAGCAGATCACTTGAGGCCACAAGTTCGAGACTAGCCTGGCCAACATGACAAAACCCCATCCCTATTAAAAATACAAAAATTAACTTGGTGTGGTGGCAGGCATCTGTAGTCCCTGTAGTCCCAGCTACTCTGGAGGTTGAGGCAGGAAGATCTCCTGAACCTGGGAGGTGGAGGTTGCCGTGAGCCAAGATTGCACCATTGCACTCCAGCCTGGGTGACAGTGAGACTCTAAAAACAAAAAACACCTTAAAAAACTAAACACTGGATCTTACACTCTGAGTGCAGTGGGGCAATAAGGAGTCAACACCATGATTTGAGCAGAGGAACAGCAGGTGCTGATCACTGGCCTGGCATATGTGATATTTGCCTACCATTCTCATCAAGGCATGCTGGGTGAGCTGTTAGGAGTAACAGTAGTGTTTCTGTTTGACTTACTCAAAGGAGGCTGATTTCTCCATTCTCTTAGTCTTGAGTTCAGTCAACTTTAGTAACAATCTTGAACTGCTCTGTGGATTAGCTTTCAGAGACAAAAGCATTACCATAGAAGGGATGCTGGGCTAATCTGCGCTCCCACTGCTAACTTAGGACACACTATAGGCAAGTCAGCCTTTCAGGCCTCAGTTTCTTCCTATGCAAAATGGGCATAACCTTTGTGACTTTATGTAATAGAGGAATAAAGCTTAGACCAGGTTACTGTTTGAAAGATCGAGTTTCATAGACCTGGAGATTTGCAGAACTGCAATAGGTAGACAGTGGCAGGTGGAATGGATTTCAGCAAGGTTGTTTAGTTTAAATGGACTTTATAGTATTCCATGGTGTATACATACCACATTTTCTTTATCCAGTCTATCATTGATGGGCATTTGGGTTGATTCCATGGCTTTGCTGTTGTGAATAGTGTTGCAATGAACATATGCAGGCATGTATCTTTGTAATAGAATGATTAATATTCCTTTGGGTCACATGTATCTTTGTAATAGAATGATTTATATTCCTTTGGGTATGTACCCAGTAAAGGGATTGCTGGGTCAAATGGTCTTTCTTGTCCTTTGCAAAGACATGGATGGAGTTGGAAGCCATTATCCTCAGCAAACTAACACAGGAACAGTGCATGTTCTCACTTATAAGTGGGAACTGAACAATGAGAACACATGGACAAAGGCAGGGGAACAACACACACTGGGGCCTGTTGGCAGGTGGCAGGAGGGAGGAGGGAGAGCATTTGGAAAAATAGCTAATGCATGCTGGGCTCAGTACCTTGGTGATGGATTGATAGGTGCAGCAAATCACCATGGCACACGTTTACCAATGTAACAAACCTGCACATGTACCCCTAAACTTAAAAATAACAAATAAAGATAAAAAATAAATAAATAAAGTGGACTTCACCCCTCACATGTCAAACATGCAGAGACTTTGCTGAGAGGACTCAGAATCTCTTTCGTTTCCTAGTGCTTCTGACATTATTTTACTGATGGCAAGTCCAGCAAGGGCTCCCTGACTCAGTCACCTAGAAGTCAGTTGCTTCCTCCCATTTGTCAGCCCCTGCACCATTTAAATGGCTGCAATAATGGGATAATAAAGTTTTTAATCATAAGGGATCTACTGGCTTAATATGCAGGTTGAAGTGGCAGATTTACAGTGGTTTTTAACGTTCCTTGTTATGTTCTGAGATTTGTCATATTTTGAGAGGCCATTTTCAAATATGGGAACTTACCTGGGGACCCTGATGTAGTCCCCAAGCCTGTCAGAGGTATTACTCCCAACTCTTTCTGCCAGGGACCAGCCAGCAGAATGTTAGACTATTGGAATAATACCTCTCCTCATGGAAGAACCTGCCTGATTCTGTTACAAAGTGAAGAACAGAGCTGGCACCATTAATTCAATTTCTGAAACAGAACACTAATGATTGAGTTCTCTATATTCTCATCCAGCAGCTCAGGCAATGCTTGGAATAATTTTTCCCCACCTTCTCTATAATGTGAAAATTAGAAACCTATTCCAGATCCAGTAACCTCCCTTTATCCACAGGAGATATGTTTCAAGATCCCCAGTGGATGCCTGAAACTGCAGAGAGTACCAAACCATATATATATATATTACTTTTTTGTTTGATCTGATAACATAGATGGCTACTGAGTGACACTCAGATAGGTAGTGTCTACAGTGTGGATATTCTAGACAAAGGGATGATTTACATCCCAGGAAATACAGAACGAGTGGTGCAAGATTTCATCATGCTACTCAGAACAGGTGTGCAATTTAAAACCTAAGAATTGTTTATTTCTAGAATTTTCCATTTAATATTTTTGGACCACAGTTGACCACAGGTAAGTGAAACCATGTAAAGCAAAACTGTGGGTAAGAGGGGACTACTTTACCGAATGGTTGAGTCACAACTAGCCGGTGTCACAAGTTAAGGATGAATACACCTGGCTTAACAATAGTTCATGTAGAAAAATCTTGGAGTTGCTTTTGCTTATAAGCTCCATGTGAAATAGTAACGAAAAAAAAACTGCCCTAAAGTTATTTTCCTAGGACACATTCTTGGAATCTTCCAAAACCTAGAAGGTCCCCTCTGACCCTTGATGGCCTGCACGGGTCTGATAAAGTCTAGAATATAACACTTCAACTCTGGGCTTCATTTTTTAATAGAGGTACTGAGCAACTGGATCATATTCAGAGAACAGTGACTAGGATGGTAAATGAACCACCAACAGTGACAAGAGGTTTAGCTTGGAGAAGGTGGAGATATTTGGAGGACTGTCAGCCACATAATTGTATGATATTATTTCAGAAGACAGAACCGGGACACATGCGCGAGTTCAGGGTGTCAGATATCAGAGCTGATCTAAAATGGGAAGGCCCAAATATCATTGTCTTTGGAAGAGGCGGGGAGGCCACCCCACAGCAATCTTGCAAAAGAGTTTTGGGCTTTGGGTGGAAAGCCAAGGTTCACCACCTCGGAGGTTTGTTTTGACTCTTGGAGTCTATGATTTTGGCCTCTATTGCTTGCATTTTTTCCATCTTAAGCTTTTTCATTTCTCTCTCTCTCAGAGGAATGATCAGTACTGTTTTGACTGAATAAAAGTCAATATAATCCCACACTGACATCGATGTTCAGCCTTATAAAGGTAACAATGCTAGAAGCCCTCAGAGTTTCCACTTTAAATAGAGTCAAAGTCTACAGTGATGAGAAGGGCTACTTTCTTGGGCACTTAACGTGTGCCAGGCACTGTGCTAAGTGCTTCTGAAAGATTATTTCATTTAATCCTATAACAAACCTATAGGTTAAGTGCTATTATTATCCCTGTTTAACAAATGCAGAGATAGAAGCCCAGAGAGGTTAACTCACTTGCCCAAAGTCACACAACTAGTAAATGATGGAACAAGGCTTCAAACTAGTGGTCTGTTGAGAAGGCCCATTTTCTTAACCACAGCACTAGGGTGTTTCCGTAAGCCAACTACCTTCCTTTATTTTGTATTGAGGGTCAAAATAACTTTTCACTAGGAATACCAGCCATGGGATATTGTCAAGAGTGAGTGGGAGGGGGATGGAGAGAAAAGAAAGAGGAAGCCTGCTGAGTAGAACTGGTGCTTTTAGAGCCCAGCATTTGAAGCTCTCAGGATCCTAAGCAATTAGCAGTGCATTGATTCCATTGTGTTATCTAGGGCACAGCTCTCTTTCTGGTAATTTGATGGAAATATATGCAGGGAGCAGTTGTTGCTTCAGAAACACATAAGAATTCTCTGAAAGCGGAAGAAGGGGGGAGAAAAAAATACCAACCACATGGGTCAGGCATAGGGAACTGAGCCCATGGTGGGAATGTTAATCAGTACGGAAGTGTCAGGACAGCACAGTCCCTTCTTTGCTGAGGCCTATTTGTCCTAGAAGGGTCTTGGTGGGCCTCAGGGGAGGCTTGACTCTTAATTTTATACTTGTTGAAGGGGGTGTCCCGTTATCTGTCTATCCAGCCCAGAGGATGGCCTGGAGGATGCTGAGGACATGTCTCTTATTATTATTATTTTTAAAAGCAAATAAGCTCATTCCAGTTCTAAGACTTGATGTTTTGTGTATGCCTGAAGCTCAGCTCTACAAGGCTGATGGTGGGCAATGATTTTTGACAATCCTGGTGTCTCCGTGTTGCCTACTGCTGTAAAACCTTCATGGGATCATATCTATAATTTTGTCCGGTTAAAACAACAATTATTCACTTCCAGACAGGGACTCGATAGCAAAGGCAGCCTGTCATCAGGGAGTCCCCTGAGACTGTTGTCAGTGCGTGGAAGCCTATTTTCCTCTCCGGATGGCTTTCATCAGTGACTGTAGCGGTTTCACCACCTTATCATCACCCTGGTGGCCCATGCTGTATTTAGCCCCCGATTATAGGTCAAGGGCTGTATGGATTCCTTTTCTCAGTACTTAACCGCTAGTGGTATGTGGCTAGGGGCAGATCTAGATTTTGTGGGATCTTGAAACTTTCACAATGTGGAGAGCCCTCTTTAATGAAAAGAATCACATTTTTGAATACAGAATTAGACACAAGGCCTTCAAAGGGCCTTGAAATGAGTTTCATTCCCTTTGCAGCAAGCAAAGTGACCATATCTAGGAGATCTGTGTTCAAGACTGGCCACTGCTCTGAACTACCTGTGGTCTCTCAGGCTAATCCTTCCTCTCTCTGGGCTTCTGGTCCTCATCTGTGAAACAGACTAGGTTATTCTAGGATCCCTTACAGCTCTCACCTTCTGAGTTCAGCAGGACTAATAGCTTCCAGGCAGCAGGTTAAGCAAGTTTAAAGAGTTGAAAGTTAATGGAGTTACAGGTAGTATGATATTTCTCCTTTGAGAAGTGAATGGGTTGGACATGAAGCCCTTCCAAGGAGGTCCTCTAGCTCTAATGTTCTATGCAAAGGTTTATATTTCTGCCCACATCTTCCTTTAGTCTGCTGGGACAGTGTCTCTGTGTGCATGTGTCCTCAGTGCAAGCTGCAGGTTTGAAGAAACAAAGCACCCCTTCTAAAGAGGAGGGCAGCTGGGCAAGTGGCCACTGCATATTTAGTTTCTCTGGAGCACTCTATTTTGAGAGAGACCAAAGTGTGCCTTTAACTTCTATGTCAACAGAGGCAGCCTGCCTAAGTTAAGCAAGGAGGAAACGCTACTTGAAAGGTTTCAGAGACAAAAGAATTAGGCAGCGGAGGCCGACCCCAATCCTTCTCTTTAGCCCTGTCCCAGTCAGGAACCTCAATACCTTGTGCCAAAAATTTTAAGAGCTAGATCTGAAATATAAATCTCTGGAGTGGGTTGTAGTGAAAACTAATCTTGACCAAGAATCAGACATTGGCTGTCTTATTGTCTGTTGACCTTGCCTTAGTTTTCTCATCTGTGAAATGGGAAGGTTGGTCTTACATCTTTGCGGAAGGTTGGTGTTTTTATTTATTTATTTATTTTTGAGGTGGAGTTTCACTCTTGTTTCTCAGGCTGGAGTGCTGTGGTGCGATCTCGGCTCGCTGCAACCTCCACCTCCCGGATTCAAGCAATTCTCCTGCCACAGGCTCCCGAGTAGCTGGGACTACAGGCGCGTGCCACCACACCTGGCTAATTTTTGTATTTTTTTTAGTAGAGATGAGAATCCACCATGTTAGACAGGCTGGTCTTGAACTCCTGACCTCAAATGATCCGCCTGCCTCAGCCTCCTAAAGTGCTGGGATTACAGGCATGAGCTACTGTGCCTGGCCGGAAGGTTGGTCTTATAGCTTATATCTTATACCTCAGCTCTTCTATCCAGTCTATGAATCTGACTTTCTGTGACACTTAGTTTTTAAAGAAGTTTAAAGCTAAACCAAAGCTTATGTTTCAACTTGAATTTAAGAATGGGGCTCTGCACAGAGCTTGTGGAAGACTGAATACCGAGGAAGCATCCCACCATCTCCTAGAAAGGCCACAGGGAAGTAATGGGAACCTGGAGGCTACTTACAGTGTAGAAGTTGAGAGACAATTGGCTTTCAAATGTGCCCATGCTCCCGTTCTTCACATGAACAGTGGCCACTCTGAAAAGGGGAGAGAATTTTGCATAAGGACTGAAACACACTGATTGATAGGACCTGCAGCACACACATGAGGCAGCCAGCCCTTCATGCCGCACAGCAACTTACCTCTGGTCAAAGGCAGCCTGGTTCACCAAGTAGGTGGAATGGTAGGTGCAGGAGAAGGAGTAGTTGACAGGCTGGTTTTTTACAATCACTGTGCTGTCATTGGAAACGATGTGATTGTAGAAGTGATAGATAGGTGGCTTGTACTGGACAAAGAAAGGAGACAGTCAGGATGAATCTGTGTCCCCGCAATGGGAATGAGGGTTCTGGGAAAAGTGCGGGAAGATGGCTCAGAAACAAGTCCAGTGGGGAGACAGGAATGTCTGCCACTGACAGTGGCATCAACTCTTCTTGTCTGTGGGTAAACTGATAATTTTGTAAAGGGTTCCTTAGTTTATTCAACTAAGAGTATTTATAAACAATCTAGGTTGATGTTGTATGCTTTAACATCTCCGTGTACCCATTGGGCTTCTGACTGAAAAGAACTGGCTCAAGAATCTCTATTACCCAAGGTCAACTCTTCATTTCTCCTGTCCAGGTATCCTAAATGAATGTTTCACCCATCTCCAATTTCTAGAATGTTCCCTTCTGGTTTTTTGCTCTTTCCTTCTTCTGACTATAAGCACGATTTCTGAGACTCTTTCCTCTGACTTGTTGGGCTCAAAAATCACAGAATATTAGAGCTAGAGGGGATCTTGAACATCCACTTGAAAAGTGACCGACCTGAGACCACACAGATGATTTGTAGTTTACCAGGATATACTCAAAGACATGGCGTCTTTAATCAGGCTCATGACTCTTCCCATTAAACCACTGAATCCTTGTGAAGCCTTCAGAAAGAGGAGCTGGCCCTGGAAGCTCTTTGCTCTCATGCTCTGAGATGGACAGATACACAGGCTTCTGGCAGGTAGGGCAGTAGGAATGCTAGACCTTGGTGGGGGGTTGGGAGACCTAGCCTCCTTTCGTGATTCCACCCCTACAGGCTCTGTGGCCCTGAACGAGTGACTTTATTGGGGAGTCTCAGATTTCTCATCTGTCATATGATACTTGTTAAGAGGGCGTCTGTTTCCTAATAATTATCTTATGATACCCCATCCTGCGCACTTCACAAGACCAAGTTAGAAGTTGTGGTATACATTGGTCACTCCCTAAACTGCCCTTCCAAAGGCTCTTTATCACCACTTTAAAGTCTCAGGCAGAGAATGGCTCATCCATTCACCCATCTGATCCAGGAAGGATGGCAGCTTGTGAGCACAGGCTCAGAACTTGAAAGTGGGAAATGTACTTTGCTCTACTAGAAGATAGCTTCACTGGCTTTGGCAACAAATTAGGAGGATAAGGGTCAAGCCAAAAGAGTAATCTAAACTAGGCAGAAGATAAGATGTTGAATAACACTCACATTCCAGGATATTTGGGAATCAGGATTGACCTTTAACAGGAAGTGGGTACATTCTGAATCCTTTCAAGGACGGATGGTGGACATCTCATTCTTGGGTCCAGTTGCCTTACCTTAACTCTGTACTGTGTGGCCTGGTCTTACCTCAGACTGGGTTCCGCAATAGGACTTGTTTTTAGGTGATAAATCTGGGATCACAAATTGGTAGTAACCTCCTTCGTGGACCCCGTTGTAACACAGCCCTCCGAGGGCCAGCTGATGAACTTCCCATCCATAGGGACACTCGGGGATTTTGGTGATGATGGTTTTGGGATAACAAAACACAAGAATGACATCTAGAAAGAGCACACATATAGTTTAAAATCAGTTATGGTAATCATGCTAACCTACATAAAGAACAGTGGTTTCCAGCTACACCTGAGCATGCAAAAGCAGTTGGTTAAAAACACCTTCCTGCTATTCTTCACCAGCTGTGATGAACGTTTTCCCCAAACTTCAGTCATTGGAGAGTCACTCCTACAGTTTTTGCTGCGTTTATTTAATGACTGCACCTCATTTAACATGGAATTAAAATTAGTCCATTTGGAACTTTAAAGAATATATCTGTGAAACCACAGATAGGATGTATTCGACATATATAAATATATATTAAAATCTCCGTCACAATGAGCACATAACTTAAAACATTTTAAATGTCAATTTCATGCATAATATTGTGAAATACTGATTTAGGGCACAGGATAGAAATTCCATAGTTGAATGGAAAACAAGTGGAGATGTTTTATTATATATATATATATAACTATCATACCAAATGGGATGTGGGGAGAGAAGCGTGTAAGCAAGAAGAGTGAAATTACAGCAAGCATTCTCTAATGGTAGCCAAAAAATGTCTGCGAGTTTATCCCAATACATTTTGCTCCATCTGGGAAAAGTCTGATTGATATTGGTGGGGAGACTTAAGTATTTTCTACTTGGCTCCATCATTGCATTTTATAACAAGTTAAGCACAGAAGTGCTGAGCATTGTAAAAGGAAATTTTTCTTCCCAGGAAAATGGACTGTGGCGAGGACATACCTGCTTTATTTGGAGCGCATGATTTCGCAGAGGCTTCTGCAAAGATGGCCAACAGGACAAAGGCCTTCATCACCATTGCTTCTCAGAACTTGGCCTTTGCCAGGTGTCCAAACTAAGCTGGCCAAATTTTACGGTCCTTCCAGGGCCTGAGCCTCGATCATTCTAAGTCAGAAACATGAATGAAAAGTTAAAATCAAGGGAAGAACAAAGCCACACATATAGTCCTGGGGAAATTTTCAAGGGAGATCAACGATGTTGTGTCACTTCTAATTGTTTCTCGTTAGCACTGAGAGGCAAAAAGTGGAGCTCATACCGTTGGAAGAGTCAATGACACATGGAGTTGTTCATGTTCCCGACTGTTTCATTCTCTCCGGACTGTGGAGGCTGCCTGCTGGATGCTCCCCAAATCTGCTGCCCCAGTCCTAGTTTGACTTTATATAGCCTGAGGATGTAAAAGAAACTGGCTCCAGATAAGTCACAATGAGCATGCATTATCCACTGTGTGGGGAATAAAAGGGGGGCCTGCAGAGTAATCCGATGGGAAGCTCAGTTACTTGAGTCTAATTTCTTTTGCTTTACAGAGTTGGAAAAACTTTTTTTTTTAACTGCTGCAACCAAGATTGGGAGGAAAAGTTGATTTTTTTCCCCCTTTGTACACAAAATAACTCTGAATGGAGGCAAACTACTTCTGTACAATTCCAGGTGACAATTTTAATTCTTTTGTCTTGCTTTCTTTGCTTTATTTCCTGCTTTCTTATTTTTGTATGTAGGTGAACTAAACTTTGAACTTAAGAAAATTCAGGTTTAACATTGTTGCACCTGATAACTATATATATATATATATATGTATGTGTGTGTGTGTTTGGGTGTGACCATAAACATTAAAGGATTTTTCCCTCTAATTAAAAAAAAAAAAAAAAAAAAAAAAAAAAAAAAACTCTGGTGTCTTGAACTTCATCCTGAAGAACAACTTTTAATTGTACACCCTTGAGATTTCTAAAGCTTTATTAGTCTCCCAGAGCAATGACATTGGAAGAAGAAACTTAGAAAGCCTCTCTTATAATTCAATCCTTAGTCACCCGACAAGATCCCACTGAAAACAACAGGTAACATGCTACTCCCATGAAGGTTCCAGATATATTATTGATACTGCACATCATTTAATGTTTCAAAACATTGGGAGGTGTCTTATAAGCAATATGCATACGTAATACGGTACAATTTCCTTATTTCCTCAAAATCTATTGTTAAATTGATGGGATGTTTTATAATGATAGTGTCAAAGAATGAGGGAAATAGCCATGTGGCAAGCCATTAAAAGTTTCTGTAACTCTGTTTCCTTCTGTGTAAAATGGTGGCTGTGGTTCTGGGCTGAAATTACAGAGTAGGAAAGCAATGATATGAAGGCTCTTGTAAACTGTAAGTGGTAGATAAATACGTAGATTACATGAAAAGACAACTAACAATTTCCGGTAACATGTATGTGTCCCATGAATTACTTTTCCTTTCCTTAGATGCACCACAAAGTGACTCATTGTAGATTTATGATTCATGTAGCAGGAGGCATATCTGTATTGTAAAACACATATGCAAAATACTTTATGGACGATGAACAAATGAGCTGAAAGGGAGAAGAGAAAGAATGTAGTTAAAAAAATTTTTAAACAGTAGGATCAAGTTTATTGTGGCCTGGAAACAGTATATTTCTTTTTTATTATTATTTTACTTCAAGTTGTGGGATACATGTGCAGAAGGTGCAGGTTTGTTACATAGGTATACACGTGCCATGTGGTTGCTGCACCCATCAACCGGTCATCTACATTAGGTATTTCTCCTAATGCTCTCCCTCCCCTAGCCCCCCACCCGCCGACAGGCCTCAGTGTGTGATGTTCCCCTCCCTGTGTCCATGTATTCTCATTGTTCAATTCCCACTTAAGAGTGAGAACATGTGGTGTTTGGTTTTCTGTTCTTGTGATAGTTTGCTGAGAATGATGGTTTCCAGCTTCATTCATGTCCCTACAAAGGACATGAACTCATCCTTTTTTACAGCTGCATAGTATTCCATGGTGTATAAGTGTCACATTTTCTTTATCTGGCCTATCATTGATGGGCATTTGGGTTGGTTCCAAGTCTTTGCTATTGTGAGCAGTAACATTGGCATATTTCCACTGTTCTCCATAGTTCATTCCTGAGCAGAAAAAAGACACTTGAATCTCGAAAATATGTGTGAATTCTCTGAGTTCCTCTTTCCTGGGGCTTAGCATGAACTCTCTGTGTTTCTTTCCCCCTCTTTTTTTAGTAAGCATTTATTGAGCCCCTGTGGTATACTGGACCAGGTCCTGGGAAGATGCATGCACTTTATGTGGCTTCTTTCCCTGAGGAACTAGGGGAGGAGAGTGCACAGAAATAGGACTGTGGGATGGAGGGGAGGAAAAAGGGACAATCAGAATGCTTGGCAGGTAAGTCAAGCCACAGAAGAGTGTAACAGTCCAACTGCATAAGGAAGGGCTTCTGATGTGACATAAATGATTATTCATAACTGGCAATTCAGTATATTTTGGTTTGCTTTTGTTTTGTTTTTTGTTTTTAATTGAGTCTGAGTCTCACTCTGTCGCCCAGGCTGGAGTGCAGTGGTGTGATCTCAGTTCACAGCAACATCTGCTTCCTGGGTTCAAGCAATTCTCCTGACTCAGTCTCCCGAGTAGCTGGGATTACAGGCACACACCACCACGCCTGGTTAATTTTTGTATTTTTAGTAGAGATGGGGTTTCACCATGTTGACCAGGCTGGTCTGGAACTCCTGAGCTCAAGGGATCCACCCGCCTCGGCCTCCCAAAGTCCTGGGATTATAGGCGTGAGCCACCATATCTGGCCTCAGTATTGCTTTTTTACATGGGTTGGAGTACTTGTTTCCATTTCAAGAGGATTCTACAGATACATATCTCTTTTCAACCAACTTTGGCCCAGGCAAGTCAACAATGTCATCTTACCTCTGACTTGGCAGGGCAGGGATCACTCATGGACTGGGTCGCAGTGGATATAAACACCTTTCCTCTCTCCCAGCAGAAATGTCTGATGGGTGCTTGCAAGATGCTGTGAGATGTGATAGGAGAAGCCTGGACAGTTGGACTCTGCTGTTCAGCCTGGAATCCAAAGTCCACCTCAGTCATTACTAGTTGTGTGTTCTTGGGCGGATTACTTAGCTTCTGGGAGTTTTAATTTCCTCCTATCCTGAAAGAATATGCTAATACCTATGACACAGTGTTACTCAGACTATTAAATGAGATATGTGTCTGCTAGCATAGACATGGCATATTTTCCCCAATCAGAGCAAGGTACTAGGAAAGCCTTTTGTTGCTATGCTCAGTTCTACTTGGGAAATCCAAAGAAGGAAGCCTAGTAGGAGTGGGTCACCCCTAGATAACACACATTATTGTCATCAGCCCTGGATTCCATCATATGTAACTAAGATCACAGGTTCTGAAATTAGAGGTCATGGCGCTGTCACATTTCCAATGGTGTTATCTTGGGTTCATAACTTGACCTTTCTAAGCCTACAGTTTTCAAATCTGTAAAATGTGGCTTTTCATTGCCTATGGCTTTTGCAAAGATAGAATAAAATAAGGCATATAAATTGCTGAGCACAGTGCCTGGACACAGTCAGTGCTCTATGAAGACTTGCTGCCCTAACGTGTGTTCATCTGAGGTTGGTATCCTCAGGCTGGAAGGACATGTCAGTGGCGTTCTCATGTGACCTCTGGGTGTTTTCTAATGGTAATATTTCTCTCTTTAGAAGCCCACCTCAAAAGAGAAGGTGCTTTTGATTTCTAGAGAAGTCTGATAGCGATAAGATCCTGGGACAGAGAAAGAGATGTCGCCTACAGTTTCTTGGGGTGGGAATCCAGCTAACCATCAGGTACATGATACTCCTTTCAAGGACAAGCTGAATGAAATTGGGAAGTAGATTTAACTTTTGTGGCAGGCTGGTCTCTAGATGTTTAATTTGCATAAGAAACAGAATGGGACAAAATGTACTTGGGCCAACTAGTATTTGATAGTTGCTCTGATAAAAGGCAGGAGGCTTCTATTTTCCTGGTAATACCCCGCCCCATACAAATGCCCCAGCCCATCCCCTCTCTGCTTTCCAACACTCTCCCTCAGATGAAGATGGAGTGGGAGGGGGTGCCACTGGGAGATGGAATGCAAAAGAAAAGTCTCCCACTGAGAAGCACACTGAATTTTGCTATTTCTTCAAAAACACACAAATGAAACTGAATGGAAGATCTTAACATTCACAGGACCTTGAATGAGCCCAAGAAAGGGAATTTTATGGCAGACTTATCTGAAAGATAAGACTGTCTGTCCTGTATCTTTCTTTTGTGAATTGCCTGGCAGTAGAAGGTACCTATTCTATTCGAAGCCCTGAATGATTTGGGAAAGCTGTGGCCAGAAACAAAAGCGTTTCCATTTGCACAATTCTAATCAATATTTTCATTCACAGCCTGGAAATCATACAGGCAATGAATCATTTGATAAACAACACCAGTAAACCCATACTGAGGTTAACAGATAACACTTCAGACATAATGCTAGCAAGTGTGCATTAAAGATTAAAAAACTGCTTTATTGACTTATTTTTTAGAGTACTCTATTTTCAGTTCATTAAATGTTAAACAAACTCCATTGTTTCCTTAAAGCTCAGAATCAAGCCTTCTTGTACTTTGTGGGAGGCTCTGTTTGCCAATTTGCAAATGAGTGGGTGTTTCCATACAGGCTTCAATGGCTCAAACCTCACACTACTCCCCAGGAATTAACAATTCCCCAGAGGAAGCGGTAGAAAAGGAGAACTGAGAAGTAAGAAAAGATCCACTGGTAATAGTGCATCAGGAATTAAGGGTAAGACACCCTGCCTCCCCCATCTCTCACCTGACCCTGAAGCTATCAGCTTCAGAAACCCACGTTGCTCCAAGCAGATAAATTGGCCCCTCCAGGAGATCTTGGAATCTTTTCTGGCTAATTTCTAAGCAATGCTCTGATCTTTCCCTCAGAAAAGGGGGACCCACAGTCACATCTCTTATGGCCCCATCAACCCCTCCCTTACCTGTCTCCCCCTCTCCCTCCTCACCCCACTGGCAATCATCAGACTGGAGAATTAAAAATTGCTCCTCCTCAGATCAAGTTTAGGGATCTCATTACTGGTCTAAAACATCCAAGGCAAATAACTTATTCTGTTCTTGAAACCTCCCGAAGAATCATTCCTGTATTCTTTTATTTATTTACCCATTCATTCATCTACCAAATACGTAATGAGTGTGTGTTATTGCCAGGCAGTAATCAACTAGCCATCTGTAATCTGTGTCTACATCTTCCACTTGGGGTAAATGTAAGGATATGGAGGAAGGGCATAAGTGGGCTTCAGAGATAAAAAACAACAGGGCAGAGGCCGGGTGCGGTGGCTCAAGCCTGTAATCCCAGCACTTTGGGAGGCCGAGACGGGCGGATCACGAGGTCAGGAGATCAAGACCATCCTGGTTAACACGGTGAAACCCCGTCTCTACTAAAAAATACAGAAAAAACTAGCCAGGCAAGGTGGCGAGCGCCTGTAGTCCCAGCTACTCAGGAGGCTGAGGCAGGAGAATGGCCTGAACCCGGGAGGCGGAGCTTGCAGTGAGCTGAGATCTGGCCACTGCACTCCAGCCTGCGCGACAGAGACTTTTTTGAGACTCTGTCTCAAAAAAAAAAAAAAAAAAAACAGGGCAGAGAGGAGTCATTTACTTTAGATGGCCTGGTCAAGAAAATCTCTTTGAAGAGAGACTTAAGATGAGGCCTGAGGCCAGGCGCAGTGGCTCAGGCCTGTAATCCCAGCCCTCTGGGAGGCTGAGGAGGGCGGATCACGAGGTCAGGAGTTCGAGACCAGCCTGACCAACATGATGAGACTCCATCTCTACTAAAAATACAAAAATTAGCTGGGCATGGTGGCATGGGCCTGTAATCCCAGCTACCCAGGAGGCTGAGGCAGGAGAATCGCTTGAGCCCGGGAGGCAGAGTGAGCCAAGATCATGCTATTGCACTCCAGCCTGGGTAACAGAGTGAGACTCTGTCTCAAAAAAAAAAAAAAAAAAAAAAAAAAAAGAGATGAGGGCTGAAGGCTGGAATGGGTGACAGTGGAATTTGTGCAGATGTGCATGCACGTGTGTGTGTGTGTGTGTGCACATGTGCATGAGTGCACATATGTGTAGGGGCAGTGTATTCTATACAGGGGGTATGATGCTTACAGAGGCTCTAATGCAGGATGGAGACTCTCATTTGTCAACCTCACATGTATGAGTGTGTGTGTGTGTGTGTGTGTGTGTGTGTGTACACACACCCTGGCTTCTTTCTCAGGCCCAGTCAGAGGATAACCAAGTTAGATATCATAATTATGCCAGGCCTAGGGTGAGTTCCATTTCCCTTCATGTCTGTGACAGTTTATTGTAGAGGTTATGCCTAGTCCTCAGACAGTAAGAAGATGTAGAGGGAAGAAGCAGCCGAAGAAAAGACCTATAGAAACATCTTGTGTGCTACCACTAGGTGACTATGCAGTTGGAACCACACTTCTCTTCACTTTGTTCCCAGATACCTACATACTTTAGATGGATACCAGACATGTCAAATACGTGGCACACATCTTGCTGCTTCTCCCTTCTGCATTCATGCCAGACATTATTAATCAAGACGGTCTTCTCCTCTAGCCTCTAGCATGACCTCAGAAGCATTCTCACCACCGTTCTCCAAGCAGACATTATTAATCTATTGGAATTAGCATATGAGTTGAAACCCATTTATGATCTCTAGTGTAAGCAACTGTACTGCTTCTAACACTGAGAGATATACCCTTATGGCACCATGCACTTCTCCTTCATAATGATTATCATAGCTGTGATAGTTGTGACTATTTTGCATGAAGTTCCTTTACTAGGCTGAAAACTCCATTAAAGCAAGCCTTCCATCTGGGTTTTTGTTCAGCATTAAATCATTAGCTTCCAACACAATACCTAGCACATAGTTGATTTAGCAAATGATTTACTGAATGTGTGAATGACACAAAGATGTTCTTTGGAATAAGTCAAAGTACTTTTCAAGTTGCAACACAACTGCCCATGCCACCACGCCCAGCGAATTTTTGTATTTTTAGTAGAGACGGAGTTTCATCATGTTGGTCAGGCTGGTCTTGAACTCCTGACCTCGTGATCCGCCCTCCTCAGCCTCCCAGAGGGCTGGGATTACAGGCCTGAGCCACTGCACCTGGCCTCAGGCCTCATCTTAAGTCTCTCTTCAAAGAGATTTTCTTGACCAGGCCATCTAAAGTCAATTAGATTTTGGCCAGTTAGCGTATGTAGACCCAGACAGACTCCTTCCAAGGCCCTCTCTGAGTTTTCTTCAGCCAACTCCTTGCAGTCAATCCTAGCTCTCAATACTAGTTTTAATTCCTACAGTTACTGTAGGCACTATTATTTAAGTGTTTCTGAGGAGCAGGCCATTTCCACGTTGCACTAAAGGGGTTTCTGGGCCAGGCACAGTGGCTCATGCCTGTAATCCCAGCACTCTGGGAGGCCAAGACAGGTGGATCACCAGAGGTCAGGAGTTCGAGACCAGCTGGCCAACATGGTGAAACCCCATCTCTACTAAAAATACAAAAATTAGCTGTGTGTGGTGGTGGGTGCCTGTAGTCCCAGCTACTTGGGAGGCTGAAGCAGGAGTATCGCTTGAACCTGGGAGGCGGAGGTTGCAGTGAGCTGAGATTGTGCCATTGCACTCCAGTCTGGACAACAGAGCAAAACTCCATCTCCAAAAAAAAAAAAAGAAAAGGGTTTCTGTATAACTGTAATGCACACACTTGCCAATGTTTTGTTTGCTCTAAGAACCAAATTTTGCATCTTGAGATCAGGGGTGAAAGTATTTTCAAAATCCTACAGCTCCATCAGTACCTTCTCTACAAAATGCAAGCTTGACACTGTGATTAAATGAGTTTTAAATAATTTATTGTACCAAATTCCGAGTAGTTTCATTTTTCTGTTCTTCTTGACCCTAAGTATGTGAGTCTCATTTGTTTAATAAGCAGGGAGAATTATGCTAATTAAAACTATCGAGCATTTCTGACCTTGGAGAATTGCAATGCCTATGTTAAGCATTCTGGGGAAAGTTGAAAATGGGAAGTTACACAGGTAGTTTGTATTACGGCACTCCAGCTGCTTTTAAAGACTGAAAAGCAATAGTTTTGAAGCGAAATGGAGTTATAAATCATAACATATTTTCTATCATATCATCTATAATTCGTTATTTGAGAGAGGAAATTATGAGCAGTAAGTTTTTGTTGCCAACTTTCTTCACATGGTAATAATTAAAATACAATGGATTGATCAGCCTTCTGATTTCCGAAACACAATTCTTTGAGTTAAAGCCTGAAGCTTTAACTGGACGGAAATGGTAATTAAAAATGGATTAATTGATCGATAGCTACAAGAATGGCAAAATGCTAGAGTAATATAAATATACAGTTATGGTTTCATTTTCCAGCCATTTCCATAAAGCCACAGACCCAAGGTTGTGATGGACCCATGGGAGAGGATATAAAAGATTCTGAAGTGGGCCGGGCGCGGTGGCTCACGCCTGTAATCCCAGCACTTTGGGAGGCCGAGGCAGGTGGATCACGAGGTCAGGAGATCGAGACCATCCTGGCTAACATGGTGAAACCCCGTCTCTACTAAAAATACAAAAAATTAGCCAGGCATGGTGGCGGTCGCCTGTAGTCCCAGCCACTTGGGAGGCTGAGGCGGAAGAATGGCGTGAACCCAGGAGACTGAGCTTGCAGTGAGCCAAGATTGCGCCACTGCACTTCAGCCTGGGTGACAGAGCGAAACTCCGTCTCAAAAAAAAAAAAAAAAAAAAAAAAAATTCTACAAAGAGAAGGCCCCTTCTTTTTTTCCT
>NW_016808764.1:315215-338171 GCF_001698545.2 Rhinopithecus bieti
AAAAAAAAAAAAAAAAAAAAAAAAGATTCTGAAGCTAGAGGTCCTTGCTTTCTTGCCAGAGCCTTTGGAAATGGGGAGTAGAAATGTTAAGTGATTTCAGAAGCTGCAGATGATTGAAGGCCATCGCATGGAAACTAGGAACCAGATCATCTGGAAATCAGAAGACATGAGCAATGGAGAAATACTAAGAGCCAAAGTGTTCTACAGACTATGGGGGTGGATACTGGATGATGGGGGATTTTGTATTGATGTTTTTAAGTGTTGGTGAATGAGTTGTGTCTCCATATCCAGACAATTCATACCCATTCTTCAATGACAAGCTCAAGGCTACCTGCTATGTGAAGCCATTTCAGATCCCCCTACTTCTGGGGACTCTGAACTTTTTAAACTTAAAACTTATGTTGTCCACATCATGTATATGGCTGCTATGTATGTGTCTTGTCTTCTTAAATTGAGACCTTGTATACCTTTGTATTTCCCATAATGCTAAAATACGTTTTAATGATTATTTATTGAGGGATTATTAAGTCAGGTTCTGTGCAAGAATGGATGGATGGATGGATAAATAGATAGATAGATATAAAGCCTCAAATCTTAGCAGCTTTATATGATAGAAATTTGTTTCTTATACATGTGAAGTTTCAAACAAGTATTCCCATCTGGTGGGTGGTCTTCCCATGGTCACCCAAGGACTTGAGCTTCATGCATCTCATGGATCTGTTCTCTTCTGGGTCGTTGGAGTTCTCTATATCAAGCCAGCAAATAGGAAAAGGTTATGGAGGATCGTCAATGGAAAATCTGAAAAGACCAGGCCTGGAAGCGGCACATGTCAATTCCACTCAGTTTATTGGCTGGAACTCTGTCATGTGGTGACATCTAACTTCAACTATCTGCCCACTGAGAAGGGGAAATGGATTTTGGTGAACACATACTAATCCAATACATATAGTTACTTTCTGGAAAATTGTATGTCTAGCTGTCTGTTTATCTATGTACCTTTCTATCTATGAGTGGGTTTTATTATTCCTATTTTACAGATAAGAATGGTGAAACTTGGAAGATTAAATCACTTGCTGGGATAAGTACTGGTGCTTGAATTTGACTCATGGTTGTCAGTTCTAAAGCCACCCCACTCTCCTTGCTTAATAATTTGGGTTCTTACATTGTTTGCTCTTTCCCCTGTCACCATTCTTATTCAGGCTTTCCAATGACCTAACCGACCTGCTGTAATAATCCCAAGCCGCTCCCCTTGATGTCAGCTGACCATGCAAATTATTGACAGATCAATCTTCTTAAAAGACAGCTCTGACCTTATCAATTCACAGCCTGAAAACCTTCAGTAAACACTCAGCAAATACTTGTTAACTGACTCCCTAATAAATAAAAAGTAAAGGCTTTGGCCTGGGTTTCAAAGGCCCCCATAGAGAATTATCCAGAAAGAATCTGGACAATTCTGAGCATATGCACTGGGTCCCAGAATGTCCTGACACTCTATGGTAAGCCCTGGAGAAGGCTGTGCTCACAAACAACAACCCATTGATTCTGGGTTATCAGAAGAATAACTTCTTTCCTGATTTTATTCCAGAAATGATTAAGTATCTTACTCCCTGAAAACCTGTAGGTTTGATCACACAGACCTCAGTCTTTGGCAGGAAGAGAACAAATAGCCTTTGGACCTGCCACCCAGCTCTTGAATTCACTAATCCGTGCACACTGGCTGTGGGTGAGGAAAACGTCACAGTGGATTCTCAAGCCTGTGTAGGGGCTCTGTTTAATTAATCCAGTGATTTAGCTGGAAAAACTAGTTTATATACAAGAGTGGCAGCAGATTTTCTTTAACGAAGGGCTTTAAGGCAGCAATCTAGTTATAAAGTGGGATATTTGAGTGATTAAGGGCACCTTACATAAGGTTGAAAATGATCTTAATTGTTCGAATCAAAGATTGAAATGAGCAATGTGAATCATGAAAAGCCGGGTTTTCTCTAACCATCCCCATCTTTTTTGCTCTACTGCCTAGGATGTCCTTTTTGCAGTACTGAGGTTCTCTGCCTCTTTTTCTTCGTCACCTATTTCTCCCACCTCAGCTTCCTTTGGAAACACTGCAAGGCTATGCCTGCCAATCCCAGCTGCATTAGAAGTGTCCACCAGCAGCTACCTCCTGGGCCCAGGCCCAACAGAAGATCTGCAGAGAGTGTAGAGATTGCTTTGATGGCAGCTGACTATGTGGGGCCCATCTTCCCTTTCCTGCCCTCCAGTGATGAACTCTAAAGAGCAGGCCCTGTAGAGATCATGGCAGCAGGGGTTAGTGCAAAGACTTTACATGTTGCAGTGTGACTGGGTCTTCTGACCCAAGGCAGCCAAGCCTCAGGCCTCAGCATGCTGAGCTTCAGACTCGGGAAAGGCAGAGAAGAATTTGGGATTCTAGGCTGGATGTGTCAGTGGTTGTCAAAGCTGACAGGGACTTTTGAGATTATCTATCCAGAAATTGTAAATCTTGGCCTAAAGCCGTTGCAGCTTCCCCTCCTGCTCTGGGCAAACATTTTGCCCACTGAAGTGCCTGCTGAGCTCTTCTGTAGATTCCTGGTCTCACCCCAAGGGAGGATCGCCTTGGTCAGCTAGTACCCTATTGGCAGAGCTCTTTTGCCAAGACAGCTATCTCAGTGGTTGCTGACTGGCCTATAGGTGGTTCGATCCCTGGTCCCATCAGCTGAGATCAGAGAGCCATGTTCAAATTGGATAAAGTGTGCTGATCAGGTATAAGAGAATTTTGTTCTTTCCTTCCTTTAGAGAGGGTCATAAGTGTGCAAGACCCTTAGAGTGGTAGGTCCAGGACATTCAGACAGGCCCTACTTCTTCTTCTACAAAATAAAAATGCCATTGTACGATATTTTTCAAATTTGAATTGCAGTGATAGCAAGCTATTTTATAATATCACAATTCCAGCTGATAGTTATGCAACCTTTATTATGTCAGTACTATCATAAACACTTTTCATGCATTGACAGATTCACTCTTTGCAACAGTCATATGAGGTTGGGTATATATGGTTATCCTCAGTGTGCAGCTGAGAAGCTCAGGATCTTGCCTAAGGAAGCCTGACTATGACCCTAAGCTGTGTGGCTCCAGGTTTGCATTAATTCAAGTGGTTATTAATTCAATTCAATTTGTAACATGAAAGGGAAAGCAAAAAGTTCCACTAGTCTTATTAGCAGAAATGCTAGCTAATAATTATATTAGCACAGCCTGGAAGCTAATACATATTTGTTAAATGAGTAAAATAAGGCTGGGCGGGGTGGCTCACACCTGTAATCCCAGCACTTTGGGAGGCTGAGGCAGTCGGATCACGAGGTCAGGAGATCGAGACTATCCTGGCTAACACAGTGAAACCCAGTCTCTACTAAAAATACAAAAAATTAGTCAGACGTGGTGGCAGGCGCCTGTAGTCCCAGCTACTCAGGAGGCTGAGGCAGGAGAATGGCGTGAACCCGGGAGGCGGAGCTTGCAGTGAGCTGAGATTGCACCACTGCACTCCAGCCTGGGTGACAGAGCGAGACTCTGCCTCAAAAAAGAAAAAAAAAAAGTGAGAAGCCTTGGAACGGCAACACCTAAGTATTCAGGCAGTTATCCATCTTGTTAATAATCTTAGTATTAACTATAGAGATCTAAGTCAGTAGCACTTCTTAAACCTTTTGATCTCAGGATTCTTTTATGCTCTTAAAGATTGTTGAGGGCTTTGGGTTATGTGGGCTGTGTCCACTGATATTTAACTATATTAGAAATTAAAGCTGAGAATTTTAAAAACATTTACTTATTTGAACATAGCAATACTTAACCCATAAATGCTAACACAAATAATGTATTTTTAATAAAAAATAACTATATATTTCCAAAACAACAAAAAATTCATGAATGCCACTGTTTTTGGATTGTTATGAGTGTCTTTAAAATTTAGCTTAATAGAAGACAGATGAATTCTAATATCTGCTTTTGCATTCAATCTTTTGAGATATGTTGTTTTGGTTGAAGTATACAAAGAGCGTCTGACTTCACAGATATTTATAGTTAGAAAACTATAAATTTAGATTGTTTTTAGATGATTGTAGACATTCTTTTTTGATAACTACACCAAAACTCAACATATAGTAGTTTCTTTTTTTTTTTTTTTTTGAGACAGAGTCTTGCTCTGTTGCCCAGGCTGGGGTGCAGTGGTGCCATCTCAGCTCACTGCTAGCTCCTCCTTCTGGGTTCATGCCATTCTCCTGCCTCAGCCTCCCCAGTAGCTGGGACTACAGGCGCCCGCCACCATGCCCAGCTAATTTTTTTTTATTTTTTAGTAGAGACGGGGTTTCACCATGTTAGCCAGGATGGTCTCGATCTCCTGACCACATGACCCGCCCGCCTCGGCCTCCCAAAGTGCTGGGATTACAGGTGTGAGCCACCGTGCCTGGCCAACATACAGTAGTTATCTTATAGATCAGTAGCAATGTGAAATCCAAAACTGTATCAATAAACTTTTTGTGCTCTGTAACACTAAAATCCATTGGTTTTTGTTGTACTCTAATGGAATTTTTGCTCATGCAGAATTGATAATACCATGCATTGATCTTTCAGAAAATATTGATTCACTAAGTTATTAGAGCTTCTAAAGGTTAACACATTTTATTATAGATATTTTTAGAAATCACATTCCTTAAAGCCAGAATTCGAAAATTCAGTGAGTATTGAGATCATGATGGTGGAACTAGACTTTGGAAATTCCAGTTTTCTAGTCGAAGTTCAACTTTTGTTGTTGGCAACAGACATGGTCAGTTGTTTCTTGTAGTGAAAAGCTCACTTTGTTCATTTTAGAGAAAATGTCTGCCAAAGATGCAAGTCTGAACAATCTCTGTAGATTGTTTATTCAAGAAAAAATGTTGTCATAAAAAAGTGGCTAGCTCACCCCTTAATTCACGTGATCTTAGTGCTTTACTTCAAGATAACTATTATACTTTAATAGGTGGCAGAAATGCTTCATGCATGCTTTCCATTTTGTCATATGCAATATTAAAATATTAAAAAGTTATTTACTTGAGAGTCAGGATTTGTTTTGATTAATAAATTTGGCTGCTTCATTGAGAAAATTCTTATGTGAAAACAGCTTTTTTAAAAAACTACAAGTATGTTGTATTGACAATTACGACTACTCTTTTGGTTTGGCGCCACTACCTTGATTCCTGCCAAGGCACCAGCAGTTTACCCACCATTGCTTTTGTGGGATTAGTGCAAATGTCTGTCTAGTGGAAAAGGCAAATAGCATCTTAGTATTGTAATGAAAACAGTTTTGACCTCACTGACTCTCTGAAACAATCTTAGAGATGCAAAGAGCCTGGGAGACAACATTTTGAGAACTGCTGGTCCAAGTTAATTACAAAAAAAAAAAGAGCACTTGCATATAATTTTTTTTTTTTTTTTTTTTTTTTTTTTTTTTTTTTTTTGAGACAGAGTCTTGCTCTGTCGCCTAGGCTGGAGTGCAGTGCGCGTGATCTTGGCTCACTGCAAGCTCCGCCTCCCAGGTTCACGCCATTCTCCTGCCTCAGCCTCCCGAGTAGCTGAGACTACAGGTGCCTGCCACCGTGCCCTGGCTAATTTTTTGTGTTTTTTAGTAGAGATGGGGTTTCACCGTGTTAGCCAGGATGGTCTCGATCTGCTGACCTCGTGATCCGCCCATCTTGGCCTCCCAAAGTGCTGGGATTACAGGCGTGAGCCACCGCGCCCGGCCCTACATTTTCATTTCCTAAGCACCTTTGAGGTGGGTGTTAACTTTGTATTAATGGTCATGTTATTATTTTTTGTTGAATTCTTGTCTTCCCACTATACTGTAAGTGCTGCAGGGCAGGGAACTGTCTCTGGCTTGTCCACAGCTGAATTCCCATCACCCAGCCTTGTGCCTGGCATTTAACTAAATTGTTAAATGATGCCATAAAATGCAGTGATTGCAGTCTGAGTCTTTTTCATACCAGGAGAAAGTATCATTGCCTTAGCCCATGAATATGATGCAATTGTTTCAGTAATGATGGGAGGGTTCACGTGGATGGTTAGGAGCCAGGGCATGAATGTGAGACAGACCACCTCTGTGTCAGTGGATAAGTTACTCAATCTTTAAATTACATTTAAACCATTTAGATGACATCTTTTATCTGAGTCCTTCCGGCTTCTGCAGGTGAGGCTCTTAGGGACTCTCTATGTATGGGGAGCTGATGGCCTACCTTTTCATGATGCCAGCACAGTTGCCTTCAAGATTTTGGGTGCTTCGAGTCCCAAAGTGCTTCATGCCCTGCAGTGAGTCTTTCTGATACTAAAGACTTTTCTGATACTACTTGCTTTTAGATCACATCCTATAGAACTAATCATCCATCAATTCTGTCTTACCAGCCTATGTCTTCTCAGTATTGGTAAATCAGTTCAAAGCGCAAGAACATGCTGGATCTGAGCTTGTAGGAGAAATTTAGGCCAACCCCTTACCACTTTCCACCTGCAGTATTGGGACATGGGGCTGGAGGTGTCTTTCTGGTTGCATTCCCATTCACTTTCATGTTAATTGGTTCTGTCTTTACAGGCCCAATGTATTTAGTGATTTTCTGGTTATTGACTATTTCCCTACTTCATTAACAATTTGCAGCTAAAGGGCTCTATCTGTCAGTGACTTAGTGAGCCAATAGGCTGGTCCAATAACGGTGTTGATAATTTGGGATTACTCGGCATTGTGTTCATATGGGCATAGCTGTAAGATTTTTTTTTTTGGGGGGGGTGGAGGGAAGAATATAGTGCAATGATTTTTTTCTTCTTTTGAAAGAAAAAACAAAACAGAGTAATCCAGTAACCTGATTTTGAGGAACTTGGGAGCTGCATAGTCAGGCCTGCGATTTGTTCCAAGAATTGTTGATACCGGATAGTTCCACAGTTTCATGCCCTGGCCTTTGCATTCCATCGCTTTACCCGTGACCTCAGACCATTCACGTTACTTTAGCTTCTGGTTTGAAACCAACTCTCTGTTCTCTTACAGTTGGATTAAAAAAGCTATGAAAATCGATCCTCCCCAGAGGATTTAAAAGATGGTTAAAATTGACAGGAAATCCATTTATGGCTCTGTGCACACCTCCAAGGTAACTACAGCAAAGTGCGGTCTACCCTAGGAGAGGCAGAAGGACTTGGACTTCGGAGGCACTTAGGTTTTCTCCCAGTTTTGGTTCTTCCCTTAACTCTCTATCTGATTTCGGGCAAATGGTTCCATTTCTTTGGTCATTCATTTCCACCTCACTTCTTATAAGACTGTGGTGAAGTCAGAGGAGAGGCATTCACAAGATGTTTTGAAAAATTACCAGTCGTATATCAAAGCACTAATTACTCATAAGGAATTATGCCAAAACTCCCTCTCCCTCTACCTGTAAATTAATGACATTTCTTGCTACTAACACTAGGTAGAGAGACAGACTGGTAGGTGGAAGTTGTGAAAGCATTTTCAAAATGACAAGGTCACACGTGCATGCAAGACACTATTAGAGATTGCAATTTCTAACAGTGAAGCTGTTAATTGGCTCTGTAGCCACCACCTGTGGCTAGTGGTGCCTTTATCTTGAGAAAAGGCTGCTGGTTAGACCATTGTACGGACTGCAATTTCTTGGAGGGGTAAGTGGAGGGGGGCCTTGAACAGTGACTCTGAGCTGGTTTGCATGGCTGAGGTTAGGCTGAGACATTTTCTTAGCCTTTTACCATCCTCAGTTTCTTCCTTTTGTGCTTCTTGCCCTATTCCTTTTTCCCCTTTGTGTTTTTATTTAGTCATACTACAGAAGTAATACTGATCATTGCCGAAATATTTAGAAAATGTACAAAATATTAAAGAAGCAGAGAAAAACACAGAATTACATCCTCTTGAGTCAAACTCTGTTAAGATTTTGACTTATTTCCTTTCTTGTGCTGTTGTTATTATTTTTTAACTATGCATTTTAACTATGCATTTTTCTACTAACGCTAGGTAGAGAGACAGACTGGAGGTGGATCTCAACTATTCATTGAGAGCCCTTTGCTTATGAAGTTTTGATATCCTGCTAAACCCTCATCTTTTATTACAGCATAGTAGAACCTTGACGATCACTGGGGATGGATCTCCAGACCTTCTTGAATTTCCATATTTGCTAACACTTGCATAGAATATAATTTCCCAATCAAACTTCCCTTCTTTGAAACACCTTCCTTTCTTTCCCTCAGCAGTTGAGTCTGTTCAGGGTCTCTTCCCATTACTTTCCATAAATTAGGACCATGATGGCAATTGCCCATTGACTGGGGTCCATCATGGCCCATTGACGGGGGTCCATCAATAACTATGGAACTGAATCTCATCATCCCTTTCACCATGCTTGAAACTCAAATTCACATGATGAAAAATAACAAATGACTCACGTCTTGAACTTTCAGGATTATGTGTGAATATAGACTAAACCTCAAATATTCAACTGTGACAGCCAAGGGTGTCCTGAGCTCCACACCACTGAGTAAGAGGGGAAGTTCAAGATTCTGTCTCGTCTGTATGCAGTCCTCTCCCAGGTGGAGTTTGTAGAATTGAAGCCTCAGAGAATCACCTCACTTAGCCTCATTGCCATTGAGGGAGGGGTGACTTACAGCAAAATCTTTATTTTCTAGCTGGTAAAGGAAGTCAGGTGGGGTTAACTGCAACATGACCCATAAGCTGCCCACCAGAATCTCATCAGGGCCCAGTAGCGGTCCCCTATCAAATGACTGCTGGAAAATGCAAATATTGACCTCTCTCTCCCCTCTGCACTTGAGCTTATCTTGAGTGGAACCAGAATTCTCTCCTCCATATCACTCAAACCCATGACTTCACACCAGGGCCTCCTTTTCTGTACACTGGAACCATTATCCTACCGGGCAATCCCATTTTTCTATGTTTGGGATTTCAAGGGAGCTGATAGCATCCTCCATGGAGTACGACTCATTGTCCCAGGACTTTTGGAACTCATGTTAAATAACTTCAAGGTGGCTCATTAGAGGCAGCTTACACACTGCAAGTGAGAGAATGACAAGACAGTGGTTTTGGGAAAAGAGAACAAAGTCAAGTCAGTGAATCAGTGGAGCTGATTTGGGCTTGAGTTTCAGCTGACCCAGTGCCGCAAAAAGTGCTGCAGCCCTCCAGAGCTCTTCCTTTGATTGCATGTGTATTCGTTTTGTTACAGAGAGAGAGAGATTTTCACACTTTGGTAAAAGAGGCCTGATTTTGTATAACCCTTCTGCAGCCAAGTGTCAGTCACTCCCTTGCTCAAACATCTTCAATGGCACCCTATTATTACCAGGATAAAATAAAATCTCCAGATACCAATATTTGGGTCTCCCAATGATCTCCCTTAAGTTATGCTTCCAGTTTTATTTCCTTTCTCCTCATCCTTTTTACTGGATTAATCAGTCTCTTTGTTGTATTCTGTTGATGAACACCTCCTGACTTTTGCTTAAGTGTTTCCACCCCACTAGTAATGACCCCTTCCTCTTTCCTTCCTTCCTTTCCACGGTCGTTTCCTACTACTTTCCTGATTTGTGAGTGTTTCTGGAAGAACATTCCCTAAACCAGAGGTTATGGACTGCCAGGCCATGGGTTGATTCAATCCGTTTTAGGGTTTTATGAATTTGAGCCAACATTTAAAAATTGGCAGATTTCATATAACCACTTAACTTTTAAGTTGACTTGAAAAGTGACAAGTTCTGGCAATGCTGTGTCCACATTTCTGCCCAGTGTTCATAGCAGTGGTTACAGAGCAGCTCCTGCCTCTGTAGGTAGATCAGCAACTAGTGCATTGTCTCCTGGGAAAAGTCCCTTTGATGGTGAGAGTGAAGCCTCATTTCTTACATGTGATGCCATCTTGAGACACCATCTACCTAAATGCCTGGCTGTGTAGGGGGCCGGTGTCCCCTCTGGGATGATGAATTCCAGGAGTTTGAACATATCCAAGGAGAAGAGTATCTTCCTCTTACTGGATAGAAATAAAACCAGCCTTTTTTTTTTTTTTTTTTTTTTTTTTTTTTTTTTTTTCTTTTTTTGTAAGCAGACTATTGTTGGATATTTCCAGAGACCTTTGAAAAAGCATAGATCATGATTGGTACCTGCTTGTGCTCACACCCCTGGCCCAGAAGCAGATGATGCTAGAGTCTCGTTTCCTTGCCCCTCTGGGACCCTCTGCAAGGACTTCTCCCTGTATATGGCCTGGAGGGGCCAGGTCTCCCTGTGGGTCTGTGACTGGCCAGTCTGGGCTCATGGAGGCCGGAGGACCAGTACCTGGTCTTGAGGGAGGGGCTTGATTGTCAAATCTGGCCTGAAGTAGGTGAGGTTCCTAGTGTGACTTGGATATTGTTTGGCTTCATTTCAACCTTCTAGAATAACCGAACTCTTTATTCTTTATCAAAGGCCTCATTGATTGCCATTGCATTACTAGAAGAAAGTTTGGGGCTAAATTGGCAACAATGCTTTCACTAAAAGTCACTTCTAAGTGTTACTAGTTATGAGGATTGTTTGAGATATGTATCAAGCATCATCTCATTTATTTCTCAAAGCAGCCCAGTAAGCACTTCTATCATTCCCATTTTTAAGAAGAGAACACTAAAGTTTAAGAGTTAAGGCTGGTAAGTAGTATAACTAGGATTGTAAGCTCAGGCAAGTCTGGCTTTAAAGCCTCCGCTTTTACCATTGTTGTATTGTTGTATCTCTCTTAGTGATAAAATGGATTAACTGGAATATGTAGTTGGAAGGGACCTTTTAGACCAGTGTGCTGAAAAGTTTTTTTTGTTTTTGTTGTTGCTGTTGTTTTTTAACTAATGAAGAAACTGAAATTCAGATTTCACAGTGATTAAAAGAATGTCTGGGTTCATATCCTGGCTGTATCCCCTACTAGCTCTATGACTTTGGGCAAATTTCTTCATTTCTCTTTGCCTCTATTTCTTCATCTGTACAATGGAGATGACAACAATACCCAGTGTGTGAAATAATGAAATAAGATAATCCTTATAAAGTGCTTAACACAATAAATATTAGCTATTGTTACTGTCATTGTTTGTAATGGTGAAAATTTAGATATAGATTTCCAAAAGTACTGGTTAAGTAAATTAAGTATACATACACATACATAAATATTGAAATGTGTATATAACTGCATAATTGAGATATCTCTATAAATTTACTTTATATGTATTATATATCATAATAAGATATAAAATGCATTATAATGAAATTATTAGAAACTATTATTTTAGGTTGGCCGCGGTGGCTCACATCTGTAATCCCAGCAGTTCGGGAGGCCAAGGCAGGTGGATCACCTGAGGTTGGGAGTTCAAGATCAGCCTGGCCAACATGGTGAAACCCAGTATCTACTAAAAATACAAAAATTAATCGGGTGTGAAGGTGGGTGCCTATAATCCCTGCTACTTGCTTGAACCCTGGAGGTGGAGGTTGCAGTGACCTGAGATTGAGCCATTGCACACCAGCCTGGGTGATAGAATGAGAATCTGTCTAAAATGTAAACAGACAAACAAAAACTATAATTTTTCAGAATAAGTACATGAAAAACTGCCCATAATTTAATGTCTAATGAAAAAATAGGTAACAAAGCATTGTGTATAGTATAATCCCAAATTTAAATTACACACACACACACACACACACACACACACACATCTATTTATTTATCTGTCTAAGCTACAACAAAATGTTAACACTTCTTCCTTTATTTTCTCTGAGCAAAGAGATCATGGGTGATTTTTACTTCTAGTTTATGCTTTTCTGCATCGCTCCAGTTTTATGCAATAAAATGAACTGCTTTCAACATGTAGGCAGTATCCAGAAATGATTAGAATTTCATCATTCTTGATGTTTAGTTGATTTGTGACCTTTCTGTCGTGGGATTGTTTATAGCTCTTGCTTTCCTTTTACGCACCATAAAAACGATTGGCCTATTCCCTATCTGCCTGCAACATCACAAGGGTGCCTGCCTCAGTCCATGTGATGTCCATGAAGGCCTTTTGTCCTGGGCACAAAGTGGAAATTCTCCCCCAGGACCACGCAACCCTGCAGCCTGTGCCAGGGAGCACTTAGTTTGTTCAGCTGCTCCTGGCTTGCTTGTGTTTGAGCTAATTCTTTTCAAGGTGAACTTCAAATTTCTGACCCAGTTTTATATTTTAATTTAGTTAGTTGTTTTTGATAAGCTCCGATAGTCTTGTTTGGAGGGGCAGGCCTGGAGCTGGCACAGATATACAACCACACGTGATGTTAGGGACCATCTTGGCCTGTGTTTCTTAAACTTTTCTACCTCATAATAGAATATATGAATGGGTTATGCCCCCTCCCCACCCTGGTCTTAAAAATCTGTAAAAGCAGTTTTATCATAATGTATCTGTGTTTTAAAATAAAAGCAAAATATAAAGTTTTATATTGTCATTTTAAAAAAAGGCATAAAATAAAATAATTAAAAAAAAATTGCAATACAACCAGTGTCTCAGCAAGATAAGCTGGCTTTCTCATGCCTCGGGCATTCCTAGCCCCTGCTGCATTCCTGCAAGGATACCTGTCCCTTAGTTTGAGAAGCAAAGATTTGTAACTGCTTAATTCTATCTGTGGGGCCTGGAAGGCCAGGACAGGCCACTTCTTTCAGTTTTTCCTTTGTGGTTGCTACAGAGGTGGAGGATGACCTTTCCTGTCCTTCAGAGACAAGCATCTGCAAAAAAGTTTCCCTTGATAATATTGGCTAACTCAGTGGCAAATGTTTGATGTATTGTTTTGCTAACAGGGTTTCTGTCTCTTTTTTTTCTTTTCTTTTCTTTTCCTTTTTTTTTCTAAACAGAGTCTTGCTCTGTTGCCCAGGCTGGAGTGCAGTGGCACGATCTTGACTTACTACAACCTCCGCCTCCTCGGTTCAAGCAATTCTCATGCCTCAGTCTCCCAAGTAGCTGGGACTACAGGTGCATACTACCAAGCCTGGCTAATTTTTTTGGTATATATTCAGTAGAGATGGGTTTTCACCATATTGGCCAGGCTGGTCTCAAACTCCCGGCCTCAGTGATCCATGCTCCTTGGCCTCTCAAAGTGCTGGGATTACAGATGTGAGCCACCGTGCCCAGCCTCTCTTTTTTTTCCGTCTTACTAGAGCCTCACCTCCAAGGTAGCTGGGATCCATGCTGGAGTCAGGAGGTGAGGGAAACCAGTATAGGTCCTGCCAACATTGATCTAATTCAACCTTTTCACCTTGATGACCAGAAACCTGAGATCCAGAGAAAGTCATTAGTAGAAAAACACTGAAATTCATTATTTATGGGCTGGGCACAGTGCTAATTGGCCCTTTCCACCCTATGCCTTGTTTAACCCTCACAACCCTGTGAGATAACGGGTGTCATCTCCATTTTTTAGATGACAAAACAGAGGCTCAGAGAAGTCATCTAACTTCCCAAAGTCACACAGCCAATAAGCAGAGCTGAGATTTGCTCTGTAATTGCTTTGACTCTAAATCCAGGGATCTCTCCACCTACACTGAGGTTCTTGAGCTCCAAAGACTCACGACATCCTGGGAGGAATGTTCCAGGAGTCTGTAACACACAACCATCAAAGTGCTCATGTCTGCAAACAATTCACTTTTAAATTAAATTAGGAGGAATCACTATTCCTCACCTGCTCACATGCTTTCTTGGGTGGAAATGACAGGGGAGGCATGGGTAAGTAAAGGATATAGGGGAATAGAGGGATGGAGGGTGTGGTATTAGAAAGAATCTTCCAGAACATGTTGTCAGTACAGAATTTATGAATTATGGTTATATTTTACTTTTCCATACATAAAAATATAATAAATTTTTTCTCCTATGGAAAAGTCATCTGTCATTGGGTTGTGGCAGACTTTGAGAAGTGTCACAAACCACCTGCTTTCAGGGACTTGCCTAAGGCCACTCTGACTAATCAGTAATAACTCTGGAATCAGAATTCAGGTGTCACAGTTTCTAGCCTGAAGCTTGTGTAATATTGCTGCTTTTAAATTTTAGCCTTTAAAATGACTTAAGGGGAACTCTAATTGGGAAGGACTTGACTCCCTAACAGTACCCCAAAAGCTTTAACTAAAACCAGTGAAATAAATGAATCCAACTATAAAAGTCTGCACCTTGCACACTTCTTTTCCTTCCTTCATCAATCCATAGAGCAAATGGTTCTGAGGAAGTGCTCATTTAGCATATGTTGGATGTATGAGTGAGTGTGCATCTACTGTGTACTTGGAGAGTGAGTCTTAACAGGCTTTGAGGATTAAATGAAAGCTCTGGGTTTTTGTGGCAGTGTAAAATGTACAAGTGTAAAAATGAACATCCTCAAAACATTTACATATATGTTTAGGGGGTTACTGGACTTGCTGAAGTCTGTTTGTTCATTGAGATCCTAAGCGCTTAGGGGAAGATTTTTGGCCTAAGCATTAGACCTTGAATCAGACATTGTTCCTGTTCTTGAGTTGCTCACAACCTAGTTTCTTGCTGCTCAACCCTTAAATTTCATAGCCTCTTCCATGCAAGGATGCAGAAACATGTTAATGAAGCACAGCGTGCTTCATTACAATTCCCAAAGCATTGAGCATAAATCCATCTATTCTCAGGATTTTATAAGAAAGGCTTTATACCAGGTGCCATGAGCAAACAGAAACATACCCCACATAAGCTCTGCCCTCAAGGTATCCCTTGTCCATAAGGAAGTGTTGAGAGTGATGCAAAATATGGCAATTTCAAGGCCTAGTGAGCAGGGCAGCTCATGAGGATCTTATGCATTTGAAGCAGGGAGGGCATCTGGTGGGCTCAGGTGGTGCTCAGGTGATGGGAGGTGGAGCTGAGGCCAACTTCGTGCTGTTGGTTCCTATGCCAGAGACTCAGATGGGGTAAGCAGGATTCTGTGCAGGGTAGGTACTCAGATGATATGGTGGTAAAATGTCATCCAGAGGGCCCAACAGTTGACATTACTAGAGAGAACTGCAGAGTGGGGAGGGGGAACCATGGAGCCAGAGGAACTTGGGTAGGGCCCACAGCTCTACCAGCCACTGCCTGGGTATCCTCAGGCTGGTACCTTAATCTCTTTGAGCTCAGCTCCCTTTCAGAGTTGTTGGAAAAATTAGAAATCAGATGTAATACTATGTGCATGCAAATGCTTAACAGGTTAAGGTTTGTTCATTATTACCCCTTAACGGAAAAGTACGTTAGGGACCAGGCCAATGTTAACTCCTCCAACTTGGTGCATGTCGACCCAGCATTTTCAGATAGTGACTCATTCCTTCAAACCCATTTCATTCTATAGCTTTGGGAAGGAGGAAGGAGCTGTGCATTGGAAAACCCGATTTTGAGTGCCCAACTCGTCACTTACCAGCTTGTGATAACCCTCAGCCACACGTGTTCCTCAATTTCCTCATCTGTAGAATGGAATATGATAGCTAGTTCATAGGGCTGTTGTGAAGATTAAATAAGACAATATATGTTGCAAAAAATAAAGCCGTTGGGAATGATCCACAAAATGCCTGTTGACACCATGGTGATCTGACCAAGCCCTGGGGGAATTGTATGGACCAAGGCAAGGCGGCTGCTCTGTCATTTCTGAAGATGGAGATGGCAAGTGTGATCAGACGGAGGCTGGGCTAATGATTTCATGCATTCTCTCTTTTCTTGGGCTCACCAGAATAGAACCCTGAAAAGGACATGAAAGGGACAAAATGAATATTTACCAGGAGCCTGCTATATGCCGGCACTGAGACAGATGGTTTGTACACATTAGTGCATTTCATACTCACAGACCCCCAACAGGTCTTCAGGCCTATTCCAGTTTAGGGATGGAATAAGCTCAGGAGATCTTCTTAAGAACCTCGTAATTAGAATTGCCCTGGGATATGACAGAAGGTAGTTTTATACGGGGAAAAGAAATGAAGAAAAATGACAGGATCCACATGGAGGAACTGAGGAAATGCCATCTTGGATGTTTCTAGCATCCTCTTTGCAGAGACTTAGCATTTCCTGGGACACTAACATTTCAGAGCAACAAAAGGGGGTATATGGAGATGATCTAGATTAAATTCTCTTTTTTAAAATGAGGAAATTGAGGCTCAGATAGTAAGGGACTCACCCATACTCACAGATATGAAGTGAAGAAGGCTAGATTAGAAGTTAGCTCCCTGAGTTCTTAGTCTAGCCTTGTTCTATTTCACCATGATTTCATGCTTCTGTGTGTGCCTGTTAGTCTGACTAGGGAAAGGAAATTTGAAGAGGAAAATCACTGTTGAGTTTATTGCTCAAGTGAGAGGCCAGAGGTCATTGAAAACATTAGACTTTCAGCATCGCTGGAATGATCGTCGGTAACACTTGATGGGTTCCTTTGATGTCCAGGACTCCCCTTTCTGGGTCTTAGAGAAACAAGGTCACAAGGCTTTGGAAACCTTGATGTTCACGTGAGCAAATAATGCTTTGCTGCAACTGAACCTTGCCACTTGAACATTATTCATTTTGAAAGAAACTGCCTGGCCTCAGAGTTCAAGTTAAACTTGGAACTGGAGCTATGTCGTAAGAGTCAAGCAAGAGGAGTAAAGCACAGTGGCTGTGGCATGAGACACGAATGATTCAGCACATATTTATCAAGTGCCTGCTCTTCCTCTGTGCAGGGCTCTGATGAAGACCTTCCTAACTGAGAGAGGTGGACCACAGCAAATAAGTGAAACATATAGAGGTGAAAAGAACTATAGGGAAAAGCAAAACAAGAGAAGGAGAAAGGAAGTTCTAGGGGTGGAGAGTGGGGTTCAGGGTAGGCCTCGCTGAGAAGGGGAGACATATGTATGTATATATATAAAATTGTGGTAAGAACAGGTAACATGAGATCTATCCCATCAACAAAAATTTATGTTAACTATAGGCACAATGTTGTGCAGCCGACCTCCAGAGTGTCCTCATTTTGTATAACTGAAACTTTATGCCTCTTGAATAGTAACTCCCTATTGCCCTCCCTCAGCCCCTAGCATCTACCATTCTACTCTTGTTTCTATGAGTTTGACACATTTAGATACATTATATAAGTGAAATCATGTAGTGTTTGTCCTGTATCTGACTTATTTCACTTAGCATAATGTCCTCCAGTTCATCCATGTTGTGGCATATGGCAGGATTTTCTTCTTTTTTATGGCTTCATAATATTCCGTTATGTGTGTATACCACACTTGCTTTATTCACTCATCCATTGATAGACATTTAGGTTGTTTCCTTATTGTGGCTATGGTGAATAATGCTACAATAAACATAGGACTGGAGACTTATTTTCAACATGCTGATTTCATTTCCTTTGATATATACCCAGTAGTGGGATTGCTGGATCATCTGATAGTTCTATTTTTAATTTTTCGAGGAACTGCCATACTGTTTTCCACAGCCGCTACACCATTTTACATTCCCACCAACAGTGTACAAAGGTTCCCATTTCCCCACATCCTCACCACTACTTATCTTTTGTTTTTAAAGAATAGCCAAATAGGTGTGAGGTGATATCTCATTGTCATTTTGATTTACATTTCCCTGATGCTCAGCAGCATTGAACATCTTTTTATATACCTGTTGGCCTTTTGTGTGTTGTCTTTGGAGAAATGTCTATTCAAGTCCTTTGGCCATTTTTAAGTTGGGTTATTTGAAGTTTTGCCATTGTGTTTTAGGAGGTAAAGGAGATATTTGAGCAAAGACACGAAGGAGGATTAGAGAGTAAAAAGCCACACCAATGACTGGGGAGGAGTCCTTTCAGGCAGCGATAACAAGAAGCACAAAGTATTAGAGACAGGAACCTGTATGGGGAGATGGAAGAGTAGCAAGGAGGCCAGTATGGCTGGACTGTGAGTTAGGAAAAAGTCATAAGACATGAGGTCAACATGGTACCAGGGACCAGAGCTGAGGTGGAGAAGTAGTCTGATATGGGGCATATTCTGAATGTGGTATCACAACAAATCATCCAATACAGCTTTGGTTAACAAATATGCAACGTGTGCTTTCTACATTCAAGGCAAATACAGCACAACCCTGAAGCACTCACCGTAAAGGTGGGGTGATAAGAAAAGTAAAGAAATAACTGCAATACAAGGCATGTCATAAGCAACACAGAGAGGAGCAAATCACTAGGGGATGTTCCTCTTGTTCCCAATCAGGGATAATTAAAGGCTTTGCTGGTTTAGTCTTTGACATGGTTTTCAAGAATGGATAGAATTTCTAAAGTCTTTTTACTGTTCTGGTATTAAATATTAATATAATATGTGTTCATCACAAAAATGTTGTAAAATGCAAAATATAAAATAACCACCAGTAATCCCACACCCAGAAATAATCACTATTAATATTTTGATGTGTTTTCTTTTTCTTTCCCCTATAGAATCAATTTTCCCTATACAATTATATAATCAATCAGTTTACACAATCACACACAGTATAAAACTTAGATCAAACTGTTCATATGTTTACAGTATCATTTTTCATTGAACAAATTATGAGCATTTTCTAAGACTAATCTTTGAAATGTTAATTTTATTTATTGCTCGGTATTCAATTATATTGCACCAGGAGTGGTTCAATAATCTTCCATTGTTGGAAATTTATTGTTTTCTTTACTATTATGTAGATAGTTCCACTTTACCATTCAAAATGCTCACCTCATTAAACATCATTGTTCATAAATCTTTGTGCATATTTCTAATTCTTTTCTTACAATACATTATTGAACTGGAATTACTGGATTAAAGAATATGTACATAAAGTTCTCAAACATATTATACCTATTAATCAACTTCCCTTCAAAAGGTTGTAACAATTTATATGCCCACAAGAAATCTAAGAGAAGATCTGTTTTCCTATGCCCAAGTTAATAATGGTCATGGATACCAAAAAGAAAATTCCAATTTGAAAGGTTTAAAAAGAATCTCACTTTTATTCCTGATTCAGTTAGTTTCGTTGTATAACAGAACATTCCCAAAATAGCGGCTTATGAAGAAAACCATTCATTTAGCTAATGATCTGTGAGTCTGAAATTTGGGCTAAATTCAGTTGGAGTCACTCATGCAGCTACTATCAGATAAGGGCTCTACTTTTAAAGGATTTGCTGCTTATTGGTAACAAGGGCAGGGAAGTTTGTGACTGGATAATGTACGTCTCATCATCCATCAAGGGCTTCCTTATGTGGCTGGCAAGAAGTTCTGAGATACAAGTTCTTTTCAAGTCTCTGCTTGAATAGCACCTGCTAACATGCGACTGGCTAAACCAGGTGACATGGTATCAGCACGGGAGCAGGTTCCTTGCTGTTCACATGGCAAGGAGGTTGGAACAGAATGAGGGAAAGAACTCATGGCAGTCTACCAAGGTTATTACAAACAAAATAGAACAAGACCAAATATTTGTTTGGCAATTAATTGTACGCCAAACACTTTCCATGCATTATCTCATGGAATCCTCACAACTGTCCTGTGAGTAGGTGTTATTATCTTAGTTTTAGAGCTTAAGGATTGTATCAATTGAAAGCAGAACAAATAAGTGATATATATTAAGAGACTTATTGCAAGGAATTGGCTGTATGCAATTGTGGGTGCTGGCTGGGCGAGTCTGAAATCTGTAGGGCAGGCCCTGGAAGGGCAGGCTGAAAATTTTAGGCACAGGCTGAAGATGTAGTTCAGAGATGGAATTTCTTCTTCACCGGGGAAGCCTCAGTTCAGTTCTTAAGGCCTTTTGACTGATTAAATTATGCCTATGCAGATTATCTGGGATAATTTATCTTACTTAAAGTCAACTGATTATGAGCTGTAATCACAAAACACCTTATAGCAACACCTGGATTGGGGGTGATGGAACAACTGGAGACTGTAGTCTAGACAAGTTGTACATCAAAAGACCATTACAAGGACCCAAGAGAGGTTCAATAACTTACCCCAAATCACATAGCTGTTAAAGTGGCAGAGCTGGAACTAAAATGCAGCTCTGATTATGAAGACATCAGTATTATTAACCACTACACCCCCTTTTGGTAGTGTAATATTTTTATACATGTATTGGGTGTTTAAGTATTTTTTCCTTTGTAAGTTTTTCTTCTCCACTGTGGAGTGGGGTAGCATTTTAACAAGTGGTGATGTGAGGGGAAGAGGCAGAGCTCATTTGTAAATGTAGAGGTAGAAACCCAAGGGTGTATACAAGGGTGTTTTAGTTTCATGTTGTGCTGTAACAAGTTACCACAAACTCAGTGGTCTAAAATGATGCGAGTTTATTATTTTACAATTCAGAAGGTCAGAAGTCCGAAATTAGTCTCAGTGGGGTAAAATCAAGGTACCAACAGGACTGTGTTCTTTCTGGAGGCTCTTGATTTGTCTCTTCCTTGTCTTTTTCAGATTCTAGAGACTGCCTGACTTCCTAGGCTCATAGCCCTGTATCACTCTGACCTCTGTTTCCATTGACACATGTTCTTCCTGGACTCTCTTATTTTCCTTTCATAAGGACCCTGTTGATTACCTTCGGCCAATTCGTGGTAATCTCCCTATCTTAAGATGCAAAACTTGTTCATACTTGCAAAGTCTCTTTTGGCATATAAAGTAACATTTTTACATTTTCTGGGGACTAGGACATGGACATCTTTAGGGACCATCATTCTTGCTACCACAAGAAGTTATGGTGTGAGGGATTCAAACCGCCCCTATAAACCTTATAAAATCAGGGAAGAAGGGAGGGGGAGATATGTAAATAAACCAAGCTTGCAGCAAACTCCTCATTAATCATTAGGTCAACTTGCTTTCTGACCTGCTTCCTCGTAGCTGTTTGGAGCCTATTGCCTCAGAATCATGTACACCCTGTTATAAGATTATAGTTCCCCTCAACTGTTCTATAGATAACAACTTTAACATTATGAGATGTTAAGTTTTCCCTTTGAGATATTCCTTTCAAGTCCTGCATACCGGTGAAACTACTGACATCATCTGGTCTGAAGAACCTCACAGGAACTGACTCACCAAAAAATAGTTTCCTGATGATTTCATCCCTCTTACCCAAATCAATCAATGACCGCAACTCTCCAGCCCCTTCCACTCCACAATCCCCTTAAAAACATCAGTCAAGAACTCCTTGGGGAGATGAATTTGAGGCTCGCTTTCCATCTCCTGGCTTGGTGCTCTGTAATCATTAAACTCTTTCTCTGTTGCAAACCCTGCTGTCTCTGTGTAATTGGTCTTTTACTACACAGTGAGCATATAAACATATTGGTCCTATAACAGGATCTATTTTGTTAGGCCTATTTGTGCTTGTTGGGAGATGGTGCCACATAAATCAAAAGAAATGGTGTATTAGTCTGTTCTCATGCTGCTAATAAAGACATACCCGGGAATGGAAAATTTATAGAGGAAAGAGGTTTAATTGGCTCACAGTTCAGCATGGCTGAGGAGGCCTCAGGAAACTTACAATCATGGTGGAAGGGAAGCAAATGCATCCTTCTTCTTATGGTGGCAGCAAGGAGAAATGCTGAGTAATAAGGGGAAAAGTCCCTTATTAAACCATTAGATCTTGTGAGAACTCACTCAGTATCATGAGAACAGGATGAGGGTAACCAACTTCATGATTAAATTACCTCCCATGATTAAATTGTCCCTCCCATGACATGCGGAGATTATGGGAACCACAATTCAAGATGAGATTTGGGTGGGGACAGAGTCAAACCATACCAGGTGTGTTGGGACAGATATAGAAAGTCTTGAGAATCTTCTGCAGTAAAAACAGCACTGAACTTGCTATCAGAAGACTGGGGCTCAACTCCCTGCTCCACCTCTGGTTGTGTGGCCTTGGAAAACCTATCTAACCATTTTATGGCTTCAAGCTGATGCTCAATGAAGTTTTTACCTTGACCATAATTAGCAGTTTCTGTGGGCTATGGACCCTGGGGCCTGTGGGGTTCTTGGGTTAAGTCAATGAATCTATGTATACATAAGTGGCACAACAGTTCTCAATATCTGCTATTTTTCAAGTATATGGAGATTCTGTAGTGATGACTAAGAAACACCATTCATTTAAAAGTGTTACTGAATTCATAGTACCTGTTTGTCAGTCTACATACTCTGCAAATGGAAAACTACTAACGTATGCAGAGTCAGTGAACTTATTTTTAAAATAGGGCTTGGAACTATTAGGATAGATGGATTCTCCCAGCAATAAGATTTCTTTTGAATTGAAAAGAAGGGGATGCCAGTGTTTTTCAGAAGGGGAGAGGCCTGGGTGCAACTGTCTTCCGAGAAGGCCAGTCTAGTAGTAGTGTGGGCCATGGACTGAGCAGTGCTTCTCAGCCTTGCAGGCTCACTGGAATCCCCTGGATCATACTGGTACCTCTGTCGATGGCCACACATTCTGATGTAATTGGTCTGTGGTGGGCATGGGGAAATCAAATCTCCCTAAATGATTTTAATGTCCAGCAAAGTTAGAGAACCACTGGTGAGGGACCACAAGTGCTGAGGCCCCAATCACACTCAGGTGAGAAGCAATGAAAGGGATGGAAATGGAGAGAAGGGGACAGTGGAGGTTCTGCAGAAATGAAATCAATAGCACCTAGAAAATGATTGCATTGGACCGAGGGTAGTGGCTCATGCCTATAATCCCATCACTTTGGGAGGCCAAGGTGTGCGGATGGCCTGAGGTCAGGAGTTCGAGACAAGCCTGGCCAACATGGTGAAACCCTGACTCTACTAAAATTACAAAAATTAGCTGGGCGTGATGGTGGGTGCCTATAATCCCAGCTACTCGGGAGGCTGAGGCAGGAGAGTCACTTGAACCTGGGAGGTGGAGGTTGCAGTGAGCCGAGATTGCACCACTACACTCTAGCCTGGGTAACAGAGTGAGACTCCATCTCAAAAAAATAAAAAAAAAAAAAATAATAAAAAGAAA
>NW_016808764.1:338292-349217 GCF_001698545.2 Rhinopithecus bieti
AGGTTAGATGACTCCGGATTCGCGCCACGTCACGTCAAGCTGGGGGAGGAAAAAAAGCCTCTTAAAAAAAAAAAAAAAAAAAAAAGAAGAAAAAGAAAATGAAAAAGAGAAAATAATTGCATTTGGGAACTGAAGAAGTCAAAGTGTCAAAGTTAACCTGAGGTTTCAATACTCATGTTAATAATGATTACAATAATAATATAGGAAGAGAAGGCAAAGCTTTACAAATGCTTATATGTGCCCTGTGCTGTGTTAGCTCATCACCCATCAAGTCCATTTCTCCTCACAGCAATGAGATAAAGCAGGAGCTCTTTTTGTTCACATTTTATAGATGAGGACCTGTGAGGGAGCTAGTAAGTGGCTGAGCCGGGAGCCAACTTCGGGTCTAAGTCACACACTGGATTCTCCATCACTAGTCCACGTTGCCACATTGTCAGGCTTGGGGGACCTGGGCAGTGTCTCTTTTACATGGAAGGAGGGGCCCAAACTAGTAATCAGTCAGGTCAACTCTGTGGCTCCTACTTCAAAGAGGACTTCTCACCCCTTCTGGGTGACACGTCACTGCAGGTCAAACACACACCCAAATGGGGGTCAACTCTAGACCCTAAAAGACATGATTGTTACTGTCCGGGAAATGTAAGATCTGATGACAAGGGGCAATACTTCCTTAACCTCAGTCACCTCCATGCCACCTCCAGGTCTTTGCTAAATCCTGTCACAACTCCTCTTTAGGGCCTGTTTCTCCCTGGTCAAGAGATTTTTAATGTCACAGGTGATAAGTTTAAGAAGGACAATTTAGTAGGCCTGATGATTGGAAGAGATTATTTAAAATGTATGTTTGTAAGAATAGAACATTGACATGTTATTAACAGGTCCTTAAATTGAGATGCTGCAATAATTGCTAGCCACTGGATTTTGCTACCTGAGGGAAGGGTTTACATAATTAAAATTTTGAATTGTTGTATTGTTAGAGTGTGCATTTGAAATATATAAAAGGTGTAGCCCAGAAACCAGCTCCAGGCCCTAAAGGATGAATGTTAATTAATTCACTTGGGTCTGAAAGATGCTACTTTACCCTCATCTGTAGAATGATGATAATAATGACTAATCGTCATTGAGGTTATTATTTTTGGCAACAGAAATTGATCGTCTCACAGTTCTGGAAGCGAGAAGTCTGAGATCTAGGTATTGGCAGAGCTGTATCCCCTCTGAAACCTGCAGGAGAATTTGACAGTGCCTCTTCTTAGCTTCTGGTGGTTTGTCTGGAGTCCTTGGCATTTCTTGGCATTTCTTGGCTTATGGCTGCATCACTGCGATCTTGCCTGTCATCACATGGTGTTCTCACTGTGTTTCTCTGTCTTCACATGGCCATCTTCTTATAAGGACACCAGCCATATGAGGTTAATGGCCCACTCTGTTCCAGTATACTTCATCTTAATTATTTTTGCAATGTCCCAGTTTCCTAATTATCTCACATGTTGATGTCGTGAAGGTTAGGACTTCAATATATCTTTTCTCTCTCTTTTTTTTTTTTTGGCAAGAGAGACATGATTCAATTCACAACATCTGCCTCACTTGACTATATTTCATTTCAGGGCTTTTTACAGTAAACTTTCTTTATTCCCATCCCCACTTTATTTTTGTTCAATGAGCTCTTATCAATTAATTCTCACCATAATTCCATAAGGTAAGTCATTATTATTTTGTGTGTGTGTGAATGAGAAACTTTCTGAAGGTCATGCAGCTTATAGGATTTGGAGGCAGCATTTGAAGTCAAGCAGTTGACCCCCCTCCCTGTGTCCACTCATGGAGGTGTGAAGAAGAAAGGAGATAAGAATACATCTGAGGGCAGGCCGGGTGCAGTGGCTCATGCCTGTAATCCCAGCACTTTGGGAGCCTGAGTCAGGCAGATCATGGGGTCAGGAGTTCAAGACCAACCTGGCCAACATAGTGAAACCCCATCTCTACTAAAAGTACAAAAAATTATCTGCTAAAAATACAAAAAATTAGCCAGGTGTGGTGGTGAGTACCTGTAATCCCAGCTACTTGGGAGACTGAGGCAGGAGAATCGCTTGAACCTGGGAGGCAGAGGTTGCAGCGAGCCAAGATTGTGCCACTGTACTCCAGCCCAGGTGACAGTGTGAGACTCCATCTCAAAAACAAAACAAAACAAAAAACAAACAAACAAAAACCATCTGAGAGTAGTGACCTCAAACCAATCACTTTTATTAAAATGAATTCATTATACCAACACTGAGCACCTGCTGTATACTATCTGTGCTGCTGGTGCTAGGGAGACAGGTGAGTCAAAGTAGACTTGACCATGATTAAAACTTGCCGTTCGTGGAAGACAGGCAGAAATCAATAACTGCACAAATGGGATATGTAAGTACAATTTAAGATTAGCGCTCTAAAGAAAACTGACCCAGTTTTAAAAACATTTAATTGGGAACTGGCCAAGACTGAAGGAGAGGGCTGACTAAAAATAATATGACAATTATTATCAATGGGGAATGGCTTGGATGGGCATTATATGTGCCTCACAAGTAATTGAATAAATAAGTTATCAAGTATTCTTTCCATATCATGGGATGTGTCCCATTAGTGAATTGTGAAATAAGTTTAATGGCTGCAAGTGGCATTTAAAAACAGACTAGAACTAAACATCAGAGTGTATTACCCACAAGGAGGGAGGTTTTTATGAAACTTTTAGTTATGTATATGTGTGTGTAATCTGAGCCCCTACATAAAACATTTTATAATGTGTCATCAACAAAATGCAGAAATATTAGTTGAGCTTTGTGATTAGGTTGGTCTCCAAATTTGAATCCCTACCTTGCCATATTCTTCCAGAGCAACTTTGGGCAGCTTGTGTAATTTCTTCAAGCTTTCTCCTCTGCTAAAACAGAAGAGCATCTGTCTTAGTTTTTAGGATCGACTGCAAGTAGAGAAGGAAGCAATGCACAGGCAATGTCTGAAACATGCTGTCTTCCTTCCCCAGTGGTTTGGTCACGTTCACGGGGTACTTCTCTGGTGAGGTCAGCCCTACCCCCACCTACCTTCCTGACATGTGTGTCTTTTCTAGACAGTGAGCCCCCAGGATCCCACACCCCGTGAAGCAGACTCTTTTTGTGCCCCACGTCACAACCTCTTGGTCTCCCCTCTAACTGCAGGTCAGCAGTGGTGGACACTTCTTTGCTTACTTCCAGTGTCCCATCTCAAGTGCCAGGTTCGACCTCAGAGCTTTCTCAGAAACTGAGGGAACACACTTAGCCCACCTGTAGGTGTCACCCAGAGCTGGGGGCAGTTAATATTCTTGGAGAGGGATATATGCCTGTCCCAGGTCCTTCAGAAGACACTTCTGGCCTGGTGCAGTGGCTCACACCTGTAACCCTAGCATTTGGGAGGCCAAGGAAGGAGGATTTCTCGAGCCCAGAAGTTTGAGACCAGACAGGTCAATATGGCAAGACCTCATCTCTACAGAAAATTTCAAAATTAGGTAGGTATAGTGGTGTGTGTCTGTGGTCCGAGCTACTTTGGAGACTGAGGTAGGAGGATCACTTGAGCCTGGGAGGTCAAGGCTGCTGTGAACCCTATTCGCGTCACTGCCCTCCAGCCTGGATGATGGTATGAGACCCTGTCTCAAAAAATAAATAAATAAATAATAAAAATAAACAAAGTTACATTCTACATGGTGCCTCAGACTGTCCCCAGAAGGTCTGGGCTTCATTTCCCAAGATAGGAATCAGCTTGATAATGTCCTTTTAACAGGTGCTCCCCGCTCTAGGTCGCATTCTCTGCGGTCTCTCACTCCTGCTTCCTGGATCTTTTCTCAACACGTTACCTGCTTCCAAGGGCCTGCTTTAGGCTCTGTCTCTGGAGAACCAAAAGGAACCATGCCTGCCAGCACTCAAGGAGGCATAGGAAGAATTTTCTCAATAGCTCCAGGTTCAGGAAATTTCATCCAATCTGCTGACTCTCACTTCTCTAGATTAATGGAAACTGAAAAGGGTGGGGACAATAAAGGCCCCAGAAAATCCACACACTATATATATTCTTTTTTTTTGGCAGCCTTCTCAATTTGAGCTTGAGCTTCTGAGCTCAGTCTGGGTCAGTTGATGCCTCACTTACTTTTGCGTTCTGGATGATTCACTAGCAGAAGTATTAATTATATTAAAACAAATATCCTGATTGGGCATGGTGGCTCATGCTTGGAATCCCAGCACTTTGGGAGGCTAAGGCAGGAGAACTACTTGAGGCCAGGAATTCTAGACCAGCCTGGGCAAGATAGTGAGACCCCATCTCTGCAGAAAAAAAAGTTAAAAAAATCTAAATACACGAAAATAATCCCGGTGGTCACGTAGTGAGCTACTATTGTATCTACTAATTTTTAAATGTCTGCATCTATTAATTTAATCTTAAAAATTTTAAATGTAATGTTTTTTAACAGCTTTATTGAGCTGTAATTCATGTATCATTCAATTCACCCATTTGAAGTGAAGTAAGTGGATTTAGTAAATTTACAGAGTTGTGCAACCCATCAGCCCAATTATTTTTAGAGCATTTCATCATCCTCAAAATAAACCTTGAACCTATTAGAAGTCACTCTTCACTTGCACTCAACTTATGCCATCCTCTGGCAACTCCCAATCTATTTTCTGTCTCCATCAAATTGCCTATTCATAGAAATGGAATCATACAATATGTGGTCTTTTGTTTCTGGCTTCTTTCACTTAGCATAATGTTTTCAAGTTTCAGTCATGTTGCAGCATGTATCAGTACTTCATTTGTTTTGATTGCTAAATATTTCGTCGTGCAGATGTACCATGTATCTATTACTTTCGGATTGTTTTTCTGGTTCACTGTAGTGTCCCTAACTCCTACAACAGCACCTGCCATAAATGCTGTTGAATAAATGCAGAATTGAGTGAATGAGCGATCAATGATAGCTATCATAACAGGAATGAATCTTTGTTCGCAAACTAAGCTGTAAAAGAGGTGCAGGAGGGAGGTGGAGCAAGATGGCTAAATAGAAATCTTCAGCAATTGTCCACCCACAGGGGAACACCAAATTGAACAGCTATCCACACACAAAAACACCTTCATAAGAACCAAAAATCAGGTGATTTTTCACAGTACTTGGTTTTAATATCATATTAAGGAAGGAGGCTCTATAGAGGGTAGGAAAGACAGCCTTGAATTGCTTGCACCACCTTTGCCCAATCTTCCAGCAGCCACCATGTGGTGCGGTGAGACAATCTGAGTGCTTGTTGGAAGGAGAATGCAGTGATTGTGGAAATTTGCAGTGAAACTCATTGCTGCCTTGTCACAGCAGAAAGAAACACCAGACAGAACCCAACCAACACCCATGGAGAGAGCATTTAGACTAGTCCTAGCCACAGGCAAATCATCCATCGCAGTGGTCAGAAGCTGAGTTGCAGCAAGCCCTGCCATCGTGGGCTAAAGTGCTCTGGGGTTCTAAATAAAACTGAAAGGCAGTTTAGGCCACACAGCTATAAGCCAGGGAGGCCAAGGTGCTTGTATCACCCCTCTCCCAACCCCAGGCAGCACAGCTTGCAGCTCTGGGAGGTACTTCTGCCTTCTGTTTCAGGAGAAGAGATTGAGAGTAAAGAGGACTTTGTCTTGCAACTTGGATACCAGCTTAGCCACAGTAGAATAGGGCATCAGGCAGAGTCCTGAGGCCCCCATTCCAAGCCCCAGCTCCTGGACAATATTTCTAAACATACCCTGGGTCAAAAGGGAACCCACTGCCTTGAAGGGAAAGGCCCAGTCCTGACAGAATTCATCACTTGCTGACTAAAGAGCCCTTGGTCCCAGAATAATCAGCAGTAGTAGTCAGGAAGTATTTGCCATGGCCCTCGGATGAGACTCAGAGTTGTGCTGGCTTCAGGTGTGACCCTAGCACATCCCTAGCTGTGGTGGCTGTGGGGGAAGATCCCTTCTGCTTGAGGAAAGGAGAAGGAAAATTAAAGGGGACTTTGTCTTGCAATTTGGTTACCAGCTTGGCTATAGAAAAGTAGACCACCAAGTGGGATCCTGGGATCCCCAATTCCAGGCTTTGGCTCCTGGATGGAATTTCTTGATCTGCCCTGGGCCAGAGGGGAACCCACCGCCCTGAAGGGAGAGGCTCAGGCCTGGCAGAATTCACCACAAGCTGACTGAAAAGCCCTTGGGCCATGAGTGAACCACAGTAGTAGCCAGGCAGTCCTCACCATGGGCCTGGGATGGTGCAGGCCATGGTGAAGAGACTCCTCTGCTTGTGGAAGTGGGAGGAAAGAGCAGGAAGGACTATGTCATGTGGCTTGGTTCAGCTGTAGTAGAATACAGAGCCAGGTAGATTCCTAAGATTGTTGACTCTATGCCCTAGCTCCCAGATGGCAACTCTGGACCCATCCAGTGCCAAGGGGATCTCATCGCCCTGAAGGGAAGGACACAAGGCTGGCTAGATTTGCTACCAGCTAATTGTAGAGCCCTAGGGCCTTGAGTGAACATAGGCAGTTGTCAGGCAATGGTGACTGCGGTCCTTGAGTGAAACTCAGTCCTTGGCTTGGCTTTGTGTCTGGCCCAGCACAGTCCCAGTGATGGTGACCACCTTAATTCAACTTAATTTGAACATTCACCTTAAATTGAATGCATCAACCTATGAAAGTACTAAAAGAAAACACTGGGGACACTCTCCAGGACATTGGACTGGGCAAATACTTCTTGAATAATGTCCCTCAAGCATAGATAAGCAAAGCAAAACTAGACAAATGGGATCACATCAAGTTAAAAAGTTTTTGCACAGCAAATGAAACAATCAGCAAGGTAAAGAGACAATCCTCAGAATGGGAGAAGACATTTGCAAGCTATCAATCTGACAAGAGATTAATAACCAGAATATATAAGGAGCTCAAACAACACAACAGGAAAAAAAATCTAATAATCTGATTAAAAAATAGGCAAAAGATCTGAATAGACATTTCTCAAAAGAAGACATATCAACAATAAACAGGTTTATGAAAAGATGCTCAGCATCATTGACCATCACAGAAATGCACACCAAAACTATAATGAAATGTCATCTTACCCCAGTTATAATGGCTTTTTCCAAAAGACAGGCAGTAAGAAATTCTGGTGAGGATGTGGAGGAAGGAGAATCCTCATACACTGTTGGTGTGAATGTAAACTGGGACAACTACTATGGAGAATAGTTTGGAAATTCCGCAAAAAAACTAAAATTGGAACTACCACATAATCCAGCAATCCCACTGCTAGGTATAACCCCAAAAGAAAGGAAATCAGTATGTTGAAGAGATATCTGCACTCCTATGTTTATCGCAGCACTATTCACAAAAGCCAAGATTTGGAAGTAACCTAAGTGTCCATCAGCATATGACAGGATAAAGAAAATGTGGTACATATACACAATGGAGTACTATTCAGCCATAAAAAAGATGAGATCCTGTCTTTTGCAACAATATGGATGTAACTGATGATTATTATGTTAATGAAATAAGCCAGGCACAGAAAGATAAATACTGCATGTTCTCATTTATTTGTGGAAGCTTACAAAAATTAAAACTGGACAAAAATAAAAACTGGACTCATGAAGATAAAGAGTAGAATGATGGCTACCAGAGGCAGGAAAGGGTGTGTGTGTTGGGGGGAAGTAAGGATGTTCAAGGATATGAAAATATAGTTAGATAGCATAAATAATATCTAGTGTTTGATAACACAACAGGGTGGCCATAGTCAACAATAGTTTATTGTACATTTAAAAAATAACTAAAAGGGTATAATTGGATTATTGGTAACAAAAAGAAAGGATAAATGTTTGAGGTGATGTGATTTATCCTGATGTGATTATTACCTATTATATATGCCTATATCAAAATATTTCCTGAATTCCATAAATATACACACCTAATATGTACCCACAAAAATTAAAAAAGAATACAAAGAGGTATAAATAAGTTAACTTCCTGTTTTGAACCCTACCATGCTCAATTCAGTGCTTCCCAGCCTTTTTTGCTTAAGAGTGTATGTGTCTCCAGGGTCATCATGTACACACACTGATAGCCTCTGAGATAACCCCATTCCCAGCGGATGCAGGTTTGGGAGACCATCAGGCAGGAAGCAGCTGGGCTGTCCCATTTCACAGCCACTGGCTCAAGAATTCTCCTTGAAGCTTCCATACCCTCTGGGTACACAGGGTTCTCTCCCTGAGGTGCTCTTGTACGGCTGCCCAAGATCTTCTTTGCTTTGGTGTGTATGACACAGTCTGTGGCTCCTTCTCCTCTGGGACCTTGCCAGCTTCCCAGGTGTTGTAATCTGAGCCAAGACAATTGGATTGTTCACAATTCTTTAGTTCTTCAGTAGATATGGGCGGGATCTACAGGTAAGATCACAGAGAAAACAAGTCTCAGTTGGAATTCCACCACATGTACCTTTGCTTATTAGCAAACAGACACATGTAATTATGTAAGCTTGATGAAGACTCAGTCCTCTGTCCTTTGAGGTCTTTCCTCAGCATCTTGCATAAAAGGTTCTCTTTAGATGAATGTAACAATATTTTTGTAGCAGGAATCAGATAACCTATTCAGAATCAGACAATAAAACCTTCCTATGAATGAGTCTTAAGCCCAGGGTGGCTTTCCAGAGAGTACAGGCTACTGCATGGGACAGGCCTAGTATGCTCCTGTTGTCTTACAGAACTGGGCTCTCTATGTTCTCACATTCTGTTCATGCAAGAGCAGGAGTACCTGAATATGTCTAGCAATCTGCATGTGTTCATCATTTCATTCCACCAAGGAAAAATTCTTTCTAACATTCATCATAGCTGTTTATAAAGTCTCTGACCGAAGGGCTGGTTGTAGCTTCCATTTTTGATTAGATCATTTCAAATGCTAACCAATGCCTGAAGTGTATATTCCTGATGAGTATACTTCAAATGTTAACTAACCACATCTAGGTGAGTTACTACTCCTTGTTTTACCCTCGGGCTTAGGTTAAAACAAACAGATACACATCCTACGATCTAAGCTGAAATATCTTAAAGTATATCACAGACCTTGTAACACAGGGCCTCTATAAACTGAGGCCCAGTAGGGTGAGTACATAATTTATCATCCAAACCAGGATTGTGTTACAGGATGAAAGAGGGTCTTAAAATAATTCTGCAAGACAACAGGAGCACACTGGGCCTGTCCCATGCAAAGAGGTATATGTGATCACTGTAAGTATTAGTCCCTTCCACTCTCAGATCCTGTGATTCTGTGGGGGTTGGGCTATTCCTTGGGCTTTGGCCCTAGAGAGATAGATGAGTGTGCAGGGATCCACCACTTCTATAAACATCCCCAATCCTCCGGACACTACTTCTCCTCCTGTCCTTGACTAGCTTTGAATAACTCAAACAAGGTGGAATCGGGCATGTTCAGATTCTGAAACATAACATGTGAACAGTACCTCCCTCCTGGGTGTGAGTGTGGGGTGAGGTAGCAGCTGGATCTCATTTTTCATCTTGGTTCCCCTCCGCAGGAACCTAAGCACCTACTGTGTGCCAGGTACGGCATCAGCGCTGCACAGCTGTTATCTAGACACACTTCTGTGTCTGACTCTCTTTCTCCTTCCCAGCTGCCTACTTTTTAGCTGACTGTAGTGGGATGAGCAGAGGTTTAATCTGTCAGTTGCAGGGTGGACTCCAGCTTCTACCACCCTAACCTTGTGATCTTGGACAATTCCTCTTCCCCTCCTGAGCCTCGCTTGCCTTATTTGTAGTGTTATGAGGGAGACCAGATATAAAGTACATGTCCCCTCAAAGTCCACTGGCCCCCTTGTCCCTATGGATTGACCTTGTTCTAACCGCAACACCCAAAAAGCAAAGCTTATCAGTTTTGTCTTTGGCTGGCCACCACTCTGACCTCTGCCCCTCCTGCTGTCACCGCCCACTCTGCTCCTGACCGGTGGATCTGATGTTTCTCTCTCTAATACTCCAAGCATGCTCCCATCCCAGGAACTGTGCGTTTTTTTGTTTCTCTGCCTGGAAGGCTCTTCTCCCAGGCCTCTGCAGTGCTAGCTCCCTCATTTCCCTCAGTGCTTAATCAAAACTCACCTTCTCCCGAGGCAGGTGGATCACTTGAGGCCAGGCACATTCGAGGCCAGCCTGGCCAACATGGAGAAACCCTATCTCTACTAAAAATACAACAAAAAATTAGCCGGGTATGGTGGTGCGCACCGGTAATAGTCCCAGCTACAAGGCAGGCTGAGGCACAAGAATCATCGTTTGAACCCGGGATGCGGAGGTTGCAGTGAGCTGAGATAGCACTACTGCACTCCAGCCTGGGTGATGGAGTGAGACTGTCTCAAAAAACAAACAACCCCCCAACCAAACACACACACACACAAAACTCACCTTCTCCCTGACACCTTCCCTGGCCTCCCCTGACAGCACTCCTATTCCCCTCTCACATACCACCCACTCTGTGGGCCGCCTTTCCTGACTCAGCCTGTCACTCCATCCTGTCTCACTACCTAACATTTGATATCCTTGTTAACATCAGTCTCTGCCACCACAATATCAACTGCAGGAGAACAGATTTTGGTCCGCTGAGTTTGCTGTTATAGTCCTGGTACCCAGAACACTTCAGAAGGTGTTTAATTACTGTGTGTTGAATAAATGTTGAATCAATGAATGCAGATGTGGGGGAGGAGGAGGGCCTATATTGTCCGTCTCGTCATATTCACTGTCCATCTTTTGGGCCCACCCACAATGGGGATTTCCCATCCGGGGCCTTCTTAGCCTCTGAGGCTCCAGCTTCCCCGTCCTGCTGCCTGCTTTCCCACCTCCCGGGTGTCTAATGTCTCATCCCTTCCTTCCTCCCTCCCTCCCTCCCTCCCTCCCTTCCTTCCTTCCCTCCCTCCCT
>NW_016808764.1:351723-424933 GCF_001698545.2 Rhinopithecus bieti
CTCCCTTCCTTCCTTCCCTCCCTCCCTCCCTCCCTCCCTCCTTTCTTTCTCTCTTTCTTCCTTCCTTCCTTCCTGACAGAGTCTTGCTCTGTCACCCAGGCTGGAGTGCAGTGGCATGATCTTAGCTCACTGCAACCTCTGCCTCTTGGTTCAAGCGATTCTCCTGCCTCAGCCTCCTGAGTACCTGGGATTACAGGAGCCTGCTATCACGCCAGGCTAATTTTTATATTTTTAGTAGAGACGGGGTTTCACCATATTGGCCAGGCTGGTCTCGAACTCCCGACCTCAGGTGATCCACCTGCCACGGCCTCTCAAAGTGCTGGGATTACAGGCATGAGCCTCCGCACCCAGCTCTCATCTCTCACTTTCTCACAGCAATTCAGTGCTCCTGAATTTGCATACCTCATATGAGATCAACTCTAGCAGGGTTGAGTTCAGGAGAAGGCAAGCATTAAAAAACCTTTTCCTTCCTCTTCCATATAAAGTGCTTATCGGAGGCCTGAGCAAAATTACGTTTAAATAACAGGTGTGCAGTGCTGACGCGTGCCTGGCACACAGGAGGGGCTCAGGTGCCAGCTGAGGGGAACCAGGATGAAAGATGAGATCCAGGCACTACCTCACTTTAGGGCTCACTCCCAGGAGAGAGGTGCTGTTCAAATGTCATGTTTCAGAATCGGAACAAGTCCCACTCCACCTTCTTCGAGTTATTGAAAGCTAGTCAAGAATAGACATAGAGTCCAGGAGGAACTGGGATGTATAGAGATGTGGATTTCTGCCCACCCACCCATTGCTCTAGAGACGAACCCAGAGGTTCATTTTATTAAGAGGAAGGGATTGACTATACAGGAGCTGATACAACACTGAGAATGGGGGCTACCACATTTTCTCCTACTCTTGGCACCATTGCTTACATAGGCTAAGGAGGGCAGTGGCATAGCTCAAGGTGCTTGATTTATTCAGAAGCTGGGCAGCAAGTAGTGTAACAAATTGGGAATGTTTGGTTCCAAGTCTCTACTCACCTCCAACTTGCTATGTGACCTTGAATAACGCCCTCAACCACTCTGAACATTTGGATTATCCTCTGCCAAGGTGGGGCACCGGCAAATTAAAATGGCAAATGGCTTTCAAAGGTTGAGTCACTGCTCTTTGCCATGAAAAATGAGATGCCCTGGACTTAAAGCGTTTTGCATAGTTTGCCTGAGACCTAAAGCAGAAGTGAGAAACGGCTCAATGACTGGCATGTCAAGCTCCCAGCAGAGTGGGAACGTCATCATCTCAAGAAGCTGCAGGCACTGCCGGCTTCCTGCAGGTGTGTTAGATCTGAAAGCACGGACCAGTCGGTTCTCATTTTTCACTTGTCAGTGCAGGTATCTGTGGACTCACTTGAGGGGCTGGACTTCATTCTTTACTCTCTTCTCTATCCTGAGAGCTAATCACTAATTTTGAACCATTTCATCTCCTAAATAGCTTCAGGCCACCTACTTATCTCCATTCCCGCTGACACCCTCAAGTCCAGGTCCTGGCTTCCTGCACCAGCCTCCTAATTCATGCGCTCCCTGGTTGGCAGGGAAGTTAGAGTGATGTTGAGAATGAAACCAGGGTCACTTCTCTCTCCTGCTTAAGCTCTTCAAAGCTTCTCTATTACCGCAACAGAAAGTTCAAACTCTTTGCATTGCTTCCACTGCCCTCTGTGATCATCTGTTTCTCCAGGCCCTTCTGCCCCTGCCCTTGTAACCCCAGCCACATTGAATTACTTGCCCCAGGCCTTCCTACCTCCAGCCCTTCGCACAAGCTATTCTGTGAGGAACCACTGTCTGCCATTTCAGTTAGATAACTCCCGCTTGATCTTTACGCCTCTCAATTTGGGAGGCACTTTCTCTCCCCAAATTCCCTGACTCACTGTGTCCGGCTTAGGCTGCATTTTTTCCTCCTTTGCTAACTCTGATTAACTGCCAGGGGAGGGGGTGGGCATCTGCCTGGAATGCTAGTTTGAGAAGGTTTTCGGGGCCCAGGTTAGTGGGAAAGAGAGCTGTGAATGGTTAAACGTATTTGCCATGGAAGGAGGAGTGGGTGTGTGCAGTCTAACCTTTGTCATCCTTGATGTAATACTTCCTATCTTCTAGGTCAAGCCCACTCTCTCCCCATGCAATCCTCTGCTTCTGCTCTCACTGATTTCACCTTCTCCGAATGTGTTTATATAAATTAGAGTCACATGACTTAGCTCCGAATCGTTCCATAATTGCACTAGGCATGATTTTTGTCTCCTGGTCTAGGCTAGAAGCTCTGAGAAAGCAGAAAACTTTTACTCTCATCCTTAATCTTCTCTGGCACAACTGGAAAACAGGTGCTGGTGCGTGAATGCATAGCTGCTTGCAGCCTTTGGCTTTTGATCCCCACTATGCTGTAGATAACCACTTGTTCTTCAATCTACAGCCTCGAAGCCCCTGTGCTTCCATGCTGCCTCTCTGGGCTCACTTCCTGTCACTTGCCCCGTCTGGAACTCTGCTGTTGCCTGCCTGTGCCCTGCCTGAACTTCTCATGGCTCCCTCCTTCACATCATTCAAGTCTCAATTCAAATGTCACCTTCTCAAAGACTCTTTCCTGACCACCCGCCTACTCCTTTGTGGCTCTCTAGAACCTTACCCTGCTTTATATCCTTTACATCACACTCTCACTTCCTGAAATTATTTATTGATGTGCTTCCTTTTTCCTTATTCTGTGTCTTTCCCTACCACTCTGCCTCCCCAAATAAGCTTCCCGAAGGCCGTGTTTACTCTGCCTTGTTCTCACTGTATCCTCAGGCCAGGCGCTGTTGCTGAGTGGATGGATGGATGAATAAGTGAATGAATGAATGAATGCCTAACGAATGGACTGTCTGCTTTTGAAATTGATCCAGTAGGAGAACCCTTTACCTAGACCTTCTTTTCCAGGCCTTTGAGATGATGGCCTTTGGCTCTGCAAATTCAGGAGAATTGTACATGGCCTCTTGCTTTTGGGAGAAAGCTGTGTTTATTGGAAAAGAAAAAAAAAAATAAGAGACAGGAAGTGACTGCTGAATTTCTGTGTGGAATGGTCTGTCTGAAAGGCAAAGGAAACATCTTCTTGCTCCCCAGCCTCTCAGCCTCCTGGAAACAGAAGAGGCCATGAGAGGACCACTTCCGGTGGCCATATTTGTTGAAACAAAGGGCCATGTTTCACAGCTGACTCACCAGAAAGGAACAAACACCCTCTTTCTATCTGGCTCTGAGCCTTGGACTTGAGAATCCCCTGAAGAATGTTAAGGGGGTTTAATGTTTCTCAGCAGAAACTGCTTTTAGAGAAAGGAAACAAGGAGGAGGGAAGCATTTTATTGTTTTCCTTTTGGTCTTAACAAACAAGGCCTCTTCAGTAGAATTTCTTCTCTTTCTTTCTTTTCTCTCCTTCCTTCCTTCCTTCCTTCCTTCCTTCCTTCCTTCCTTCTTTCTTTCTTTCTTTCTTTCTTTCTTTCTTCCTTTCTTTCTTTCTTCTTTCTTTTCCTCTCTTTCTCTTTCTTTTCTTTTCTTTCTTTCTTTCTTTCTTTCTTTCTTTCTTTCTTTCTTTCTTTCTTTCTTTTTTTTTTCTTTCTTTCTTTCTTTCTCTCTCTTTCTTTCCTTCTTTCTCTTTTCTCCCTCTCTTTATTTTCTTTTTCTTCCTTCCTTCCTTCCTTTTCCTCCCTCCCTCCATTCTTCCCTCCCTCCCTCTCTCTCTCTCTTTCTTTCCTCTTTTTCTTTATCTCTTTCTTCTCTCTCTCTCTTTTGGTGTGATTTTATTCCCCAAATTCTGTTTTCAGTTTATGCTCAGAAGACTTCATTTCCTCCAAGTCCAGGTGGAAAGCTGCATAGGCCACGGTTGTTATTTGTTTTTAATATTTTTTGCTGTGATCAATTTGGAAAATACCAAAAAGCAGAGAAAGGAAATAAAAGCAATCTATTAATATATTCCCAGCATTCAGAGGCATTGCTCTAGGCTTTTGCTACTCTCTGAAAATTGGGAACACATCGTATACACTGCTTTTTCATTTGACAATATACCATAATGAGTCATGAACATTCTTGTGAAAATTTTTTTTTGTGTTCTTATTATAAAACAATGCACTTTTGTTATGGCAAATTTAAAAAAAAACAAAACAACAAAACTAGATAGCACAGATAAATAAATTTAAAAAACATATAATCCCACCACTGAGAGATAATCACTACAAAATTTGTACCCAACTATTCCTTAAAAATATATTCTTAAAAACATAATTTTTTAATCTAAAAACCTAATTTAAAAAAGGCAAGTAGAGCCAAGTTGTACATTCAGTGGGGCAGAAAAATAGCTTTTGTAATGTAAAATCAAGTAAATTTCATACACTACATGATTATTATGTGATAAATACATGGCAAATTCTACTGGTCCAATGAAACCTATTTAAATTGCCTTCTCCCTTGCCTTCCTTTACTATGGAGCCTGCAAAGTAAAAAATACCCAGTTCCTTTGCAGTTGAGGGTGACCATGTGATTTGTTCTGGTCAATGAAAGTAGATTTCTGAGAAAGGCTTCTTTTGCAAATAAAAGACAGTCATTTACAAAAGAGACGACTTTTGTCCTTTGTATTTCTCTCATTTTTCCTATTGCAATGTGGACATGACACCTGGAATGCTGCAGTCATTTTGAAAACATGAGGACAAAATCTACAAGCAGAGGACAATATAGAAAGAAAATAGTAGAAATTATTGATGATTTTCATGGCAACTTCTCCAGCTATGAGCAGTCTAACTCTGGAATTCTTGATGAGTGAGAAAAATGTCTCATACTTGGTTATGCCATTATTTGTGAGTTTTCTGTTACTTGCAGCTGAATACTCTCCAAACTATTTTGTGATGGCATGACATTTTATCAAATCTAACATCATTCATGTCTGTCCTGTATCTCTCCATGCTCCATGCCAAATTGCCAACTGTCAAATTAGAACTTGGGAGGATCCTGTTCACAATAATATGCCTAATCCAGCAAGTTACATATTTAAGATATTTATTTCAGTGGAAGTTCATATCTGGCTGAATTTTCACTCTCTTACTCTTTATTTTATTTTTTCAGTTTTGAGACAGAGTCTCATTCTGTCACTCTGGTTGGAGTGCAGTGGCACAATCTCAGTTCACTGCAACCTCTGCCTCCCAATTCAAGCAATTCTTGTGCCTCAGCCTCCCAAGTAGCTGGGACTACAGATGCTCACCACCACGGCCAGCTACTTTTTTGCATTTTTTGGTAGAGACGAGGCTTCAACATGTCGGCCAGGCTGGTGTTGAACTCCTGGCCTCAAGTGATTTGCCTGCCTCAGCCTCCCAAAGTGCTAAGATTATAGGTGTGAGCCACCATGCCAGGCCTTATTTTGTTTTTTTGAGACAGGGTTTTACTCTTTCACCCAGGCTGGAGTGCAGTGGTGCTATCGTGCATCACTGCAGCCTCAAATGCCTGGGCTTAAGTGATCTTTCTACCTTCTGAGTAGCTGGGACTACAAGTGCATGCCACCATGCCTGGCTAATTTGTTTTTCCTTTAGGAATGAGGTCTCGCTATGTTGCCCAGGGTGGTTTCAAACTGCTGGCCTCAAGCAATCCTCCTGCCTTGGCCTCCCAAAGTGCTGGGATTACAGATATGAGCCACTACACACAGCTCACTCCTTTATTTTTATGTAAGCTGCAAAACTTTTCTGTACTCAAACCCCGATGAGTGACCAACTCACCATCTCCAAGTCAAGGACTGAGCTTTATACATCTGTGTATCAACCCACAGCCCAGTGCCCTGTGAATGGTGGATACTCAATAAACATTAGTAATTGAATTGTTTGATTTTAACTTTCTGATGTCTTGGTTATGGAATATGTAAGTCTTTTTGAGATTATTGATTTACACATCTTTACAGAATCCACAAACACAAAATGTTGTTTGTTTATCAAAATGCTAAGCAGAGCTATTAAAATGATACTATCCTATTCTTTTGTTTAAAGAATACTTTTTAGCTTCCTGTCATCCATCAGTTAATTATTGTCCCTAGCAACATAACTCAGGCTGGTGGTGAGATAACACATTTGAAAGAAAGATTGTGTTTAGAAAGACCTTGAAATGATTAGTGAGGAAACTGTGATTCAATTCATATTGCCTTGTCATGATTGCAAGTGGGATGTGGTCAATTAGTTGAGCTATGCTTTGTGCATCCAGACCCTTATAATTGAGGAGCTGGCATTCTTGCCTCTCTGGGCAGGCAATTGCTCAGCAGGGAGCCTCATGGCTAGACAGGCAAGAGGGAAGAGGGCAATGTGGTTGCTCAATGAGCCTTTAGAACAAATTGATCCAGACTGTTTGTGGTTCCAAAAGCCACCCATTCTTGCTATGTGATTTTCCTTGTGGACAATTGGGCAATGGGAGGGGGTGGGGACAGGAAACCTTAACCTCTGCCTAGCCACTCACAGCAAGATGAGAGGCAACTGCTCAGTGCCTGTCTTCAGCTCATGCCCTCTTTTGCCTGGCTTGGTCCATCTTCTTCAGGGATGGGAACCAGCATGAGAGAGAAGATACTCAAGGGGCCAGTCTTCTTGGCTTCAGCCCTGTGGGAGGCCTCTTGATGACTACAGGGGCCTAGTGGGCTTTGGACCTTACAGCCAATCAGGTGAGTCACTTGAGCAACTGAAGAACCAAGACAGCTTATGGCTGGGCTCCAGGATGGGGAGGTCCCAAGAGAGGGCAGAGCAGGCGAGAAGGCTCTAAGGTTAATTGGAAAGAACAGAACAGTGAAAAACACTGAGCTCTTTCATGCTCCTTTATCCCCCAAACCATTTTGCCTAAATCAAAGGTCAGGTGTAATGGAACCTCTGTGGAAAGATCACATTAACTGTCATAAGCCATTTTCTAAACTGAGGGGTCAGGACAGAGTCCACAGGAAGTAAAGGAGGAAGATGCTGTGTTGATTGGAAAGGATCATAGATGTCTTCATATAATGAGCCTTAGAGGTTACCTAGGCCAACAATTGCCCTTTACTGAGATGGAAATGGCTAAGAGAGGGAGAGTGGCATGCCTAAGGGGTCAGGGTGTTGGGAGAAAAGGTGAATGTTGAGAGAGAAGCTGAGGCAGCGCTTGCATGTCTGACATAATGTAAAAGAGTCTTGGAACATGTCCGGGGTCCAGGGTCTAAAACCCTTCGTGGCCTTTGGAACACCAAGCTCTGTGCTGAAGGGTAGAAGTCTGCCCTGCCATATCATAATCTAAGTCCAGGGCATAAAACCCCTCATGGCTTGGATGGAATCCAGGACTGAGGGCATAAAACCCCCTCGTGGCCTCTGGAATGTGTCTAGACTTGCTGGCTCCTTACTTCTAGCACTCCCATTATCTCAAGTGGCAGAACATGTTCAATATGCATCAAAGAAAATGCTAAATCATCACAGCTGTAGCTCATTCGCTTGATGCATCACTTTCTCTCAACCCTCACATCCTCACCACCTGTTTCTTTGTTTGATCACCAACAAATAGCGTGGGCTCCCAGAGCTCGGGCCCTTCACAGCCTCTATACTAGCGTTGGCTCCCTGGTCCCACTTTCTCTCTTGCCTTTTCTCATTCCTTTGACTCCGCCTGACTTCGTAGCCCCCACGGCCTGGTGTTGGGTCCGATCACCCCAACACAGGGTGCAACTGGGCTTCTTTACACCAGGCCTGCTGATCCTTCCCTGTGTCTCTTCTGAGCCTCCTTTCATATTTCCAGTGGGAAATGGCTCGCAATTCCCTGCAGCCTCTGTGTTCTGATTGCTGTGCTCTGCAAGTCCTTCTTCTTCCCCTCTCACACTCTCCCCAGTGACGACCTTCTTTTCAGGGGCAAACCACCTGGTTCCAGAAAAGCACATATCGCATGCTGAGAACATAGTGGATGCTCAGGCAATGTCAGTCTTCTCCCTCCTTCAGCAGCTCGTTGATCCCTGGAAGATCAGGAAGCAATTGGAAACCCAAACTAGATGCCTTTTATGTGCTAAACTACATTGCAAGCTATTTGGGCAAGGGCTTTGCTTGGTCTCTCCTGTAAACTCAGGGCCTAGCTTGGGATCTAGCACATGGTAGGTGCTCAATACAAGCTTGTTGACAAAATAAATGAGCACCATGGGAAAAATGGTGTGATCCTCAGAGCAGTCAGGGGAGGCTCCCAGAGGAGGTGGGGCTGAGCCAGGCTCTAGAAACAAGAGTACTTGTGATTCCTTTGTTTATTCATTATATTGATTTAATAAATATATATTGTGCCAGGCATTCTTCTAGATGAAGGGAACACTGCAGCGAGCAAAACAAAACATCCTTGCCATTAAGAAGCTGACACCCTAGTGGAGGGGGATAGTTGATAGACAATGAGCTCTGTAATGTTTTATGATGATTCATGTAATGGAGGAAAATGAAAGAAGGTAGCAGGGACAGAGATGCTGGGTGGTGGTGGGAGTTGAGGGGAAGCTGACATTTTATATGGAGAGGTCAGAGAGGGCTTTACTTATGGAAAAGGGACCATGAACTGCTCTGTAGCAGATCACAGTGCAGGGGATCCCACTCAGACTCCCACAAACCCATGACTCCCTAGAATATTCTTTTCCCTTTGCTTCCCCAAGTAAACATCCTGGTAGTGGAATCAGGCTGGCTGGTGTAGGTAGGACAGTGGCATTGTGGGATGGAAAGGTGGTGGTGGTCACACCTAGATGTGGTGGTCACACACAGACTACGTGCTCAGTACCCAGAAGCTTTGAACCCCAGTCCCTAGCTTTCCAGGACTTGACTCAGTGGTCCCCACCCTTAGGACTCTTTCCTCCAGGAGCCAGCAGCTCCCAGGCAAGGCCATTAGAGGGGCTTATCTAGTGCTGGGCTCTCCTCTGGGATTTTGGAATTGTCGGCAAATTTGTTCTTGTGTGTATGGTGGGGGAATCTGGATAGTGTCACATTGTGAAAAGGCAGCACATCCTGCATTTTAGACCAGAAGCTGAAATCCAGGCTGGGGTGCCATCCACCCCTTCTGGCAGAGATCCCCGGGGCCACTTTCTTGCTGGGGAGCGAGGCTGGCACGTGGGATCACCAGGCTGGCCCTGACCAGGCAGAGTCATCCTAAGGCGTTTGCTTCAGACTAGATTGTTAAGTGCTCCGCATAATGGGAAGGCTATATGCATTCTGTGGAAATGACTGTGACACTAACTGGTCTGGGATTATTGTTGATTGGATATAAACAAAGAGGTGATCCTGGAGGCTGGAGAACTTGTGGTGACTGTGGCACACGCACCTTTCCTGCCGAGAGCTCCATGACTGTCATTTGATTCCAAAAGGGGTGGTTGACTCTCAAATGGCAAAGATTCATCTATTTAATATTCATAAGGGTCCTTGGATTCTTAGGGGGCAGAAAAGGATGTTTTTAGTCCTTAGTACTTGCATATTTTGATCTTTCGAAAGGCTTTGATCTTTCTGATCAACAAGTTTGAATAGAGGAAATGTCAAGGTTGCCTTCCCAAAACATAAAGACAAACAGCTTCAAGGAGAAGAGAGGCCAGGGGAACACCTGTGTGTCCCATTTATGATAGGCTTTGCTTTGAATACAGACACTTGCTTGGAGGGAATCTAAGACAGCTTGCAACCCTCTCTCAGCACCTGTGTCTTGCAGAGGAGGAAATTTAAACCTTGCCTCCTGGACTGCAACCTAAGGCCAGAAAGCTTAGCTCATTTTCTGCTAGTGGAGAAACAAGGCAGACATTCATCGGTATATACTAAAAGAATGAATCCCTGCTTTCCAGGAGATGAGAAAATGGCACTTTGGGCCCAGTTGTTCTTGCTGCAAAAAATAATCATGATCATTGTGTATGAAATAATTTAACTTATTATTACTTAAATTGTATTTTAAATGGCTGGGTTTTTTTTTTTTTTAGCTCCAGATAAGAATGTTTACATTGAAGGAATACTTTAGACTTTTCAAAACTCTTATTTTCATTATTACTGAATCATTGGTCTCAGTTTTCTCACTTGGGAAGTGTGGGATGTGAACAAATCAAGGGGAAATGATAGACATCACTACATATGTCATCTTAGCTTGATTGGTCACCCTGTGTCAAGAAGGATGCTGAGGCCACTTCTGAGTTCTGCAGGAAGGTGCTTCCTGATGGATTAGTCAGTTCTATGATGAATGTCAGAGGAAGGATCTAGTTACCCAAAACCCTGTGATGCCTGTTATCTTTTCCAACCCTAAGTGTCCATGACTCTAGGGCAAGGGTCAGTAAATTACAGCCCTGGGACCAAGTCCAGCTCACCACAAGTTTTTATTTGAATAGAATTTTGCTGTCGTCTTTGTTTATATGTTATTCTTGGCAGCTTTTGCGCTACACGGCAGAGTTGATTAGTTATAATAGAGACTGTATGACCCACAAAGCCTAAAATATTTGCTATTTTGTTCTTTTCAGAAAAGTTGGCCAACTCTGTCTTAGGGCAGTTTAGAGTACTTCTTTTTTTTTTTAGACAGAGTCTCGCTCTTTCGCCCAGGCTGGAGTGCAGGGGCGCGATCTCAGCTCACTGCAAGCTCCGCCTCCTGGGTTCATGCCATTCTCCTGCCTCAGCCTCCTGAGTAGCTGGGACTACAGGCACCTGCCATCGCGCCCAGCTAACTTTTTGTATTTTTATTAGAAACGGGGTTTCACTGTGTTAGCCAAGATGGTCTCGATCTCCTGACCTCGTGATCCGCCCTCCTGGGCCTCCCAAAATGCTGGGATTACAGGTGTGAGCCACCGCGCCCGGCCTAGAGTACTTCTAAAAAACATAAATATATCCAACATCACCATGAAGGAGGGAGGAAGATCCTAGTAGCCTTACTTTAAGAATAAAGGAAGTGAGGGACCATAAGAAGTAATTTGCTTAAGGTCACAAAGCCAGGTATCATTTTATAGGTTCCCTAAGGCCCCCAGTTCATTCCACTGCAACATGTGACTTCAAAATAGAATGTCCTAGTTTGGTGTAGAAAAGTTGATTTAATTTGTTTTAGGATAAGAGTTACACACCACATATTTAGCTGTAAGCTAGGAGATCGATAGAATTTGTTTCATGTGCAAGACTGGGAGCTTGGAAATCCCTGGTTGTTATTGGATCTCAGGCACTTCATGTATTCAACAGTGTGAGTCGTCCTAGAAGAAGATGCTGAAACAGGAGTAGATATGTAAAAGATTTATTGGGGGAGGTGCTTGTGAAGGATGAAAGGACATGGAGCAGAATTAGGTAGGCCTTGGACCATGGTGCAGGTCTGAGCCCTGTGAAAGGAGAGAGCAAAGGAAGGATTGGGTCAGAGGAGCCTCAGACCACAGGGCAGCTCTGAGAAAGGCTGCCAGACTGATGAAGAAGGCTACATGGGGAGAAGGGGAGAGACCTGGCTCTTATGTCCCCATTGTATTCAGCTGCTGACCAGGAGTGGCCTGGGGTACATGTGGCCCTGGCAGGAATGGCATGGTGGAGTCAACAGGGCAGCATCGAGAGGCTGTCAGTCAACCGGGCACCTGCAGCAGGTTCTCTTGAAGGCGAATCTAAACAGTGCTCTTCTGTGGCTGGCATGGCATGGATTATTTACCCACACCATGGGTAAATGGTGTGGCTGGGCCTGGCTCTGTGTTAGGCCTAGAGGCTACAGAGATCTGAGAGAACATTGTTCTCATCCCCAAGGCAGTTCATGATCTAGCTGGGAAGACCAAACATTCAAACCTGAACAAGCAAATATGCATAAGGCAATAATAAAAGGGGGTGTGCAGTGGAGTAGCCTGAAATTATCAGGAACCATGTGTGCCACGCTTCAAAGAGGGACCCTGGGAGGAAAGCCTGGGATGTTCCCATTTGGCATGATGACAGGCATGTGTGCAGGGTGCTCTGAGTCATTTCAGCCTTCCCCACGCCCACGAGTCACCTTCACCCATCTGGCATTCATTGAATGCCTACCAAGTACAAGGCTCTATGCCAGGTACAGCCAGTAGGTGGGTTCTTTGCCATAAACAAACTTATGATATTGAGGGGCGTTATAGGCATTGATGAGTCATTTAAAAAAACAAATCTATAGAAATATGTTTGGGTTTGTGTGGGACTCTTAATGACTAGAATCCTGCTAATACTCAGGTGAGGCACAAACAATGGGCAAAATCATTCATTTAGCAAACATATATTTGTAAAGCTCTGCAATGCATGATGCAGTAGTAGGAAGGAAGTCTTTTATTTCCATTCATTATAAAAAATAGAACAAATTTAAATTTAGAAAAATATGAAAAATATAGAATAACAAATTATAAACACCCGAATATACCTACCACCCAACTTCAACAATTGTCATCTCATGACAAATTTTGTTTCACCTTTAGCGTCACCCACATCCTCTCTCGTATTAGTTTGGAACAAATTCACAGACATCATATCATTTCACTGGTGAATATTTTGGTAGGTATCTCTGAAGGATAAGGATGCTGTTTTTCTTTTGAAATATATCCAGAATACTACTACATGCGTCACCTTTGTGAGTCTCATTTTCTTATTTATGAAATGAACATACTGGTGTCTATTTTGCAGGGTTATTATCTCCATTTTATATGAAGTGCTTGGTCCATATTTAGCTGTAGTCATATTCCCTATTATGATTATAGCACGTATGAAAAATTGTGACTCAGAAGGGCATTGAAATCTGCTTTTCAATAGGATATTGAAGTGGTTCTGATGCAACAGTGGCCAAGACCACATGTTGAGACACACTGTTCTGGGGTATACAATGACAAATTGGTGCCATCTTTTTAAAACCTAAATTGAATTATGTCATTTTCAGACATTTTCCAGGGCTTTCAGGACACACTCAAACACCTTATCTTATACTCAGAGTTCTTCAGGACCTAAAACCAGTGGCTCCTAAATTTGAGTGGGCATCATAATTACTTGGACATTCTGTTAAAATGCAGATTCCCAGGTTCTGTCCCTAGGGCTTCTGGGGTGGTGCCTAGGAATCTGTATGCTTATTAAGTTCCTGAAGACTAGTGATACAGGGGTCCTCCCACCACACTTTGATGACTCTAGATTTGAGAAGTAAGAGAGACAAACCCACAGTCACCTGGAGGACTCACTCTCACAGTCTATTTAGAATGTTTGGTCACTGTGCAAGAGTAGGTAGGTATGTGTATGCAAGTGCATATTGTGTCCACATTAGGGGCCAAAAACTGACAGCCTACAGACTGAATTTATCTTGAAATCTGTGTGTGCTTTCTGGCTTGTACAGTATTTCGTATCTGTGAATGTTTACCAAATTAAAGAAAACAGAGATTTCACGTTAAAATCTTTATTTCTATCCTCCTTTGAAGATAAAAAGGTCTGACCACACTGAGACTACATTTTCCCATGGCAATATTGGACTGGAGGTGGTAGATGCCATTGGATGTGATTTATATTCTCCACTTGACCCCAGTCCCCACTACTTCTCATTAATCACATCTAACTCAGTTTTCTAGTTTACATTGGCTGCCTGGTGCTAAGACGCTTTTCAATTTGTGATATAATCTCCCCATGTAAGTTGATGTGTGTGTGTGTGTGTGTGTGTGTGTGTGTGTGTATTTGTGATCTGTCCTTGGCAGTGCAGATCAAAGCCAAATCAAAGATGGGTTTAGTTTGGTCATGACATGCACATCAATGGTACACATCATTGGGTGACACCATTAACGGAAGTTTCCACAAATCTTCTCTGGGAGGAAAGAACCATCCCAGAGAAAAATACTCAGAAGATAGCTGCAGCAAGGTAATTGCCCTCATTATAGGAGCAGTTTCTTTACTCAGGTGATGACATACAGTAAGATCACCACAAATCCACTATTCAAGGACACAGGCTTTTACCTAGCCTCGAGGAAATTAAAACTACAGCCACTCACACCCTTCTCTGAAGGCAACAAAACACAGATAGCTAAAAGCAAAGATACATGCATATGAATATATGTGCACAGAGAGATGTATTCTCACAGTTCTATGTGAGTATGGCTCTAGATGCATGTATGAAACCACCCAATGGTTCCATTTTGCCCACTGCCCAGATAGAGCCAATTTATCAAAACAGGAGAATGCCAATAGAGAAAGAGTTTAAGTCATGCAGAGCCTGCAGAATGGCAGACAGGAATTTTATTACACAAATCCATCACCCCAAACATTGAGAGACCAGGGTTTTTCTAGGATAGTTTGGTGGGCCAGGGAATGGGTGCTGCTGATTGATTGGGGATCCAATTATAGGGGTGTGGAAAATGGTCCTCCTGCCTGCTCAGCCTGCTTGTGGGTGGGGCCACAGATCCAGCTGACTGTCTGGGTGGAGCCATCAGTAGTCAGAAATTTTCAGTCAAAACCTGAAAAGACATCTAAAAAGGCTAATCTTAGGTTCTACAAGAGCAATGTTATCTGTAGGAGTAATTGGAAAAGTGGCAAATCTTGTGACCTCCAGAATAATGGCTGGTAATTGTTTACCTTAGCAGAATTCAGGCTCCTTTCATTCTTCTAACCTGGTGGTCTGTCATTAGTTTTACAAAGGCGGCTTAGTTTTAGGGAAGGGCTATCTTTTAAACTATAAATTAAATGTCTCCCAAAGGTCACTTGGCCAGACCCCAGGAATGATTAAGGGCATTTTGGAGGTTAAAGGCAAATTGGGGTTGGTTAAATCAGATCTCTTTGACTGTCATAATCTCACTGTCATAAAATTTTGCAGAGGGGTTTCATACATGCTATAAACACACACAAGTGATTTTGGTAGTGCTAGAATAATCACAGAAGGGAAAATGTATTAAGTGGCAGCTTGCGAAAGACAGAAAGAAAATGAATGTAAGAACTCTCTTAGGAGTGGGAGCATGAAATGATAGAAAAATTATGGATTTTGAAGTCAATCTGACAGTGACTTGCCTGATGTGTACTGAGTTCTGCAAGTAATGAAAATAAAAGGGAAATCAAATGAAGTTGGCAGGATCTTGGTGCCACGAATCAAGATCCAGGGGCTGTGAGGTGCCTGGCTGGTTCCAGACCTCTGGTACTTGCACATCCTTGCTGTCCTTTCCATCATCCCCACTCCCAGGTGAAAGCACTTTGCATTGGAATCTCCATCTCAGGCATGACCTGTGGCCAGGCCCTGTCACCTGTGTGCACTTGGCCTGCTCAGCCTCCTCTCTATCCCCATGGCTTTACCCTCTTTCTGGGAAGGTCCTTTTCTGGTGCTGCTATGCCAGGGCTGTGGGCTTTGCTTGGGACTGGACAGGTGCTGAGAATCTGGGAGGATGCTGTCGCTCTCAGTCACCACACTCATTGTCCCTGTGTCAGAGGCGTTCAAACCAGTGACTCCATCTTGAACAGGGGCTGGTAAAATGAGGCTGAGACCTGCTGGGCTGAATTCCCAAGAGGTTAGGCATTCTTAGCCATAGAATGAGATAGGAGGTTGGGGCAAGATACAGGTCACAAAGACCCTGCTGATACAACAGGATGCAGTAAAGAAGTAGGCTAACACCCACCAAAACCAAGATGGCTACAAAAGCGGCCTCTGATCATCCTCACTGCTCATTATATGCTAATTATAATGCATTAGCATGCCAAAAGACACTCCCACCTGCGCCATGACAGTTTACAAATGCCATGACATTTACCCTGTGTAGTCTAAAAAAGGAAGGAAATCTCAATTATGGGAACTCCTCACCCCTTTCCTGGGAAATTCCTGAATTTAGCAAGGAAATTTAGCAAGGGAAATTCCCCTTGCTCAAGAAATAACCATAAGTATACTCAGTTGAGCAGTCCATGCTGCTGCTCTGTCTATGGAGTAGCTGTGTGTTTGTTTCTTTACCTCTCTTAGAAACTTGCTTTCACTTTACTCTATGGACTTGCCCCAAATTCTTTCTAGCATCAAGAACCCTCTTTTGGTGTCTGAATCAGGACCCCTTTCTGGTAACACCTGGTTGATTTTTTTTTTCTTATACCATCCTACCCAGCACATCTCTCTTATCATTTATCTAGTGACCTCAAGGGTTTGGATAAAACATTCCTGGCAATAGGTCAAGCTGAGAACTTGGCCAGCCTTCAGTGAAGTCCTCTCCGTCTCTCCATAGCCACTCTGTTTTCTCTCTTTTGTAGCCATCTTCTCCTGCATCTTGAGACTCCCATGATCCTTAATCCCGTTCTGTGTCCCCTGCTCTGTATGGCATTCTCCTCAGCCAGGTCTACCCCATCTGCAGTGCTTACATCCAGAGTTCACCTTCCTCTCGCTTGAACAGGCCAGGCAACGGCGGAGGCACTGCTCTCAGTAGGCTGTTAGGAAGGAAGCAAGTTGATTCTACCTGTATCTGGGAATCAGATCTTTATCTTCCTTTGAATCATCAATTGCCAGCTCGCTAGCTCTGTGCCTCTAGGTAAGATATTCAGTCTTTCTGAGCCTTACGTAAAAATGTTTTAAATGCCAACATAACAGCTATTTGTCGGCCTAATTGCCATTTTCTCCATAAATAACGATGAAGCCCTTTTAAATTTCTTTCGTTTTTTTTTTCTTTTTTCTCTCTTGAACTAAACATCTAGGAAGCCAAGACTGAATATTTAGGAGAAGAATAAAGACCTGTTTTTCATGTGAAGAGTTGGAGTAGGAAGAACATAGGACTTCATTCTGGCTTCAGTTCCTGCCTGGGTAGATTTTGGCAAGTTACTCTAAAGTTTCTGCTTCTCCAGGACCTCATCTTTGAAATGACAATAGAAATACTACCTTCCTTTTGCTTAGAGTTGTGGGGAGGGTTACATGAGAGAGAATGTATAATTGTGCTTTACGCACTGTGAAAATCTGTGTAAATGTTAGACTCGGCTGCTGCTGTGACATCATAACTTCTGGCGGGAGAGAAGCCCTTCAATGACTAGCTCTCTCATTTGCTTTGTTTCTTTCCTGTTTCCCTGCTATGAGGTTGTGAATCTGTGGCTATAAGGGTATGCAAACTTGTACATGAATGTCCATAGCAGCATTATTCATGATTTCACAAAAAAACAAAACAAAACGTGGAAACCATCCGCATATCCTCCAGCAGATGAATGGTGGATATCTGTATAAATTGTAGTATATTTATACTACGTAATATTATTCATTAATAAAAAGAAATGAAGTAAACCTTGAAAACTTTATTATACTATGTAATATTATTCATCAATAAAAAGAAATGAAGTAAACCTTGAAAACTTTATGCTAAGAGAAATAAAACTGCTGCAAAGGTCACATATCCTATGATTGCATTTATAGGAAATGTCCAGAGTAGGCATTTCTGATCTGTAGAAGACATACAGTAGATCAGTGGTTGCCTAGAGCTGGAGGAGGTGTTGGCAGGGTTGGGGGTGATTGTTAATGGGAAGGGAGTTCTTCATGGGGTGATGGAATGTTCTAAAATTCATTCTACTGATGGCCGCACAACTCTGTGTCTGTATTAGAAATCTGAACTATATATACACTTTAAACGGGTAAATTGTATGGTGTGTGCATTTTATTTCAATGAGATGTTATAGATCAATATTTTTTTTAAAGGAGTGGAGATACACACCTTTGCTTTTTCTCCTTCTTTCCCCAGTAGGAGTGGTGGCTCACACCCATAATCCCACCACTTTGGAAGGCCAAGACGGGAGGATCATCTGAGGTCAGAAGTTCGAGACCAGCCTGGCCAACATGGTGAAAGCCCGTCTCTACTAAAAATAAAAAAATTAGCTGGGTGCATTGGTGGGTGCCTGCAGTCCCAGCTACTTGGGAAGCTGAGGCAGAGCAATCTCTTGAAGCCGGGAGGCAGAGGCTGCAGTGAGCCAAGATTGCGCCACCACATTCCAGCCTGGGGGACAGAGTAAGACTCTGTCTCAAAACAATCAAAATAAAATAAAATAAAATAAAAAAGGAGAGGAGATACACACCTTTGCTTTTTCTCCTTCTTTCCCTAGTAGAAGCCCTGCAGGGGGTCCCCTTGGAGAATATTTGACTGTACTTGTCCCTCTGACTTGGATCCGCTTCCTGTCCATCACTGCTGGTTTTGTTGTAGTTCCTTTGGACAGGCCCATACATGACAAGCCCTTTTCACCAGTCCCTGCCATTGGTTCCACTGCGCTCAGGAACTTCTTTCACAAAGTGCTACCTCCTGTGCTGACATTGTTTTGGGAAGGCAGGGAACTGCGCCAGGTTTGGCTCATCTCAGTGTCCCCAGTCAGCACATCTCTACCAGAGTAGATGCAAAATAAATAACTGTTGCATGAATGTGTATTTACCTAACAAGAGGTTTCCCCTTAAGTTCCTTCAAATATTAAGCTCTAATATATCAAGACCCTTTGAGGGTTTGCCTACTGGTCTACAGGGCCTGTAAGAGCCTCACAGGAAGGAGAGAGAGTTTTTATGCATTTAGTCTTTGCAACAACTAAGCAGGAAGCAACTGACAGTGTTCAAAGTCACATGGACAGGGCTACCAAGGGCGCCCCTACACCTTCTTAGTCCCCAGAACCTACTCTCTTTACAAGACCTCTTCGTAAGCCAAACAGAGCAATAATAGCTTTGAAAGGGGAGGGTGGCAGCAGCTGGAAAGGGGATGAAGAAATACAGAAGACCAAAGTCATGACTGATTTAAGACAAACAGGAAATGCACGTAAAGCATCTCCATCATCTCTCCACGACCTTTTCAGGGTTACAGTCAGTGAGCTGCACGTTTGGCATCAAATAGACTCACCCCGTGGGGACCCCAGCCCCACACAGCCCCACTCAAGCCTCCCTTCCCCTCAGCAGTGAGAAGTGCAAGTTGGAAACAGCCAGGCCAGGAGCCTGCCCCACGTGAACACTCAAGCTGCAGACACCTCCACCAAGAATGAGGTTACTGAGCTTGGAGCTGCACTTCCCAGTTAGAAAATCCCCACCAGGCAATGCGAGGAAGACACCATTTGTTGCATCATTAAATTGTAGCAAGCCCTGAAATGCACTCCAGAAGCCTGGGTCTGTTTGTCCTTGCAGTCGGAAGGAAGCCTGTGATTGGCTGGCCAAGCTCAGCCTAGCAGGCCTTATCTCTGACTGGTTATTATTTGATTAAAGAGCCTTCCTCCTCCTGTGATGTTTCAAAACTGCACTGGGAGAATTTGCTGTTGTGGGGGGACTCTTTCTGAGGTTACTGTGGAGCACGCAAAGTCCGTCAGCCTCTGGCCGTGCAGAGGGGCACCCAGAGGAAGTAGACCTTGCTTCTTATTCACCTACAGCCTGGGACTGCCTTCTGCAGAGTCTCCGTCACCTTTGCTAATCAACTGATTGGAAATAATTCCTCAAACACCACCAAGTCAAGGATACAGGTATTTAAAAACCTGGGGGTCATGGAGTAATTTCTTAGGATGTCATGACATGAGACATGGGGGCAGGACGAGGAAGCCAGGGAAGCAGCGTGGAATGCAGGAGAGGCAGACACAGTAGGAAGAAGAAAGTCAAAGAAAAGAACTCAGAATCATGGAATTCTATGGCTAAGGCAAAACTGAGGCTCGTGGGCATAGGTTGTTTGCAGCTGAAAAGAGGTGCAAGTGCTTTTGTGATGTAACATTCACACCTGTGTGCATTTGTTCCTCATGAAATCCTTCCCGAGTTTTTGCTAGTCTTTTGGCCTCCATGTAATCCTCCATCCTGGCTCAGAACCCCCAAATCCTGAGAGGATTTTGGACACTTTACAAAAAATGTAATTGGTTTGGCTTGAAACCTCATTAAATCTGATTTGCAAACGGCACATGGCCTTCAAAGGCTCTGCTTAGTAGTACAGATCCTGGTACCAAGCCTCATGTTGGCTACAGAGGAAAGAGGAGGAGCTGAGCACCTCTTTTATGAAAGTTTGTTTCCCACTTTAAGATCTGTGTTTAACGGGTGATATTCATTCTTATCCCCACTGTATTCACTACTCAGGGTGTTTTCTGAGCTTGGGTCGGGCAGACAGTTTTATATCAAAGGACTTTCTCACTGTAGGGGAAAGCTGGGCTCCATATGGGGCCAGCAGGATTTAACCATCTGGAATGAAGATCAAAGACAGCAGAAAAGACGGACTTCATTCTCTGTGTTAGATTTGGCTGGAGGTGGCAGCAGAGGGGAAGATACGATGCAAAACCAAGGAAATCAATACTTTTGTTTTAGTATTGAGTGGAAAAGAATGTTTTTTACAGTATGTCAGTATTCTTAACACTGATTTTTCCCTGTATGCATTTCAGGTTAAAAAATAACCATGCCAACCGCATGTCCTCCCTCCACTCTTTGTGGTTGTCTATGTTGTCTTGATTCCCAGTGTTGGCATCCAGATAGTCCCTGCTTTGTTAGCCGCAGGGGAATGAGTCCGTGGATCCCCCGGCAGGACGGTGGAGATGCTTCCTGTGCTGACTGCTGCGGTCCCCAGGGAGCCTTCTCTGCAGGGGTCCCATGGGATTTCCTGAGCTTATCCAGAGTATGAGGGCCGAGAAGTTTGTCCTAATGACTCCTGCTCCTCTTCATAAATTTATGGAAACTGCCAAGAGGTGGAGGACAAGCCCGATGCAAGGGGTTATACTTCTGGGATGTGATTCTTCTCTGCTCTTTTGGCACATTTTCTCCCTTTGCCATTACCAGCATGGTCTGGATCCTGTGTGCCTCTTGGGCCTCTTTTCTCCTCCTTCTCTGCCTCTGTCTCACCATAGGAACACGCTTTCTGTTTTCTGGACCCACCGTGGTAGAACCTTATCACATGTTATCCTGTCTGCTTAAAGCATTCTTCACCCTACCCTACCTCCGGGTCTGACCAAGTCAGGAGATTACTCAGGACTCTTTCTGAGTAAATCCACTTCTGCTATGAGGTTAGGGTCCCCTGAACTTCCCCTTATTGGACCACTAACCATATTGTTTTAGATTGCTTGTTTCCTGATCCATTGCCCCTGCCAGACTGATAGCTGTGAAGGCAGGGTTCATGCCTTTATGACTCCCAGCCAGGATCCCAGAGCCTAGGAATCTGTGACACCCAGTAGGCTCTTTCTTGTGATAATAGCTAACATTGATGGAGTGTCTTCTACATACCCAGCACTCTCCTAAGGGCTTTATCTTATTAACTCAGTCCCCACAATGAGCCACTGAAGTCACTGAGGTGTGTGTCAACCCATTTAACGAATGAGCAAACTGTAAGTTAAGGAAACTGCTCAAGTTAGCACAGTAAATGACAGACTTCAGAGCCCTTTTGTTTTTTACATCTATATCATGATGGCCACTCTAGGGCTGAATGAGCCAGTGAGGAACGAATGAATGATAGCAGGCTGATGGTAAAAACATTGTAACTGTTTCACATGCTCGGCTGGACCCATTCATTCAGCTGGGCCTACTGAGCACCAGCCATGTCAGGCTACGAGCAAGGCTTTGAGAATACAGTGATTAGCAAGTACAGACCCTGAGCTGAGACGCTTTCAGTTCTGAGATCTGCTCTGTTCTCTCTGTCGAGATCAGCTTTCCTGTCCCTCTCACCTGCCTTGGTAGCCAGGGTTAAGCACTTACAGGCTCTCGCCTCAACACGAAGAGGAGCTCCAAATCTGGAGTTTGTTCCAGCCTTGAAGTAAACGCTTAATGAAGCTAGCATTGTCCGGAAGCTGACTGTATCTCAGGCACTAGGCTGAGTGCTTTGCCCTGGCTGATCTCATATTTCCTCCTTATGAGGCAGAGGGGTTACCACCACCCTGTGTTTCAGATGAACAAACCAAGGCCTTACATAAGGAATATGCCCAAGCTGGTAAGTGCTAGAGCTGGGACTCAATGGCAGGCTGGTCTAGCCTCCAAGCCTTTGCCCTTTCCATCAACCAGGGACTTTCTCAAGACCCTAAGCTTTGGGCTCACTGCATCCTGATGACTGATTTCTGTTATTAAAAGTAACAGCGAAAACCGGAATTAACTTTTGCACCAACCTAATAATATTCCTGTCAAACAGATATTCCTGTCTGTCTGCCTCCCCAGTTACTGAGTTGGGGTTTTCTCCCTGCTTAGTGGTCCTCAGCCCCCTCTTCCTTGACTGCACCCCTGACCTAACATCTTTTCTGACCACTGATGCTTGTGGGCTCCACATTTGTGCCTGATTAGGCAAGATGGGGCACCTGCCTGGGGACACCTGCTTTGAGCACCCCTCAGTCTCCAAGTGGCCCCTCCTCTTCTCTTCTCTCAGGGAATGGTCTTGGAGCATCTGGTTCTAGAATATCACATTTGAAGAAGTCTAAAGCAAGGTCCCCAGCTTAAGAAACCCTCATACATCTGTTAATCTTTTTTTAGAAAAGCAGACAGCCTAAGGAAAAGGTCATTAGAATCCAGAGCCGAATCTCGCTTTTTTCACTTGTTAAATTGTCCAAGCTCTAGTTTCCTCCTTTGTAAAATGGGTGTAATACTTCCTCATGAGGTTACTTTGAGAGTACAGATTCTGCGTTCAGTAAGTATCGGTTGTGTGCTTACTGTGTGTGAGGCACACAGCCGGTAGAGTAGAGAAGCTGAGAAAGCTGCCTGCCCCTGTGGAACTTACAGTTAAATGGGGATGACCGACATTTAAAAAATCACACAAACAAATAGCTCAGTCCCATATGCGATGAGAGAAAGAACAGAGGACCTAGTTAGATGGGGTGGGAGCTAGCCAGGAAAAGACCCATTGATGAACCAATAGGATTTGAACCCTTAATACCCTGCCTTGACCAGAATGCAGGAAGTTCTCAATACTTGCCACCCTGGCCACGGACCTGCACCTCTCTGGGGCTCAGAGTCTGTGAGAATAAAATGAGGGAGTTGGACTGAATGATTCCTAAGACTGAGTTGCTCACCTCTGGCATTTTATAATTTGATGGCAGGTTAAATCCAGGTGAAACGAGGGCCTCTGACTCCCTATCCTGGGCTCTTCTTCCCCAGGTGCTTCTGCTGGTGGAGAGAAGCTAGGCCCAAACTCAAGGACGGCAGGAGGAAGAGGTGGCCAGTTCTGTCTTCTAGAATCCCCTTTCTCTCAGCACCTCCCCACTACTTCCCCCAGTTGGAGCCCAGTATTCACTCCCCTGGGGTCACTCCCATCAGAAGAACTCTCTAAGCCCCTTTCCAAGAACTATGTCATTCCTGTAGACCCAGTTCTCTGTGTCCTTCCTCTCCAAGCACCTGCACGTCCAGCCTGGACAGTTAACGCACCTGGGGTGGGATTCTTTGGATGGTGAAATTCTGAGAACAGGAAGGCTGCGAGGGCAGCAGGGAGCTGAAGATTTGAGAATAAGCCTAGGTCTGTTCCTTGGTTGCCCATGAATGCTCCCAACACTTTCCACTTGACCTCCCCCAGGCGCACCATGTTCCCTCTGCACAGCACACAGTGTCTATTGTGAGCTCTTATTAGTGACATCTCTTGCAAATGGCTGGTTAGCATTTTTTCCAGACAGAGCAGAAACTCTGGAGGTGGTGGGGAGGCTAAGTTTGTAGAGGGTGATGAAAGGAAATGCTTAGCCTCAGGGCCCTGAAAGAATGGGGATGTCAGCATCTTCAATTCTCTCCCACCTTTCCTGGATGGGGTGGAGGGGGGCTGTCCCCTTGACCTCCAGAAGCATATGCATTCTTTCTCCATCTCTTCTTCCCTACCTGGGGTCTCACTCTTGCCTGCAGCTGTCTGTTATCCAATACCCCCATTGCTTGCTGGTCATGGGACCTAGTGGGACCTCCAGGGGCACTGGCGTTTTAGCCGAGGATGCCTGAAGAGAGCAATAATGGTGAGGAAACTGTGGTAGGCATGAGACTTCAGGGGACACAACTTTTCTCCATATGAATTCAGGATTTGAAAACTCCCTGTTTGATGGTCGAGTCCTAGAGAGTTGAATATTAAGAAAGGGACAGAGATGCTATGCTAGATCAAGAACATTTCCAAAGAGAGGTTGAATAGGAAGTTGTACCCCAGGGCAGTTACCCCCAACAGCTTGTAAGAGGAAAATGACAGTATATGTGCAATGAAAAGTTCACTCTCATCCTTCAGTTCCCAGAACCTCAGCGTTGCTATTCCCACCATGTGGTACTGGGTTCTCCAACGGCCACAGCATGTCAGATGTAAAACGGGCACCCTGGATGTCAGACTGAGCCAGTGCTAATTAAAACATTGCATCGCGGCTCCTGGGCTCTCCAGGCACAGGCAGGCAGGAGCCCTTTCCCCACTCTGTCCTCCTTGCCTGGGTGCACTTTCTTAGTGAGCGTTGCATGCCCTGTGGGGCTGGCGGGAAGTGTGGCTGTGTTATGGGCTTCAGCATCCTGCCAGAAATCAGATTGGCCATAAAAACACCCAAAATGAGTCTTGAAAGAAAGCGACATTCATTTCTCTGTGGGCTGGACATTCTGCAGGAAAGGGGTGGTTGCCGTAGAAATGAACCCTGAAGGCTGCTAGTAACAGCGTCATTCCTTTTTTGAGTCAATTCCAAAAAGTGACTATGAGGAACAGGGGCCTGGGAAAATTGAAAACCTTGGGAATGAGAGCTCTGCTAGGACTTGGCTATGGGAAAACCAGGGGGACTATGAAGCAGCAGCAGGCAGGAGGCTGGCTTCTCCCCACCTTCAGCTCTGCTTCCACTCGGACATCTGCAGGCACCGTGGGAGAGGAGCTGAACTTTTGCTCAGTGGTCCCTCCAGGCTGGGGTAGCACCAATTCTGACTCCCATCAGGCTCCCCTTGGGGTGCATTTTAATTATCCTGTGGGTTGATGCTCAGGGTGAGCCTGCTGGGTAAGGCGGGGCGGGGCCCCTTCCACTACCCAGACAGAACAACATGAACTATTAGATACTAGAAAATGTGCTCTCTAATCCTCTGATTTTATGGATCCGTGAAGCAGCACCATGTGTCCCTGGGGCTTCGCCATTGCTCCTTCAGTGCATGACTACACCATCATTCCTGCCCCGTGTCTGATTAGCTCCATAAATCAGGGCAACAAGCATAGTCACAGCTCTCAAGGAACTCACGGCCCAGTGGAAGAGACTGGTAATTAAACAGGCAATTTAGTGCATTACAGAGTGGAAAATGTGACCGGACCATAGAGCAGTGCCGTATATTCACAGTGCAATGTGTTTCTTCCCAACTCTCCCCGTCCCCAGTCCCTGTCCCTCCCCTGAACACCATCTCCATTCTAGCTGGGTCTCAAATCTGATTTTTCTCCAGCTAATGCCAGTGGCTGTTTAGCATTCATGGCACCCACATTACAGACAGCAGATAGCTGTTGGCTTAGGATGTTTTTTCCAGTCTAGGGTGAATATAGTCAATTTGAGGAACTTCCCTTCGTTTTGAGAGTCTCTCCTTCCTGCTTGTTGGAATTTTAAAGCATTATTTCTTTTATCAAATGATGGGGTTTGTTGATTGGCAATTTATGTTTAATTTAATTTTAACGTTATGACTGGGCAGAATAAAAAAGTTAGTATCCCTTGGTTTACTGCACTGTAATAGCTCAGAGTCCAGGAAGCATTGTTCAAAAAGCTGCTTGTCACTGAGGCTAACATTCATGCCTAAACCCATGCAGGAGCCCTTGGGATATCCTTCTTAGTTTCTGATATCCCAGCCTGTAGCAGAGTAGCAGAGTTGATCTATTCAAATTCCATTCACTTCCCTAAGACACTTAGCTGGCTACTGCAGCCAAAGGCTTAAATAGAAACTACTGTTTTCTTGGCGTCCCAGGCTCCTGTATGTTTAATGCCTCAAGTATCCACTTTCTGGGCCAAAGTCATGAAAATCTAAAGGGGAAACTATCCATCTCAGAAAGCAGTTGCAATGGAAATAAAAGCCATTAGTACTCAGTGTTATCAGGATGTTTAATTTTTCATTGATATTTCAAGATAAAAGTTGATCTTCAGAGTGGTGTTAATTCAGGTCACCAGGTTCCACTTAGATGCAGCTTAGAGACTGCTGCAAAAGATGCCAGTACCTTGGTTTATGGTAGCCGAATCTTGCGGGTTCTCCATCTGCCTGCTTCTGTTAGGGGATCTTGGGATCATTGGCTCTGTTGTGATTAAATGAAGTCCGCTGATGCATGTGGTTATTCTGATACTTGAGATATGTCCACGGCACTGGAAGTCCCTCACAAGCTTGACAGATGCAATGAAACGTCCACCAGGCAACCCAAATCCCAAGAATATAAGTGGCAAAGTCCAAGTTCTTGGGCTGTAGTTGAATGTTCCTGTGTTAAACATTGTTTAAAATAAACAGGTCATGCTAGGACCTCAGTGCTTAGATATTTAGCGCAAGGAACGTTATGTTTTACCCATGTTTGCAATCTTGCCTCCTTTCTGTGACAGCAAATGCAAAAGAGACTCTCATGCTTGTGTTGAGTGCTTCTTAAAGTCAAGGATATACCTTGTGCGTGATATTGGTGGACACCTTCTCCCTCTGCCTGTCGCTCCCTTGAGACCCAACACATCTCCTGGCACATAAGAGGCCAAACATGGTTGTTGGTGACAATGATAATGCAAACAATACACATTTTAGAGAGAATGTTTCTGGCAGTTTCTACCATGACCTAATACGACTACTTAATTATTAATATTTTAGATTGCCTATTTTGTTATTAAAATAAATTCCTTTGACTTGATCATTGTGTTTGGTTTACTTCCCTAAGAAAAGGAAGTTGATGGAGCATGAAGCTGGTGGGCAGCAGGGCCTGTAGGCAGACACTGTGTTCCTTTGGAACCTGCACTGGCTGCTTATGCAGGGGCAAGAACATTGTAGAAGATTTCAGGCAGTGTTTCTCACCAAGGCTCTGCCAGCTGTGTGGACCTACGCAAGTCTCTTTATGTCTCTGGGTTTGGGTGTCCTTAGCTGTAGAATGTGTTTGGCTGGATCTGAATGGCTCAGCCTTGGCCCTATAGGTGCTATACATCAGGTAATTCTTTTTGTTGTGGGGACTGTCCCGTGCCTCATAGGAAGTTTACCAGTGTCCTGTCTCTAACTGCTAGGTGCCAGTGTTACCCCTCCCTTCATTTGTGACAACTAAATATATCTCCAGACATTTACAAATATCCCCTGGGGAGCAAAATCATCTCTGGTTGAGAACTATTGGAGCAGATGATTTCTGCCTGAATTGGAGAAACCACACTAAGAGTTGTTAATGCATCCTGTTTTACTGAGCTTCTACTCTGTGCTAGGCACTGTATTAGACTTTGTAACTTGAATAGATATTCTATTGAGAAAGGGGCATCTACTTCATGAAAATCTGAATGAGAGCTGGATAATCTGAATTATTTGCACAGGTATGGAGATAGAGTGAAGAAGATAGAATCCCTGTTTTGATTCTTACTAGCCATGTGAGCTCCATCTCCTCCTCTGTAAAACATCATATTTTCTCACTGTTGTCAGGACCTAATGCCCAGTGTATAGGAAAGCAACAGATCATAGTAGACACGCAATAATTAAACTTCTTTCCCTAACCACTGAGGGATTCAGATCTGTGAAAATCATTACTTTTGCCAGTATTGTTCTATCTTTACAACCTACTCTTCTTCCCCTACCCACCCCAACCCTCTTCCTACTCAAGCCAGTGCTGATATATCATCTTAAAATCCCCAACTGTCTATTTCAACAAGAGCCCCCAGATCTCTTATGTCACCAGATTGTTGAACTTGGGCCATCCTTGAAAGGGTTGTCTCTTCCTATCAAAAAAAAAAAAAAAAAAAAAAAAAACTCTAATAACCGGAGATTTGCAGACAGCCTTGTTCTATCTGTGTGCTTGAGCAGGACAATGGCAATAGGAATTGAGGACAAGGGACCTTCTACCCACATGCATTAGCTGCGTGCTCCTCCTGGAGGCACTGATTAGGCATGGGTTCTCAGTGTCTCAAGACCATGCTTTGGATATCGACAGCAGCTGCTGTGCCATCTCCTCCAGGGAAAACACCTTGGTGTTTGGTAGCCTGGCATAGTGAGAGTCCTCATGTCACAGTGAGAAGGATTTCGGGGTGAGGGAGTTTGAAGCTGCACCCTCCTCTCAGTGAGAAACTGACTAGGGGCTCCAAGGAGCATAAAGACAGTGTAGTTCTTTAAAAAACAGACTCTGCCTCAAATCCCAGCTTTGCCACCTACTCCCTGTGTGACCTTGGGAAACTTAGTTCTTTTTCCTGAACCTCAGAATCATATCTGAGAAGTCTGTAATCATAAGGGTCTTTCTCGAGTTGGATAGTTATGAGAATTAAATAACAGAGTGTATGGAGAGCGCGTGGCATAGTTCTGGTAAATACTAAGTGCTCACCAGAAATCCATTATTGTTAATAATATGTATCATCTTAAATGATAACTCAACACTAATGAATATAACATGTTAAAAAGACAACAAAAAGCAGAAGTTTGGGTGGATGAAAAATATGAGGTTGACTCATTCTGTTACTGACAAGAAAACAGGCTTAGAAAGGGGCAGAGTGGGAAAGCCTTAGTAACTAGGACCTCGGTGCTGGCTGTTGGCAGAGCTGGGACAGATTCCCCCTCTCCAGAGTCCCCTTCAGATGCTGGTTCTCCCATGCTGGGGCTGCTTTCCTGCTCAAACCTTTATGGCCCATGTTTAGCAAATTACACAATTTACACAAGAATTAAGGAAGTAAGGTTTTAGAACAGTGTGCTGTTTGCACACTTTTTTGGAGGCTTGTTTTTAGAGGGACTCTTTCTTCAGGATAAGAGAGAAATGAATATTTTGTCTAATATGTTCCTAAATACCTAGGGCTACCCCAGAGCAGGGGGTTTCTAAACTTCCGTCTTAGCTAGATGAAACAGGAAGAGGAGACTGAATATTTCACAGCTTCTCTCTCCCCCAACCCTGCTCACCGTACCACAGCGCTGAGAGGAGGCCTGTCCTCTACTCTCCAGCTCACACTAACCCATTGCTTACACATTGCCAAGCACTACTGAAACTACCTCCTCTGTCCATTGTTCTCCCACCTTCTCAAAGTTCAGCTCCTGACTCCCAACCTAGACCCAAGGGATGGCGAGTTGATATTTTGCTTCAATGCTGATATTCGGTCTTAAGAACCACTCTGAATTACTAAACAACTGAGCACAAATAATGTCTACCTTTCCAAATGAGATTTTAGATTTCTCTGTGCTGGCTCAGACCTCATATCTTGCCTTTTACCCTTGGCCAGTGACTCATAAGTTTGCTTGAGAAGGAAAGACTGAGCTGTTCAGGCTCCATGGTTGAAAGAAGAAGAATTTTTAACAGAGTGGCTTGGTACTATTTTGGACATGCTTGAGATGAAAATTTATGTAGGTTTTTTATGGTGTCAGCATGTAAAATTATGCATGACTATAATGCGAATGGAACCTTGCTTAAAATGTCATAAATTATTTGAATTAAACTCTACTGTAGTCTTAAGTGATGGTTATAATTCAGTCAAAAGGTTGAATCAGTGGAGTCATAATTCCTATTAGAACTCTATTTCCTATTTTGCCTTTTTAAACGTAACAGTCATCTACCTGCTGTCTTACTTATTAAAAGAGGACTCACCATGAACATAGTACACATTTGAATGTTATTCTTTTCCTCACCCTCTCATTTTTAAACCCCTTTCTAGAATAGCATATATAGAACAATGACTTAATGGAAAGATTGGTAAGTACGGCTCCTGAGCCAAATACTGCCTATTCATCAAATCTGTTTGATGAATAAAGTTTTATTGGCACACAGTCACATCAGTTTTCTTATATACTGTCTAAGGCTGCTTTCACGCTACAAAAGGATTGAGTGGTTGTGGCCAGGACCACATAGCCCACAAAGCCTAAAATTTTACTATCTGGCCATTGATTTTTTAAAAAGTGCTGATTTTGACTTAGAGAATGAGTGTCAGAGTCAGATACATCTGGGTTCAAATCAAGTCTTGGTTCCTTGCTAGCTGTGACACTGGGAAAGTTGCATAACCTCTCTGCAAAACCTAATCTGTACCATGGGGATGATCAATACTTATCTTGGAGGGCTGCTGTGCGAGTTAATTGAAAAACCTACAGCCTTGTGCCTGGCACAGAGTAAATGCTCAATAAATGGTAGCTATGCTGATGATCTTTCATTCTTTTATCCAGCAAATGTATATTTGGTGCTTTTTCTATGATAGGTCTGGGGGCTACACAGTTACTAAAATGTAGAAAGTTCCTGCTCTTATGGAGCTCACATTCTAATGAGGAAGATAGACAATGGTCAAGAAAAAAAATCAACAGGTTATTTTCAGAGAGGGATAAGTGCTATAAATAAAATAAATAGGATGATATAGAAGAAAGTGACAAGGCAAGGGACAGAAAGTTGTTCACCAAGTTAAGATCTAAAAATAATAATGAATCAGCCATGCAAATGTCTGAATAAGGAATGTTCCTGGGAGAAGGGACCATAAACACACAGTCTCTGAGCCAGTCATGAGCTGGGGATGGTCCAGGAACAGAGAGATGACCTTGGGGACGAGGGTTGAGTAAGGCAAGGGAGAGTGATAGAGGACCAGAGGCAAGAGGTAGGCAGGGGCAAAACCATGTCAGAGCTTGTAATTCCTGAAAAAATAATTGGCTCAGAGGCAGGGATGCAAGCTGAGACCATGAAAGGGCAGAAATGTAAATGGGACCTTGACCTTATTCTATGATCTTCGTTCTAAGTATCATCATCCATCCTCTCTGGTCTCAGGCACTGGCCACTGTTGAACAGAGGAATGAGTAGGGTCCTCGTGAGTCCTGGTCAAAGTGGCAGCTTTTGGCTGTGGCAAACCCCTCACACCCTACTTGGGTTCTTCTCCTCACAGTGCCCCCGATTCAGCAGACAGATCTTCTGGCCAATGTCTCTACCTCTTTAAAATAATTCCTTTTCAGAAGCTTTTAATGCTTCTTGAGGTAGAGCACTTAAGGTGAAAATCAGTTAACGTAATCTCAAAACTCTAATAAATGTCCAGCAACATAAGACCACCAGATAAGCATTTTATCCCTAGGGTCACTCAGAATTCACAGCTCAGTTCTCATAATTAACATTTCTTTTATGTCTGAATCATTGAACAGGTGTGGAGAACTCCATAACAATATTTTACCTGTTTAAGGTTTAAAAGAAGGCCTTAGATATAATCAGTTGCTCAAACTGCCTCCAGAGTTGCTAATAATAGCTACACAGTATTCCACAGTAGCAAAACACTATTGCATACTTGTGGCTCACTTAGAGGTAAAAGTATCCCTTCAGTTTGCTTACCTTTATCCATTTCGAATGACTCCTTCTCCTCCTCTGCTTGTTTTCCTCTTTATTCTCCTTCTTCATCTTCTTCATCATCAGCAAAACTTTTTATTGGAAGTACTTAGCTCACTAATAGTAATTAATATTTCCCTTACAAAGCCAGGCATGGTTGTTCACGCCTGTAATCCCAGCACTTTGGGAGGCCAAGGCAGGAGCATCCCTTGAGCCCAGGAGTTTGAGACCAGCCTGGGCAATATAGTAAGACCCTGTCTCTACAAAAAATAAAAACAAAACTTAGCTGAGCCTGGTGGCATGCACCTGTGGTCCCAGCTACTCGAGAGGCTGAGGTGGGAGGATAGCTTGAGATGGGGAAGTCGAGGCTTCAGTGAGCCAAGATCGTGCCACTGCACTCCGGTCTGGGCAACAGTGAGACCCTGTCTCAAAAACAATTAATAGTATAGTTGTTGAAGGAAAACTATTCTCTCTCTCTCTATATATATAGTATATATATACTATATATATACTATATATAGTATATATTACATATAGTATATATTACATATATATGTATATATGTATTACATATATATGTATATACTATATATAGTATATATATACTATATGTAATATATACTATATATAGTATATATATACTATATATGTAATATATACTATATATAGTATATACATATATTTCAGTCCTTGGTTTTGCAGAAATTAAGTATTAAGTATAGTTTACTTACATATGTAGTATAGTATGTTTACTATATATAGTATAGTTACTTACTAGATATATATATACTTACTATATATAATATAGTACATATATAGTATAGTGTACTATATATATTATATAGTATATATAGGATAGTGTAGTGTATATAGTATAGTATAGTGTATATAGTATAGTATAACTTACTATATATATAGTAAACTATATTCAGTAAGCCCACTTCTGGGTAGCTCTATTTTAAATTTTTTGAGGAACCGCCATACTGTTTTCCATAATAGTTCTACTACAAACACTGATTCTTAATCTGGGGTCCATGAATGACCTTGGAGGGAGGTTATGAAACTGCTGAAATGGAATATAAATTTTTACATGTGCATTTTTTTCTGGGAAAGAGCCTGGAGTTTCAGATTATCGAAGTGTTCCCAGATGCCAAAAAATGAGGACTTACTGCTTTAAAGACTTTGCTGCCTCAATCAGTATATAGTCCTTGAAGGAAAACTATGTAAGTTTATACCCGGAAAAGAAAAACGTGCTGAAGTTGAATCCAGAGAAGCCTGTGATTCTGAAATACACCTATTACCGGCTGTGATCTGTGAAAGCAGGTGGGACTGATATCTGGATCCAGTGGAATCTTCGGTCTTTCAGGGGACTGGACATTTTCCTAGGAACTGCAAACATTACATAGTACCCACTCTGTGCCAGGCACTGTCTCAGTGCCTTACTTTTTTTTTTTTTTTTTTTTTTTTTTTGAGATGGAGTCTCGCTCTGTCGCCCAGGCTGGAGTGCAGTGGCCAGATCTCAGCTCACTGCAAGCTCCGCCTCCTGGGTTTACGCCATTCTCCTGCCTCAGCCTCCGGAGTAGCTGGGACTACAGGCGCCCGCCACCTCGCCCGGCTAGTTTTTTTTTGTGTGTGTGTATTTTTTTTTTTTTTAGTAGAGACGGGGTTTCACCGTGTTAGCCAGGATGGTCTCGATCTCCTAACCTCGTGATCCGCCCGTCTCGGCCTCCCAACGTGCTGGGATTACAGGCTTGAGCCACCGCGCCCGGCCGCCTTACATATTTTAACTCTTAATCCTTATAATACTGTGAAGTAGGTACCATTATTAGCTTTATTTCACGGATGAGGAAAATGAGGTACAGTGAGATAAAAACCATAAATTGAGTTTACTTTAAACATTCCAAGACCCTTCACAATTGTGGACAGTGTAGTTTGATCAGCTGTAATTAATGGTTCAGAATAATTATCATTTTGATATGTGTAAATGGCAGCCATGTTGTCATCTTGAAGTACATACCAAATTAATAATAGGATTCCTATACATGCCACCTCTGTTTTTGTGAATAAGAATGCCGTGCCAGGTCACATACAGAGGAGAGCCAGTTAACTGATTTGCTTAATTAGAATTTGGCTAAGAGTCACTGTGGCTTATAAAATAGGTTTACTAACCAAGTAGGCAATTTTATTTTTGTAGCTATTAGCACAATCAAAAAAATTCAGACTGTTTACCTAAGGCATGCCACAACTTTGTGGAGCTTAAAGTCAATGAAACTTTATCTCTGGGAGGTTAAAATTTCATTCATTCAGGATTTGATCAATTGATGGAGCTTTAGATATAATTCATTCTTTACCTGGATTATATTTATTCAGCAGTTAATGAGCAGGTGACCTTGAAATTTAAACGAACTATTCTCTAAGAACATCACTTATAAATAAGCTAGAGAAAAACCAACATTATTGTGTTGGTTTTTATTATTATTTATGGTCCATGTTTAGAAAGTTAGGCAAAAGTTGAGGAGAATAAGGTTTTAGAACAGTGTGCTGTTTGCAGAGGGAATCTTTTTTGGAGGCTTGTTTTCAGAGGGAATCTTTCTTCAGGATAAGAGAGAAATGAATATTTTGTCTAATATATTTCTAAATACCTAGGGCTACCCCAGAGAAGGGGGTTTCTAAATTTCCATCTTAGCTAGATGAAACAGGAAGAGGAGACTGAGTGTTTCACAGCTTCTCTCTCCCCTCACCCCGCTCCCCCAACACAGCGCTGAGAGGAGGCCTGTCCTCTACACTCCGGCTCACACGAACCCGTTGCTTACGCATCGCCAAGCACTACTGAAACTACCTCCTTTGTCCATTGTTCTCCCACCGTCTCAAAGTTCAGCTCCTGACTCCCAACCTAGATCCAAGGGATGGCGAGTTGATACTTTAAGATTTATTTAACCCATATTAAGATTTATTTAACCCATTGATTACCTACAGTAGTTACTAGGAATTCTACAATTTATGTATGTGTGCTTAATTTACACGTGTGTCCAGTGCTTTATGGAGGTGAAGTAGGAACACTGGCCCAGAAGTGAGAGCCTCTGGAGAAATAACGATGATGTGATTGATAAAGGGGGAAGGTGTTTTGTTATCTCGTAAGCAGAATCAGATGTGCAAAAGGAATGGGGTGAGGGAAGTGGTGGTCTCTGTGATCCATCCAACCAGTAGTAAAAAAAATGGGGCTAGAAGAAGAAATTGCACCTTGCGATCCTAGATTATGAAAAGCCTATTCTCTAATATCTCACTTGCACGTTGGAGATCATCCTTGTAATAAACATCAAATATTGTATGGAGTAAGATGATGATGACTGCTAGTTAGAAAAGATGTGGTGAAAACCATAGCCAAAAAATCCTGCTATGCTTACTTAAGTTTTGCTTTATATGAGGTAATTTAGGTAATTGGAAACTGGATTGATAACACTCTTTACTTTGGAGGCCTTTTCTTTTGGGAAATCTGTAAGTTAAAAGCCAAAGACAGTTATACAGAGTATGTTTAGAACACCCAAGAGAATAAATTTTCCAAAGGAAAATATTTGAGCTTTTATATGTCAGATTTCTTTAGAAGTACTCTAAAATTCTAAACGTCTTTAGAAGTATTCTAAAGATTAGCCTTAGTTGAACTTAGATTGATCTTCCTTTCAATTAGACTTAATGAGTGAGGTTCTATCTTACCTTGAAGTCATTAGAAAAAGAATAATCCAATTGCAAAGTCGTTCAGCTTCTCCTCTTCAGAAAAATTCTTTCCTTTTGAGAAAGACTGATTCTGAGGGAGGAATGATAAAAATAAGTCTTCTAGCCATGCCTAGTTTTTCCCTTTCAAGCCTTTTCAAGTTCCTTCTTTCAAGAGTATTGGACACGTGCGTGTTTACCTCCCAGCCTCTGCTTGGCCTTGTTCTAGATCGTGGCGTTCTGTTCTGTGTAGACCACCCCCTACACTGGAGATCAGGGCGCCTAGTCTTCCTTGTAGTCACATGTTTCCTCTACTCTGACCCAAGGAGTGGGGTCAGGGAGAGAAGATGGGAACTCTGCTGCCTACCTTAGATGCATGCCTGCTCTAAGAGTTACAAAGTCATAAGCCCCCAAACTGTGGTTCACACATCCCTCCTTGGATGTTTTTATTCCTAAGGCTATCCTTGTTCAGGACTCTTGATAGTTATAACAGCCATGCACCCTCTCCTTTTATAAGTAGCTAATCATGTCTTGTGCTTAGACATTCAACAAATAGATACTGAGCATCTGCTTTATGCAAGGTACTGTTAGGCACTAAAAATGCAGGGGAAAAGTCAAGAATGCCATTTGAGAGAGAGAGGGGGCAGATATTAAATGATTAATTCTACAATTAAATGTTTAGTTATAACTGTGGTCATTCTTATGGGGAAGAAGCTTAAGAAAGGGGCCTGACTTAGTCTGAAGGGTCCACAAAGTTTTTCATGAGGTGATGAGTCCCGAGCTGTGTTATGAAGCATGAGTTGGAGAGGAGATGTGGTGGGGACCACTGCAGGCAGAGCAAATGCCAGGGAAGGGCAGAGCCTGGCTTTCATGGGGAAGTGAAAGAAAGCCAGGGTGACTGGAGTCAGAGAGAGAAACTGTATGTGGAAGGAGATGGGGGTGGTGAGATTAGCAAGGGCGGACTGAGCCAGGTATTTGACACATGTTACAGGCTTTAGTTTTGGTTCTAAAATCTATAAGGAATATATGGAAGGATTTTAGTCAGTTGGAATGGTGACAAGGGAGAGAGATGGGGGTATCTGGCATGGTGCATTTGGCATGCTGCGTTTTCAAATGCTCGGTCTGACTGATGCGTATGGGACGTCTGAAAGGGTAGCCAGTGCAGAAATAGATCTGGGGTGTCCAGGCAGTGAGTTTTTATGCCCCCCAGTGAAGATGGTGATATTTTGGATTAGGTTAGTGCAGGTGGAGAGGGAGATAAGGGGATGATGAGTTTAAAGCTATTTAAAAGGTAAAATTGTTTAAGAGTTAGTGTTCTATTGGATGTAGGAAGAAGTCAAGAACTTCTAGGTTCTTCGTCTGCTGAGGAGATGGTATGAAGTGAGAATGAAGGAAGGACTTGAGCCAGCAAAACATGCCAAGAGAAAACATCTAGGTGGGTAGAAAGAAATGCAGGAGAGCATGGGGTTGTGAAAGCCGAGGGACTGCCTGGCTCTTTACACCCAGAGCCACGACTTGCTCAGCAAGCCATCCCTACCCAATAATCTGCCGTCAGGTTATACAACAGTAGAAAGCTTGGAATGAGTCTGGGCTTGTCCACATTAGAATCTAGTCCACATTAGGATCTCTTTTCCAGAAGGCAAGATGCTTTGTTTTCACATCATTCCAGCCAGCATCTCAGCTCCCCAAGCCATCTTGGACAGCATCTTTTAAGAACTAATGGTGATTTTTAGGGAAATGGTCTTAAGCAATACTTAGGAACAAAAGGTTTTCCTGAAAGACATAGTGTCTGCAGAGATGCAATTTTAAGCACAGCAAAGACAAGCTTTTATGATGTTATATAGTGTAGCCTGGCTTGTTAGAAGCTCCTAAGTCTCTTCATTCTACATTAGGACTTTGGTTTATCTCAGCCCAACCAGAACTGTCATTGATGTGGTATGATTGTCATTAGAGCTGTTCACAAATGTTTAATTATCTGGGATATATGGTAGGATTACACTTCTTTACCCAGCAAAGCAGATTAGGAGCCAATGTACAACTTACTCCACTCTCTTTTCCAGCCTTGGCAAACATGAAGGTATCTGTCAACATGGAACCTTCTTCAGCCTGGGTTCCTCAGTGACCATTATGAGCAGAGTCCCAGAATAACCTGCTGTTGATATGTAGTATAGGCAAGAAATAAACTCTGTTGTTTCAAGACTAAGACTTTTGTTACTGTATTATAACCTAGCCCATTTCTGACTGATAGAGAGTCACTCTTCCTAGAACAAAGTAACTTTAAAGGTTCATATGAGTTTCAAAAATTTTAGGACAAATTTTGCTAGGATCCAAGCTCAAAACAATAGCATTTTCTCTTTTGTCCCCAAAGTATCTGCAAGAAGTATGTTTTCCAAGCATAAGGTTTTGGCAGCCTAGCCCTGAGATGAGGATCACCGAAGAACTAGAGCCACTTCCAAAGCAAATCCTAAAAGCAATTATCACAGTGCTTTCAGACCTGGGATCTGCTAGTCCCGCTCTAACTACCGTGTTCTTGCCTAGGCTGGCTGAATAATATAGCCCTTGTATGTTTGGGCTTTAGTATCAGGTAGATGCTGAATTCAAAGTGCGTTTCTGCCACTTTACAGATTCTGATCTCTCCTGGTGCCTCAGTTTCCCCATTTGAAAAATGGGAGTAACAATAGTTTCTAACCCATGGGGCTGCTGAGAGGACGGGTCCATCATCTGCCTGTTTGCCCTCAGATCTATTCTCCATCCTTCCCTGCTCTACTCTAGATCTTAGGACAATGCCCCCTTGCAAACTTATTCCTCAGGTTTTCTTGAAGCTTGGGTCAGCCCCAATTGGCCGAGACAGGATAAAAGTCATGGTGTCTCCCTCTTTCTCAGGTGGTACCTCCAGCAGTGGTGGCTCTATGGTTTTGGCTCCTCCTGGGCAGGACCCCCTCCTTGGTCCCAATTGTAGCCTATGAGGTGATGGCTCGTGGCTCTGTCAACACCTGTCTTTGCCACTCCAGCCTGAGGGAGGGTAATGATCTTGTGTTGCTGCTGATCTCTGGGCCTCGCCCTTCTCCTTTTGTCCTCTCTGCTCTTCCAAGACCTTTCTAAGTAGTTTTCTGTATTAACGTCTCACTAGTGAGCTGTCTGGAAGGGGTTCTTTTTTCCTGACGGCACCATGACTGGCACAGGTGATTATTTGAGAAAATGCCTCTAAAGTACTTAGAATAGTGCTTGGCACATAGAAATTGCTCAATAAAAGGTAGCTAACAAAACATACTTACTTTCTTCCTTACCTAGATGCTCTGCTGCCAATTTAACCCAGGCAGGCAGGCCCCTGAATACAACATAGCTCCTGAATCATTGCCCACTTCTTCTCTCCCTGGTTGACCAAGTCCGTAGACATGGGCTTCTATTTTGATTCACCCTTCTCTAGTCTTACAAGGTAAAGGGTATTCACATACCTCCATGACATTTATGACACATGTCAGAATTTTATTTTGAAATTTCCAAACTTTTTACTATGGCTTACAAAGACCTGGTCTGCCTGTGTTTCCAATTCCTCCCTCTGCCATTTTCTCACTTATCCACTTCAGCCACACTGGCCTTGGTTCAGTTCTCACTCTCTGCCAAGCTCTGCCCTCCCTCTGGGCTTTGGCATGTACTCTTCCCTCTTCTTGGAAACGTCTGCTCTGGGCTCCTGTCTTGGCCCAGCCCTGCTCACACCCTGGCCTCAGTGTAGCTGCTCTCCCCTTTTAGAAGTCCTCCCTGACCACCTTATCCAATATTGACTGCTTCTGTTCTTCTCAGGAATGGATGCTGTTTGGATTCTTTATTGCACTTAAAAAAAATTTCATCGTGATTTTAAGTTTGTTTATCTTTCTTCTTACTGTCTCCATCCCTACATACCATAGGCCATTAGATCATGAATTCCACAAGGGTAGGATCTGTGTGTGACTTCTTCATCTGTGTGTCTTCAGCACTTAGCAGGATGCCTGCCACAAAAGAAGGCTCTCAGTCAGTGTGTTATGAATGAATGGATGAACGAGTGAATACTGTTATTACTCTGTCTTTAAACAGCTGATGTCAAAGTTCTCTTGCAGGTCAATAGTGATAATTTGGGGTATTCTACCCCTACTCCTTACCCTGTTGCTTGTGTTGTGTGGAAGCCAAGCAGAGGCCCCGGGTCGGCTCAGGCTGGTCCCCGGCCCCATTGCACCTTGCCTGGGCTCTGCGTGGCACTCAAAGTTCCATTCCCTTCATAACATACTCAGCCACTGGGACCTTCGCTGAGGTTTCTAAGGTGCTATACTCTCATTCTTCACAGTCCCCCCATCTTCACCCTTTTTTGAAGCCCTGCCACCTCCAAGCCTCTGCATCTGAAGGATCTCAGAGCTGAGCTACCACCAGACCCCTGAGTCCTGTCCCTTCTCAATGCCTGAGCCATCCTGGCTTCCATGCTTTCCTTGGACATTCTCTCCTCCCACAATCCAGCTTGAGTCCATGAGAAAATAAAGGCCCATTTAGAATTTGTCTTCTTGGATACCAACCCCTCGAGCAGCTTCTCATTTTTTTTTTTTTTTTGCTTTTGATCACAAAAAGGCAGTTAATTGCAATTACTTAGCCTCCTTCCAGGGCTTAGGAAACCTCAGGATTTAAACCACAGAGCCTGGCTATGCTCCTGGGAGAAGGGAAAATACCTTTCATTCCTTAAAATGAGCAAACAGTAGTTAAAATTAAGAGACATCCAAGCTAATTTCTTAACTACTCTCCTCTGCTAGTTATCCCATGCAGGGCCCCCGTTTCCCTCTAGAATTGGTGCCCTGTCCAGTGGCACAGCTAGTGGCTGGAGGCATGGAATACCACCTAGTTCCCACCGTGCTTTCTTCCTGGGGAGCTGAACCTTGTCATGTACCCTATCTGGTGGGACATGACCAGAGAGATCTCCCAGAAGCCTGGTTGCTTACTGTCTGGCTCCAGTGTATTTGACAACCATCTTGAGAGACTGCTGCTCTAACCTGCCTCGTCACAAAGACCCTTTCCATTCTAAGCTGTCTGAGTTGGACCTGGGCTTGGTGCATTCTTTGAACACTATGTCTTGTTATAACTAACTTCAATGTCCAGGAAAATGTGCTTGTTTTCCCTTCTGTTTGGCTCTGCCCTCCTCACTCTCCCTCCTAGAATGAGGTCCCAGGATACCTTATGCTTGAGCCCAGGAAGTTTACATTATTATAAGCCATGATGTTTGGCCACAGTTCCGTCTTCTTTAAGACTTAGAAGCAAGTGTATATGTAAGAAGAAATATCACAAATATTTTAGCTTGGGAGCAATCGTTTGGGACTAAAGAAATAGTTGTCTGTGTCTGTAGTGTGGGCCCACTTTTCTTGGTGCAGCATTTTGAAAGATTCTGCCTTCTCTAAAAGAAAGAAGAATATTCATTATTTGCTTCTCTGAATTATTCAGTTCTGAATTATGATTTCACAAACCAATATATATGTGATGGGTAACGCAATTAACAGTCCAAGTGTGGGGTGCCGTTACAGACAATTCCAGCCAGCACTATGCTATTCCAGCCATCCTTTAACGTCTCTTATTTGAAGTTTAATCTATCGATTGGTTTCCTGATGAGGCAGGTTTCAGTCAGAATGAAGTCCTTCTTATGCCAGAAATGTGGTAAAAGTAAGTCAGAGGGGTTTCCTTTTCTTCTGGCCTAAGACACTTTCTTCTTCTTTTTTTTTTTTTTTTTTTGATATGGAGTCTCACTCTGTTGCCCAGGCTAGAGTTCAGTGGCGCGATCTTGGCTCACTGCCACCTCTGGCTCCTGGATTCAAGTGATTCTCTTGCCTCAGCCTCCTCAGTCGCTGGGATTACAGACATGTGCCACCACGCCCAGCTAATTTTTTGTATTTTTAGTAGAGAGGGGGTTTCACCATGTTGACTGGGATGGTCTCGATCTCTAGACCTTGTGAAAGACTTAAAGGCAGAATCTAAGGTCATCTTCACTGCCACCCCTCAGCATGTGATACACTGGTAGGTACTATTTCTAGACATTCTCTCTCTCTTTTATTACTTTTAAAGAATGTTTGAGTCATTCTAGCAATAAGATCCAGGCTCAAATATGATAGGAAATGCATGTATTTATTTGCAGCTATTTAATTGTGCATACTTTATTTTATCCAATGAGATCTTGAATTTCTAAAAACAGGGACTAGAGTGTATCCTCCTCACAGAGTATAGGTAGGCAGTAAAAAAGTTTTTGATTAATTGTTTAAATAAACTGGGCTTGGGATGTGTTACAATAGGAATCTAAGCTGCCCATTTCATTAAAATGAACATGCGTGGTGACAATCAGGAAAGTATTTACCCGAGAGTAACAGAAGACAACATTGTAATGGCTTACACAGGTAGAGATTTGGCAAAATCCAGAGGTGTGTGTCTTGGGTTTGGACATTGAATTATGTAGCAAATGGGAGAAAAATGAAAAAGGAAGTAGTGCCAGCTGCGTCCTCTTTTACTAGGAAATAAAAACTTCTTCAGGAACCCTCAGTTTGCCTTGCTCTCAGTTCACATTGCCCAGAACTGGGTCATGTGACCATCTTGGCTAGAAGGATAGTTGCAGTATTAGGGAACAAGATTATCATAATTGGCTTAGATACCTTGATTCATTCTTTTCTCAGAGCTAGACAAGAGATCACCCTGAATATAATCAAAGGGTGGAAATACGTCTTGAACAGGTAGGTCTCAGTGACTGCTCCAAATCAGCTGGAACTAGGGAAGTGAATTCTGGAAGCCACAAGTCAATGAACTTGATGCTGATTTTTGAAACTTTTTGAAATAATGATTAAATAGGAATAGTGTAAATATTCTAGACTATAAGCTTGAAGGGAGGAGGTATGGTGCTGTCTTGTTCAATGCTGTATCTGCAATAGCTTGGGTGGCATGAAGTAGATGTTCTATAAATATATACTGAATAAATAAATAAACAAAAGCAGCCCAAAGAAAAGTAGGCCATAATGAGAAGAGCATGGATCCAGTAGGAATAATTCATGCCAAGCTACTTCCTTTAAAAATTCTTGATAGAACAATCATTTTATTTTATATAAGGGACTTTAATAGATACTTTATCATTGGATTCTGGCAAGTCAGTTGACAATGTCCTTACAATCTTCTTGTAGAGCAATGCTATTATACATAGGTAGACCTGCAGCTACTTGAACAAATGCACCCAGGGAAGTTTGGTCAATGAATCTGGATCAGTCTGACGGGGAGCCTCTGAACAGGGACTATTAGGAAGGCAGCATGAATTATTGTCAAGAATATGAGGTTTAGTATGAGAAAGGCCTAGGTTGAAATCCCTTCTGTGCTGCTTTCTGTCTGGTTGATTTGGGCAATTTATTTCATTACTCTGAGTCCGTTTTTCTTATCTGTAAATTAAGGATCATATCTTGCAGCTTCATCATGAGAATGAGCCATGTTAAAATGTAGCAGGTATACTGGTCAATATGTAGGATGGCAGAACAAAGATTTTAAAATACATTGAAAATCTGGAAAATGGCAAAACAAAACAAAATGCAGTGTACACAGAGGTACATGTGCATTACTATCACAAATGCAGGGTGTGCCCCATTTTCATAATTGGTTTAAGTATTATGATTCATTATTTTTTCAGAGTTGGCCAGGAGATTGTCCTGAACAAAATCAGAGAGAGGGAAACAGAGAGTGAATAGCTTCTCTGTTGCTACAATGGGTGGGACCAGATTTTTATAGGATCTAATCAGTCTCTCCTTATGAAGACAGGAAATCTAACATCTGGTAACACCACCCTGAAAATAAAAGGCAACCAGCTTGGGTAATGAAAGACTGTATTACTGTGTATATAGAATTTGTAGTGCTGTCACTCTTCTTGTTCCTAGTATCAATAATGTGTGTCCTCCTCTTTTTTCCTTATGAATCTGGCTAGAGGTTCATTAACTCTACTGATTTTCTCAAAGAATTAGCTTTCAGTTTCAATTGCTTTTTATTTTCCTACTTAAACATTTTTCAGTTTTCATTGATATCTGCCCTTTATTATTCTCTGTTTTTGTTTTGCTTACTTTGGGTTTAATTTATACTTTTTTCTTAAGGCTGAATCTGATATCAATAATTTGAGTTCTTTCTTTTTTTCTAGTATAGGTGCTTCAGTACCATACATTTCTGAGTACTGTTTTAGCTGCATTCCTCACAGTATGATATATTGTGTTTTCATTATCATTTGGTTCAAGGTACTTACTAATTTTCATTTTTATTTCTTTTTTACATCATGATTTTTTAAAAGTATATGAGTTTCCAAATAGTTAAGGATTTTCCAAATACCTTTAAGTTAGTGGTTTCTAATTTCTCCTGTGCTCAGAGTATATGTTTTATATGATTTGGATCCTTATATGTGCATTGAAACTTGTTTTATGGCCCAGAATATGATCTATCTTGGTGGATGTTCTGTGCACACTTGAATGTTTATTCTCCTGTTATTGGGTGGAGTGTTCTATAAATGTCAATTAGACCAAGTTGGGTTTATAGTATTGCATAAGCCTTTTACATCTTTATTAATTTTTTACCCACAGTTCTATTAGTTGTTGGGGGAGGGATATTGAAATGGCTGACTACAATTGTAGATTTTTAAAATTTTTTCTTGCAATTCGATTAGCTTTTGATTTATGTGTTTTGAAGTGCTGTATTAGAGGAATAAATATGTAGAATCAGTTTGTCCTCATTATGAATTGACCCTTTTATCATTATAAAATGATCCTCTATATTTCTGATAATATTCTTTGTATTGAAATTATATGTTATTAATATAACCACCTATATGTCTTTTGATTAGCATTAGTATAGCATGCTGTTTTCTAACCTTTTACTTTTATTTGTCTTAATATTTAAAGTGAGTTTTTAAATAGTTGGCATATCATTGGATCTTCATTTTCTTTCCAATCTGACAATATCTGCCTTTTCATTAGGGCAAATACTTACATGAGCTTAAATCTGTCATCTTGCCATGTATTTTCTCTTTATTCTATCTATTCTTTCTTTTCTCTCCTATCATTTACTGCCTTCTTCTGAATTCATTAAACATTTTAAAAATTCAACTTAAGCTTCTTTGTTGGTGTGTTAACAATAACTCTTAGTTTTGCTTTCATAGTAGTTGCTTTAGGAGTTAAAGTGTATATGTTTAACTTATTACAGTTTACCTTCAGGTATATTATACCACTTTGTGCATAAGATAAGAATCTTACAACAGAATACTTCTCCCTTCCTGGACTTTGTGCTTTTGTCATCACACATTTTATTTCTACATATGTTATAAACCCCACAAAATATTGTTTTTGTTTGTGCATTAAGCAATTATGTTTTAAAAGGGTTTTAATGACTGACATGGTGGCTCACTCGTATAATCCCAGCACTTTGGGAGGTCGAGGCCGGCGGATCATTTGAGGTCAGGAGATCAAGACCGGCCTGGGCAACATGGTGAAACCCCAACTCTACTAAACATACAGAAAAAAATTAGCTGTGCATTGTGGTGGATGCCTGTAATCCCAGCTACTCAGGAGGCTAAGGTATGAGAATTGCTTGAACCTGTGAGGAGGTTTCAGCGAGCCGAGATCACGCCACTGTACCACTGCACTCCAGCCTGGGTGACAGAGTGAGATTCCATCTCAAAAATAAAATAAAATAAATTAAAATAAAAGGGTTTTAAAAATAAGAAAATCATTTACCTACATATTTATGGTTTCTTAAGCTCTTAATTCCTTTGCATAGATTCAGAATTCCATCTGATAGCATTTTTTTTTTTTTTGCCTGAAAGACTTTCTGTAACATTGCTTACAGAACTAGCCTGCTGGTGATGAATTCTTTTGGCAATTTGATGTCAAAATATGTTTTTATTTTGTTTTATTTTGATATATATATATAAAGCATATAAAATGTACATATTATATATTAATATAAAAGAACTCTTGATTGATAGGTTCTTCATTCAGTACTTCAGATGCTGCTCCACCACCTTCTGGTTTGCATTTTTCTGATGTGAAATCTGCTGTCATTCTTATCTTTGTTCCTCTGTACAGTAATGTCTATTTTTTTTTAATCTCTGATAGCTTTTAAGATTTTCTCTTTATCAGTGGTCTTAGGCATTTTGACCGTGATGTTTCTTGGTGTGGTTTTCTTCATGTTTCTACTGAGTTTGTTGAGCTTTTTGGGTTTATGAGTTTATAGTTTTGGTCAAATTTGGAAAGGTTTCATCAATTATTCCTTCAAATACTTTTTTCTGTCCTCCCTAATCTATTCTTACCTCATATTTCTCATTTTCTTCAGGGACTACAATTGCATGTATACTAGGCTCACTGATACTCTTTTACTTTCAGTATTTTTCTTCCTTCAGTGTTTCATTTTGGATAGTTTCTATCACAATGTTTTCAAGTTTGTTTATTTATTTATTTATTTAATTTATTTTTTTTGAGACGGTGTTTTGCTCTGTCTCCCAGGCTGGAGTGCAGTGGCAGGACCTCAGCTCACAGCAAGCTCCACCTCCCGGGTTCACGCCATTCTCCTGCCTTAGCCTCCTGTCAAGTTTTTTACTGTTTCTTTTTTAGTAATGTCTAACCTATTAATCCCGTGTGTGTGTGTGTGTGTGTGTGTGTGTGTGTGTGTATTAGTGTGTTAAAAATCTCAGATAGTGGTTTTATTATCTCCTAGATGTTTGTGTCTTTTTTTTTTTTTTAAGATTTTTCACATCTCTACTTCCCATGCTGAGTTTATTTTTTCTATTTGTTGAACACATTGAGTACAGTCATAATTACTTTCTTAATGTCCTTGTTCTCTTATTTTATCTGTCATTTCTGGGATGCTTTCAATTAATTGATTTTTTTTTCTAATTACTTTCCTGCTTCTTTCTGCATGCCTGATAATTCTGATTGGATTCCAGATGTTGCAAATTTTACCTTGTTAGGTGTTGGTTATTTTTAATTTCCTGTAAATATTCTTGTGCTTTGCTCTCGGACACTTTGTTCTTAAAAACAGCTTAATCCTTTGGTGGCTGGCTTTTAAGATTTCTTAGATAGAGTCAGAGTAGCTTTTACATTAGGGCTACTTTTGCCCCACTACTGAAGCAAAACTATTTGAATTGTGAATTATGAGGTTTTCTAGTCTGGGTGCCAGGATCAGGCACTATTTCTGGTCCTGTAGGTTCAGCTGGGTACCTTTCTACTCTGCCTTGTGGGAGCAGAATTAATTTCCTACCCTGTGCAAGCTTTAGTACTTGCTCTCTCTTTTGTTCAAACGTGATTATTTCCTGCCCTTAGGTAGCTTCCTCACACACATGCTCTAATAAGCAGAAGACTGGAGAGAGATCTGTTGTAGATCTCCACAGCTCCTTCTTTCTCTGTGTAGCTTTCTCCTTGCTGATGTACAACTCCCAGTTCCAGCTGCTTTGGCTTCCCTGCTCTCCCAGTTCTATCACCTCAACTCAGGGAGTCTGCCTAGCTCTTTTTTACTGCTCCCTCTAGTTAGTAAATCAAGGCAATCATAGGGCCACCTCATTTGTTTTCCCTCCTCAAGGACCACTGTCCAGCACAATGTTTAAAAGTCATTGTCTTATAAATGCCTGCTTGTTTTTGTTTTTAGTTGTTTTAGGCAGGAGAGTAAATTCAGTCCTGTTGCTCCATCTTAGCTGGCTAGACTGGATTGCTATAAGTTACTGTGGCTCTCTTTATAAAACAGATTGCCAAGGGTGTCACCTGTTTCCAAAACAACTGTTAAGTAACATGAAACACCTGACATTGCAATGTACCTCAGCTCCTCAGTAACAACTGTGCAACAAACAGGCATTACCGAAGAGTTGCCTATAAATGAATTTTATGTAAGATGATCCATTTTTCCTTTTGGCTTACATTTTAAAACTCCTGTGGTATTCTCTCTAGTGAATTTGTTGTTACTTTCTCTTTAGTACTTACTTCAAACCCCAATACTTTCCCCTATTTTCTCCCCTTATTTTCCTTGTCATGGGCCAGTAACCTGTATACAAAATTTCATAATGTTTTGGGATTAAAATTCATCTTTCTCTAGTTAGCATAAAGTGCTTGAGTATTCAAGTGTGTGCTTATTGCTAAGATTATGTGTGTGGGTTGAATAAAGACGGTCTTTGACCTCAAGAAGCTCAAAATCTTTTAAAAAATATGAATATAAACTCCTATTGTTTTTGATTGTTTCAAAAGAGGAGAACATTTGCATTTTGGGGTGGATTTATACACAGAGGCATAAGAAAGTTCAAGATTTATACACAGAGGCACGAAAAATTCAAGAGAAGGATTTTTTTTTTAATTGTTCCTTAGCCCCAATAAGTACTGAGTGCTTACTAATACAACAAGAGACTTTGGTGTTAAGAGACTGAGGCAAGTCACTGACATAATGTGTTTGTAATCTTCCAGAAGACTTGACAGAAATTGAGAAAGATCCAAGGTGTGGTATTGTAGTACATATTTGAGATGTCACAGGAGAGTGTGGTTATTGAGGGCTGGAGAGATTAGGGAAGGCTTGAAGAACTAGTTCAGGAAGGAACTGTGGAGTTTCAGGGAGAACTGTATAAGCAGAATTAAGAGGATGAGTGCCCATGGCTTGTCTAAGAACAACCAGAGAGGAAGTAAAAGGCTTCTGCTGGAGAAGAGGGAATAGCAGAGGCCTCTCTGTGGAGGCCTTATTATGTTCCAGGCTCAGGCATTTGTCCTATGGGGGGCTGTAGATGATTTTTTTCCAGGTGGATATGCACGAAGATGTGTATTGAATAGGGGATTAGGATTAGTGAGTGCAGGAGGGACAAGGACTGGCAGCAGAGGCTTGAAGGAAGGGCATATGCCTTAATCATCTTTGTATTCCCAGATCCTAGTTCATACTTAATGTTTGTTGCTTGAGTGCATGTACAAGTTTATTTATTATAATTATATTTCGAGACAGGGTCTCGTTGTTGCCCAGGCTGGAGTGCAGTGGTGTAATTTTGGCTCACTGCAACCCCCTGCCTACCAGTCTCCAGCAATCCTCCCACCTCAGCCTCTTGAGCAGCTGGGACTATAGGTGTGTGCCCCCCCCCCCCCCCCCCGGGATAAAAAAGGTTATTTTTCCTTCTAAATTGTTAATGCTCTTGATAATCATTGGCCTTGTCAATGGCATGACAAGTATTGTGAAAGAACTTCATGGTGTTATTTTGTTCCAAGGGCTAAAGGTAGGCCAACTTCAACTCAGACTCCTTCAAGTCATTTTTTAAAAATTATATTTTAAATTAACTAAATAGTTGCATATATTTAGGGGGTACAAATCAATGTTATGACTTAAGAATACAATGTGGAGTAACTGAATCAAGCTAATTGACATATCCACCTCAGATACTCCTGTTTTCGTGGTGACAACTTTTGAAATGTACTCTTAGCGATTTTGAATTGTATAATACATTATTTACTATATTCACCATGGTGTACAACATATAGTCCAAAGGGGAAAAAAAGTCCTTATTTCTCCTAACTCAGGCTTTTTATCCTACAAACCTTATTTGCTTCTTTACGTATCTCATTCTCCTTAAAGGAAAAGGCACTCAGCCACTTTTGTAGAAATTACACAGCATGGCCATTTGCAATCCCTGCCTCTCCCATTCGTAATAAATCCTACATAGTCTTACAGATCTCATAAAAATTCAGACCACACACATAACCTGATAGCCCACGCGCACATTCCCAACAGAGCCTGGAAGAGGGGCAAGCTCCCAGATAAGCTGAATTCACACAAAGCAGAATGAGGTACCCACACACACTCACACACGCATGGCCTAGGCAGTGTAACCATCTGTCCAGGCGCTCACACACTATCTTTAGCCACATACAGGCACGCACAGTCGAGTACACACACTTCACCCTCAGATCCACGCACGCTCCCCGAGACCCGCAGGCCGGGCCCCGCCCCCGGCGCTGGCTCGCCGGTGGCCTGCGTCAATTCCACGCGCCGGTTGCGTCATCATGGTGCGCCATTGCAGCAGGCATTGGCCGGGACTAGAAGTGCGGGCTGCTGCAGCAGCCGAAGCTGGAGCTCCTAGGGTGCGAACTGCGAGGGCAGGTGTGGGCTGCAGGAGACTGCTCTGGCCGGGAGCGCCGGGACAAGTGCGTGGAGCTGGTGCGACTCCTGCAAGTTGCTGGGGCAGTCGTGTCCCCTTTTCCCCGACCCCCGAGCTCCGGGCTTCTCCCTGAGAAATGGGTCGGGCTGGTGCAGGGGTGGGGGCAGGATTCATCTCTCCTAGGGGGACCAGACTGGGGCATGGGTTCCCCTGGGTTGGAAGGAGTCCTTATGGACTCAGTCCCCTAAGCATCTGAACGCGCGGAGGCGTCGCCAGCCAGCCCGCCTGGGTCCCTGGGGGACACTGAGGCAGCAAGGGGTGCTCTGAAAGCAGCCGGTATGCTGGAGATAATGACAGCGTCACCATTGATTGGACTGAGCGCTCACTGTGTGTTACACACCATTTTAGACCCTTTGTTTATATTATTCAGTCCTCTCAGCAACCCAGGAGGTAAGAACTATCATTCTGCCCATTTTCCAGATGGGAAAACCAAGGCATAGAAGTTAACCAGCTTATGGTAATAAAACAGTCACACAGATGGTAAGCAGTGGAAGATTTAAACCTCAGAGCTGGTCTTCCAGCCTCTGTCCTTTTCAGATCCTCCAGTCAGCTTCCCTCAGCGCATGCTGGCTGGTGCCTCTGGGATATTGCTTCTTTATTACTCCTTGACCTTGAGCGAACTGTGGGGAGGGAGGAAGTGCAAAACGTGGACCTGCTATTGGCACAAGCGAGCCTCTTTGTCCTCTCCTCATTCCCTCTTCACTTCGTTTTCTCAGGCAGCAGCGGCTCCCCTGTTGTATGGACATTCTGCACCTGAAACTGATAGCTGAGTCCTGAAGTTTTATGTTATGAAACAGAAGAACTTTCATCCCAGGTGCATTGGTTTATTCTCTCCCCTAGCCTGTTATGTTAGATTGTACTTATGTTAAATTGTTAAGGACATAGGTGGTTATGCCGAGAATAGCAGTGACTGGAGCAAACCCATGTGGGGATTGTAAAGAGATTGGAATATGCCTTCCAAAGGAACACTATTAATCTAGACATGACCTTTCAGGATGTTAAAGGAATAATTTTAGGCCAGGTGAGAAACAGGCAAAATCAAAAATAATTTAAGGCTAGAGACTATGTTTGAAAGTTTTATGTTTGGGGTTAATATCTATTTTAGGAGTTTACTCTTAGTGAACCTTTTCCTTAGGGTGGAAAAAAGCTTATCGAAAAGGATGAAAACTTATACATCAGATATTTCAAAATAGTGTGCTTTTCTTTCAGAGCTTTGTAGCTTTGTATTACCTTTGTATTAAAAGTGAAAATGTTTCTTTTAGAACATCACAAGAAAATTAAAATCTTAATTCAATTTAAGTAGGGGAACTTAAGGGGTGCTCTAATTGCCTTAATTAAATAAACATGCCTTCATTCTGCCAGGAACTATTCAATTATTAACAAAAAGGAAATAAAAATAAGCTCTTATTTTCACTTGCAAATGACTGTTCATAGCTATTTTGTTTGGATACAATTCATGGCTATTTTGTTTGGAAACTATTTTGTTTGGATACTATATTTTGTTTGGATACTATTCATAGCTGTTCTGTGTGTATACAAAGGATACAATGTTGTATCCTTATATATTCCGGAAGTCTTAGAATGCAAATGTTGATTTTTTTTTTTTTTTCTAGTCAGGGCCGCCTGTGTTCATATAAACACATCAAAGTCAGTTTTTACCTTGTGACTCAACATGGTAGAAGTCTATCAGTTCATTTGCTATCCCATTATGGAGCAAAGTAATGTAGAAATCAGAATTTTGAGTTCTGGTATTTACTCTTTTGATTCTTTGTTAATTTAAGTGGTACATATTTTTTATAGCACATGATTTGGGAATTACACTTTGTGACATGGATGAATCTGCACTGACCCTTGGTACAATAGATGTTTCTTATCTGCCGAATTCGTCAGAATACAGTGTTGGTCGATGTAAGCACACAAGTGAGGAATGGGTAAGTTTAAGATAAGCGTTAAAAGCATACAGGCTAAAATGTTCACTTCAGTGATGTTTGTGAAGTTGCACATACTGGCAGCAACATAATATCACGTCGAGATTAATAGCTATAGAAACTGGTAAGTTTATGAAGCCTAATAAAAATTTTTATGGCATTATATTGGGAAGAAAAAATGGTTAGGAAATTAATGTACACTGATGATGTTAGAAAATGAAACAATCATTTTGCATAGGAAAAAACGTAGTAGTTTTGGGTTGGGTAAGAAATTTTTTTTTCTTTCTCTTGGTGTGTACTTTCTATGAGTTATACTTAAAAAGCATGAATTTTATAATAGAAGTAAACTTTAAAAAATTAAAAAAAGGAATGTATAGTATGAATTCAATCCAAAAGGCATACATTTTCTTGGATTGTTTTCCTATTTCATCATATCATGAAGTATCTTAAATATTATCTCAATTGTCTTTATATAAAAAATAGTGGGGTTTATTTTCTTGCTTAATTTTGAGAATGTTATATCTGTATAACAGAGATTTGAGCAACTGAGCTCAAAGTTAAGCATTTTTAGAACAGAAGGGCAAGGTTTGACCCTAATTGAACAGCATAGCTATAATTTAAATTCTGATCTTTAAGTTCCCTTGATAAGATAAAGGAATGTTACATAAGTTTACCTTTTTTTAAAATTTAAATTATAAAAACTTGCTCACTGTGTAAGGCCTTCATGTTCTGTAATGGGACTGTGTGATTTAAAATGGGGTAAGGTTAATTGTTAGACTAGAGATCCAGGAGTCGGAATTTATTTATCTTGCTGTCAGAAGTCTGTTTGACCTTCTACAATTTAGTTTTTAAATTTTTGAATACTGCTTTCCGTGTGTAGCTGTTACTATGCTTGGGTGCTCAACTTTTGCTTATGTGGTAAGCTTTTATCCAAGTGTTGATCATGGAGGGAGTACTTAAATGAAAATCACTCTGAATATGCCAGAAGTTTTTCTTCTGTCCAAAATAGTTTTTGAGATCAAGTAGACAAGTATTCTCTTGCCATTTATAAACTTTTTTTAATCTTAATATTTGTCAGGGTGAGTGTGGTTTTAGACCTACTGTCTTCAGATCTGCAACTTTAAAATGGAAAGAAAGCCTAATGAGTCGGAAAAGGCCATTCGTTGGAAGATGTTGTTACTCCTGCACTCCCCAGAGCTGGGTAAGAACCTTACTGCTTATGGACCTTAATACTCAGCATAAAATATGATTTCCAGCTTTGTGAGTCTTATTGGACTCAATTCACTTTCAGAACAGAGACCCATGTTTATGAACTAAATATTTCAAGTAAAGATGTTGACACACTTTTTGTTTTCATTCATTTATTCAATTATGGTCCCTTAATTGATACCAGGTAACATTCTAGTTCTTTTGAGGTTTTAGTGGGATTTTAAGGGGGAGAGTAGATCTTACTTTCAGGTAAGTCTTCAAAGGAGTTAGTGGGAACCTTCATGAACTTTTAGTTGTTGAACTTTAGCACTTAACATTAAAATCCTAGCAAGATAAGAAAGAGATAATGGGACAGAGTAAAAAGTTAAAGCTGTGACTTTGCTCTGAGCCTTTGCTAATGGAAGGTGTCTGTTGACTTTCTGATAGTGAAGGATTGTCACTAAAATGTTAGAATGAAGATTTAAGAGAGTGTATATGGGTTTGTTGATTGTATTTTGGTGAAAAAACACAAGCCATGCAATATCTTTTGCATTACGGTGTAGTCTTTGAGAAGAGTTGAGTGAGTGAGAGTTATGTTTTCGATGGTAGTTGAAGAGAAGAACAAGTTAGCACAGGAACATAGAATTTCATGTGGTTGTGTTCGAAGGCAGTAGAATTGCCTTTTAAAAGTCATTTCTTGATGTTAAGCTCTCTCTGGGATCCAGTTACTAGGATGTAGAAATTCTGCCATTTAAGTGCCTGCCGTTTATAGAGGTTGCACTTGTGTGGCTAGGTAATTGTGCTGTGTGAATTTTCTGCTTAAGGTTGGCTTGGCAGAAAGTAGAATTCTGAGTCTGGTCTAAAGGGGTTTACTAACATGGGAGAGATTTGTATGGAACCCAAGCAGTTTATGTTAAATGTTCAGGTCTGCTGGAGAACGTCTTGTTATAAATATTGCTTCTTTTAAACCATAAATGCCTTGTTGCAAGAATTTGGTAGAATTCAAGGATCACAGAAATTTCTGGCCTAGGAGTAAGGCTAGTTCAGATTAATAGGCCACTTGAAATCAAGATTTAAACAGAATGTCATTTTCTTTTTAGATCTGACATCTAGTCTAATTCTAATTTTGAATGCTTAAAACAATAACTGCAATGTGTTCTTAAGTCAGAGACTATATTTGGTGGTGGTGATGGTTTGGAGTAAAGGTAGGTGGTATAACAGACAATTGATTTTTGCCCTACTATAGTACGTGATGGAGTTGAACTTGATCTTGAATTACTTCCATGACAGGATCATTTAAAATAATTTGCTTAAAATTTTTTTTCTTGTAACTTTATGATATTTGCTATCTTTTCTCTGAAATCCTATTTTCCTTTCCTTTAAAGAGATTACACTTAAGTATTTTATATTTTTTGTTGAGGGAACACTGTGCTTTTCAGCATTTGAGTGTGGAACGGTTACCTTTTTGCCCGTATTGATAAAGCTATAGACTGTCTTTTCAGCAAAGCTATCTCTGGATTATCTTTCAATTTCACATGTAAAGATGGTGACCAGTAGACATGCGATTTCTCATTAAGTGGACAGTTATTTGGGTGTAATAGAAAGACCATACTCTTTAGATCAAGACATGAGATTGAATCCTAAACCTCTGCCAGCCTTAGTTTCTCACCTAGAAAATGGTGATAACTCTTATGTGTCAGGATTTTTGGGAGATTTAGTAAGCAACAATAACTGCATGGTCCTTAGCATGGTCTTTGTACTTTGGGAAACCTGAAATCTCTGACATTCTTGTAGCTTCACTTCTTTCAGGATAGAGATGAGGAGTCAAGCAGGAAGGGGTACTATTTCCTTTGGTTTTAAGGTGTTTTTTTTTTTTTGTTTTTCGGTTTTTTGTTTGTTTTGAGATGGAGTCTTGCTTTGTCACCCAGGCTGGAGTACAATGGCATTGTGTTGGCTCACTGCAACCTCTGTCTCCTAGGTTCGAGCAATTATCCTGCCTCAGCCTCCCAAGTAGCTGGCATTACAGGTGCCCACCACCATGCCTAGCTAATTTTTATATTTTTAGTAGAGATGGAATTTCACCATGTTGGCCAGGTTGGTCTCAAACTGCTGACCTTAGGTGATCTGCCTGTCTTGGCCTCCCAAAGTGCTGGAATTACAGATGTGAGCCACTGCACTGGGCTGGTTTTAAGATTTTAAAGATCAATTTTGAGTTTATGACTTCCTTTGAAGGCTGAAAAGTACTTTTCAATAAAACTTTTGAGGCAATGTCTGTTTTTATGCTTGATATTAAAGTCATCAAGAACTTGTAATGAGAGCTCTTCATCAATCTAGTTGTTTATTTATGTCTACATTTACTTTGTTTTATATAGGACAAATTTTTCAACCCCAGTATCCCGTCTTTGGGTTTGCGGAATGTTATTTATATCAATGAAACTCACACAAGGTAAAATAAATTTCTTGTGTTTTAATACATCTCAAAAGAAAAACTTCATAATAACCAGTTAATACACTTTAAGCTGAGTTGCTTTGCGTTATTGAGAGTTAATAGAATATGAGTTTCTGACACAAGAGACAGACATTATCTGAAAGTTGGAAGCAGTATAGCCACAGAGAGAACTATTACTGTTAGCACTTGTGTACTTACAAATATTTTCAGGGGAGTGTAGATGTCACTTCTTTGACTTATATTGATTTTGCATATGAAATATGCCAAAATGTGGGAAACATTTGTCTGAGGAGACTGGTAGGTTTGAATCTCTTATGATTTATTATGACTATTTAATACTTTAAAAAAAGTATAAATTACTGAAATCTGCCCAATCTGTAGGGTGTTAGAAGACATTTTCTATATTGAGCAAATGTTGTTTGAGTTATTATTTACCCAAGACTTGACTTAGAATTCTTAAAATTTCTAGGCATATGGGGATAGGCTTGTAAGCACCAGGGTGAGAGAAAAGGGTCTTGTTTTATCTGTATCTAGGCCAGGGGACAAGGAAGGAGGGTGGAAAGGTTGTGTGAGTGTCTGTGAGGCAAGAGAATCAGTAGCCAAATGCTAGCAGTCCTTGTAATTCTAAAAATAGATACCTGGAGTAGGCAGGCAGATAGGCTCAGATGATGAGAAATACTTGAAATTCTATGAAAATTAGTGCAAGAAATCAACTACTTGAAGCCCTTATATTACTTCTCATAATTTGATGATTAGATCAAATATGAGAATGATAATACTCGCATATATAGTAAACTTTAAAAAATAGAACTGAAGTCTGAGACGAGCAGATCATTCCCAGGCTGCTGGTCTCTCTCCCTCTTTTAAATTTACATTTAAATTTAAATTTAAAAAAGAGGGGAGAGACTTTGGTCCATTGAATTTTTTTGATAAGATGATAAGATCCTAAGAAAAGGGATCTCATAGAGTCTTCCTTATCTAAGTAGATATTTTATATATAAAGCCAAGAGGTTTGTTTCTTGCCCTCAATTAGAGACAGTTAAGGAAAATTGCATTTGCCATGATAACTAAGCAGTATGAAACTATTCAGTGAAATAGCTGCATGTTTAGCTATTTAGTTCTTCTGTGTATTAAATGAAGCAAAGCCTAAAACATTTTTACACATTCACGTACAGAGTCACACACTCGGTCACTGTCACACTCATGCACATGTGCATACACACAATTCTTTCAGTCAGTTGCAAAGGGATTACATAGAGAGCTTGGACTTTGTACATTCCAATAATATTTCTGAAAATGTTGGCTGAAGGAAGAGTTTAGGATTAATGTTTAATATATTGGGCCAAATTTTTGGAAGATTTAGACAAAGGAGGAAGAAAAAGAGAATGGCAGGAAGGAGAGGTGAAGAAATAAGTGATTCATAAACAGTTCTCTCTCAAGTTACTTTTTCTCAATCGAGGGCATTCTGGGTCTTTTCAGAGTTAATGAATTGATAATGTGATATCATGTAATCATTACAAATGGTTTCAAATTATTACATAATGAAAGCTTGTAGCATTCTTATTCTGAAACTCGTCTCTCCATCCTCCCATCTAAATACCTCATAGTAATTTGTAACTGACAGGAATATGTTCTATCCCTCAGGTATATTTAAAATGTGAAGGGGAAAAAAAGTGAAAAATTCTGGCTTTGTTAGCCCAGAGTAGAAATATTTAGATCATGCTTGACTTCTTTCAGCTGATCAGCCCTGTCAATTCAAGTAGTCAGCAATTATCTTAGGAAAAAACAAAAACTGTAACAATAACAAAAAATTAGCCTTTCATCATAGGAAAAGACTTATAAATTTATCTTTTATAGCCCATAGCTATAATTATAAAGTGTATGGTTTATTAGAATAGATATAGCTTATATATAGCATTAAACATTTTTGCCTTTTTAATGGTATTAATAAAACCAGATGTTCTTATTTCTTTTGTTTTCATATTAGGGTTATTCAGTACAGTAACACTATTCAAACGTTAGTACACAAATTCCAAGTTTCAATTTTAGCTGAGAGTACATGAATAAAATTGGCTGCACAACATTCTGAACTACGAAGGAGAATTTGCTGTAGGAGAACCCTAAATCTCAGAAATGGATGACATTAGGCTTTGTTTTTATGGGTGGAAAATTAGTTTATGATTTAAGCAACTTGTTTTAGGTTTACTTCTAATACTTCTCTGCTAAATCATTTTCACAGACACCGGGGATGGCTTGCAAGACGCCTTTCTTATGTTCTTTTTATTCAAGAGCGAGATGTGCATAAGGGCATGTTTGCCACCAATGTGACTGAAAATGTGCTGAGCAGCAGTAGGTAAGGGTGGGACACAGGTGTAAAGGTGGGAAATGGCAGGGATGGGCGGTAGGAGTGGGAGGGGGAAGTAATTCTCCTTAGTAACCTTTAGTTTCTCTGGGACTGTGTCTCAAGAAGTGTTCACATTTCCAAACATTAAATGTTAAGCTCCAAAGGAAACTAAAAGGCAGGCAATAGATGCTTTAGTGACAGTGCCATGTGGGAATAGCAGTGTTGTTTTTCGGATTAATAATCAAATGGGTTTCTAAAACATGAAAGGCAAATAGAAGTTCAGAGATGCACATATTTCCAGAAGTCTCTGTTTTCTGTAATATAAATGTTGGAGACATTGAATTTCCTATTTTATAGCCAAAAGAGAAGTGAATTTTATATTTTTGCCAGTTACTGAGTACCTAGGTACAAATTCTTATGCTATAAAGTCATTGCTAGAAATCTTAACAGAATGAGATACTGCCTTTGCTCTCACAGGAGCTTGCTTACAATAGGAAAGACTGATTGGAACTCAGGTGGAATGGGGAAATAAATATTCTAGAGTATGGGAGTTTGGGTGAAGGTGTTCCAAACTTCCATACTCTAGCATATTGACTCTAGAGTACTGGCCTTATTGGTGTGGCCAGTTTTAGAGATCTACCTGGATTTGGGGAGCAGGAGATGAGGGTGAATTAAAAGGCTGCTTTGAATTCACAAGTGTCATTTGTAGACTCTACGTTATGTTTGTTAAGGCCTGAACAATGCTGGCACATAGTATGTACTCAAGAGATACTTTTCGAATGGATGAGTGAGTAGTTGATAATGGAGGTGCATCAGTCATGGTAATGACTTGTAGAAACATTCCTGGCCAGAATGCAATGAATGCTTTTTAGGGAATAGACTTGGGGGGCTTCAGTGTCCTGTGGTATTGGTCTTTTTGTATTAGTGAATTATGGGGCTCTGTTTAATTTTGCTGTATTTCACTAGTCTAAAATCAACACCAGTGGGAAAAAACACAATTATTTGAAACTCTTAGGTTATTGTATATTCTGTTTTATTGTTAAAACCTTTAAGTATGTTTGTTTCATACAGATGTTTTGACTAGTAAGTGGGATGTTAGAAGTGGTTTAAGGAGGTTGAACCTCATGCTTTCTCCCTTAAGTCAGCTGGAAGATTTATAAAACTGGATTAAATGTTTCCTTTTATCTCACTGCTTATGATTCCATGCTGTGCTCTTTTGATCTTGAGCTGTGCCTTTTAAAAATTACTGGTTTGAGTTGAAAATTTTATAAATATTTATGTCCCTTTTGGTCCCTCCCAGAGTTTTACATATATTTTTACTAATGGAGTCGGAATACAAATTAAAAGTAAATTAAGTCTTCAAAAGAAAAATCACACATTAATTTGGTTGTAGACTTTTGGATACCTCTGAATTATATGCCTAAAGGGATAACCTTTCTTTTTCTGTCTTCTGCTAGAGTACAATTTCGTGTCCCTCACGCTTCAGTGGGAACATTCAAATGCACATAGTTGTCACCCAGTAAATTTGAATTAAATTCTTAAGTCCACTTTCCAGATTCCTCAGAGATTCTTTGATTTAGGAATATAATACTCTTAATATTTAGTAGATAGCCAGAAAGAGCACTTCTAGCTTGAGCTTATTCTTTCATGTTGCCACATTTTAAAGAGAACATATATTTTGTTTTGTGATTTACAGCTGCAGTTTAGAAAATACTGAATACAGAATGTAGTATAGAACCAGTTACATTGTCTCTTGTTCCATTTTCACACCAGAGTACAAGAGGCAATTGCAGAAGTGGCTGCTGAATTAAACCCTGATGGTTCTGCCCAGCAGCAATCAAAAGCCGTTAACAAAGTGAAAAAGAAAGCTAAAAGGATTCTTCAAGAAATGGTTGCCACTGTCTCACCGGCAATGATCAGGTATTAAAAGGCCACACAAAAAGCTTTCAATCACAGCCATGCTGATTTGAGCAAATGAGACTGAATTATTGAACTTTCCTAGCACAGTTCTCTTTGTCCAAAAGATGTTTCAATGAATCCTGATATTAAATTAAACTCTTCTTGTATTCTTCTTCAACTTTCATGCAAAGTAGCACTGTGGTAGGCTTGAAGGTGCCTTCATCTCTGTTAATTGATAGCAGCCAATGTATTACTACTAACATCTGCTCATCTAGACTAGTTGTGAATCAACTTTCACATATCCGAGTCATAAAAGGAGTGGTTTGTGTACATCAGAGGGATTATTCTGCTCACTAAATATTCATTCACCTTGGTCATTTGCTTCTGCAGTATAAAATATTTTTAGAGTGAAATATATTTGTAGTCTATAATAAATGGATACTTTTGTAAGTAGTATATATATATAAAGTTAGCTCTAGTTCGGCAATTCAGATATATATGCATGCGTGTGCACACACACACACAAAGTCATTTACAAGAAATTTTAGGTTGTAGGTCCATAAATTTAGACAGAAGTCAACTGTATATGCTTGTATGTAAAAATATATGTGTGTTCATTTATGCTTTTTTTTTGTTTGTACTTTGTTTCAGACTGACTGGGTGGGTGCTGCTAAAACTGTTCAACAGCTTCTTTTGGAACATTCAAATTCACAAAGGTCAACTTGAAATGGTTAAAGCTGCAACTGAGGCAAGAATTTCTGTGAATCTATTACCCCATTTTCCCCTCATTTGTAGAGTGATTTTAGAGTTCTTGTGGAAATATTCTCTTGTGTACTGTTATATATTTCAACCCATTTGGAAGATTTCCCTCTTTTGTGATAACTTCATCAGCTGTGTAATTGGGGAGGAGGAATGGGATACAGGAGTACTTACCAGCAATATGCAGGATTCCTTTTGTAAGTTACCTTGCAAGAACCCTGAAAATCTGGTAGAACAATCCCTATTTTGTAGATGAAGCAGTAGAGACACAGATAGATAAATAGGTTGTCTCAAGTGGCAGATAATAAGTGACTTGTCCTGGATTTCAAACAAACCAAGCCTGACTCCAAAACCTGTGCTCTTTTTATATCAGTAGAGCTGCTTCTCAGAAAGGATATAAGTCAACTGGAACTCTTGATTGCTCTTCTTCCCCAACTTATTTCTGTTGTTGTAGTTGCTTTTATTTTAACTCAAAAGTATTACATTGAAGGAAGTTCCTATTATTGGAAAATGTTTTTAAAGAGTGAGTCACTGATTAGCCAGTGTTTGAGTGACTCTAGCCAAGTATGCAGTTGCAAAGTGTGATTGAATTTTACATTTGAATTTTAAATTTGGCATTTTTCCCTTTGCTAGACGAATTTGCCGCTTCTGTTTCTACCAGTTCATAGATCCCATATTGACTATCTGCTGCTCACTTTCATTCTCTTCTGCCATAACATCAAAGCACCATACATTGCTTCAGGCAATAATCTCCATATCCCAATCTTCAGGTAAGATGAGCTTATTTTGGAATTTAAGGAATTAAAAAGGCTATGTTTTGAATTTTTGTTTTTTAAATTATACCTTTCGATATGTTATTGTAAAGATGACATTAGCCTTTTTTCTTTTATTATAAAAATGATACATATTTATTGTGTAAAATTTGGAGAGTGCAAAAATGCATTAAGACTATCATCATTATTTATATATTTTATGTGGGATACTTGGTGAACTGTGGCTACCTAAACTTTATGGGCGTTATCTATCAAATAGATAAAAGGTAGTTAGAAGGGCAAGATAGCGAATTACCAGACCAGGCTCAGCAGTAGGGAGTTGTGGTGGGGGGGGGAGGGAGCAGTGAAGTGGGAGAAGGGTTAGTGATAAAAAGATAACCATACCTGTTACTTTGACCTCATAATTTAGTAGAGCTAGAACCACTTAAAAAGTACAATATCATGGGAAAGGTGTCTTTTAGAGGTTTTCACCTTTTGAAAGGTGTTTTAGAGGTTTTCCTCAATGTGTTCCATTTAGGGGAAATGGTATGTGCAAATGTGGAGAGATATAGGAGCATGATGTGGTTGGGAAGTGGTGGACAATTGGGTAAGGTGGGAATATGGGATGCATTAGGAAGGATCAGAGATTGGAGGTGGTAGCTGTGTAGGTAGAGCCAGATCAAAACAATTTCCAAGCCGGGAGATTAGAGTTTGCCCCGTACTTGAGAAATGACACGTTCAGATTTGTATTTTGAAAGGTCATTCTGGATTCGGAAGAATGAAATCAATTCTGCTTCCATTAGGATAGCTTAGGCAGAAGATAGTGAAGGTTTAAATTAAAAGTATAGTATTGTTTTTGGACAGGAGGGCATAGATTTAAAAAGTATTTAGTAGCTTGAATTTATAAGACTCAATGCTAGTCCATATGGGGTCTCAATAGAGGGGAGAGGAAGGAGCAAGATTCCCAGGTGTTTGCCAGCTAGGAAACTGGGTAGATGGTAGGTCTGATCACCAACAAGGAATTGGTGAGGAACTGGTTCAGCTGGTTTGGGAAATTAAAGTTTCAAACGTGAAAGCACAAAGCATCTCTAAGGTCAGCTCTGTAGGTAGAGAGTAGATAAGAGGAGCATGAATTTAGAAAGAGACTAGAAGGAAAGTGGGCTGGCAGGTTTTGCAGGTGGAGCTTCACAAGATGGCATTCGTCACCTTTGTGTGCCATGTCCTCAGTATCACAGTCTAAGGAACTCCTTCTTAATCCCTTGGCTCAGAGTTCTATAGGCTTTCGGAGTTCTGTAGCTAACCAGACTCCTGTGACCAACTGAAGAGAAGCCATGCTTTCATGCAGTCAGTGATATTTATCCAGCTGTGCTTTAGACAAGAGAGAACAAAATATATAGTCCTTGCCTTCACATAGCTTAATGGATAATGTAGACAGACAGCTAGCTGTAGTACAGTGTGATATGATCCTACAGGGTAGATGTACTTTTCCAGGAATTAGAATATCTGTGTTTGCTCTCCAGGGGACCTCTTCCCAGAGCCAAGGAACCTGGGAAACTGAATTAGAAAGTCATCAGGAAGTTTCTGGTGGGCACAGACTTAGAGGGAAGAATGACTATTCCAGTGGGGCTCTAGAGAAGCCTTGCTTCTCTTGTAATTAGAATATTTGCTGTACCTTTTTCCTTCACATTTGGTTTTCAACTAGGATTTCTTGGAACTACTTAATAAACACTGATAATTTTTTTGTAATCCAACTTCCCTTTCATGGATTCTGCCAGCGATTGTGTAGCTCACCTGTCCTTCAGACACAGCAGGCTGTAGATAACCCAGTCTGTTTTTGTGCAGCTTTCTTTTGTTACATGACAGTCTACCCATTCACAAACCACTTGTCATGTTTTATTTTTGTGGATAGCTCATCTCATTCATTTTATTCTGCAGAGTTTTACTCTCAAAGAGTGATGCTAAGCTTTGGCAACACCTTACTGTGGTCTCCTTATGTTTACTGTAGAGCAGTGGTCCCCAACCTTTTTGGCACCAGGGACCAGTTTCGTGGAAGACAATTTCCACAGACCATGGGAGTGGGGAGAATGGTTTTGAGATGATTCAAGCATGTTACATTTATTATGCACTTTATTTCTATTATTTCAATGTAATATATAAATAAATAATTATACAACTCATCATAATATAGAATCACTCGACGGTCCCAACTAGGGGTGATGGGAGACAGTGATAGATCATCAGGCATTAGATTCTCATAAGGAATGCACAACCTAGATCCCTCATGGGCAGATGTGCAGTTCACAGTAGGATTTGCACTCCTGTCCTATGAGAACCTAATGTTGCTGCTGATCTGACAGGAGACGGAGCTCAGAGGGTAATGCAAGTGATGGGGAATGGCTGTAAATATAGATGAAGCTTTGCTTGCTTGCCTGCCACTTATCTCCTGCTCTGTGGCCTGGTTCCTAACAGGCCAGGGACTGGTATTGGTCCGTGGCCCTGGGGTTGGGGACTCCTGCTGTAGAGGATACCAAAAATATATATTAATGTTTATATTAGTATCACTCCACTTGAAAAGAATAAGAGGCTGTGAGTTTGGAAAGATTGACTTAGTTTCAACTTCATATCAGAATTAGTGTTGTTGAAAGAGACATGGGGTTGGGAAAAGAATTGTTTTATGCCTGTGTGTGTGCAAAGGAAGCACATTTTTGTTGCATGTTTTGGAAAGATGGTTATGTGTGGTTTCAGTTGGATAAAATTATTTTTGTCTCACAAGGACCCTCTGTAAGCATTAATTATTTGGGAAAATTTTCCCCAAGGAGCTTTCGTAATAAACATCATATTCATTTTGTAGTAAAGGTGTCATGGGCAAATTTCAGAATGTCTAAGAGTCAGTGTCTTGAGACCCTGGGCAGGATTTTAAAATTTAGAAGTGTTCTGTAATCCTCTTAAAATCTGTACTATCATTTTTACGGGTAATATGTCATGCAAACTCCTTTTGGCTTGGAACAGATGTAATAGAGGCTCATTATACACAGTGATATCCCAAAGACTGATGAACAATGTAAATGACTGAAACATGTCAATAATGTGGAAAATGAAAAAAATGCCTGCATTTTTACTGTCAGCTGCTCAAGCAGCACATAATGGCTTGTATCCATTTGGCAAATGTTTTGAATCAACTTGGAATGTGAGTATTCTTTTTACATTTTTCTTTGTAAATAATTCATGCATTCTGAATTTATAGTACTTTGATCCATAAGCTTGGGGGCTTCTTCATACGACGAAGGCTCGATGAAACACCAGATGGACGGAAAGATGTTCTCTATAGAGCTTTGCTCCATGGGGTATGTGTGATCTCTAATTATCCTTAGGGCCGTTGTGTTGGTTATCACGGTGGAAGGAAAAAGGACTTTTTTGAGTTGAGATTTTTTAAACACTACTCTTTGAGAAATTTGAGTGATTATTGCTTGAGTTTGTTAATTTTTTGTTGTTGTTGTTTTTATTACCAAAATATAGAATTGGAGGAGCTGCTTTATGAGTGTGAATAAGATACTTTGTCAGTAGTCAAGTTGTAGTTTTTTCTGTTTTGCTTTTAAAGATTTAATTTTTCTGAGCTCATTCTAAGTCAAGTGGTCTTGAATTCATGTTTTACTTTCTTCTTATATCCCAGCATATAGTTGAATTACTTCGACAGCAGCAGTTCTTGGAAATCTTCCTGGAAGGCACACGTTCTAGGAGTGGAAAAACCTCCTGTGCTCGGGCAGGACTTTTGTCAGTTGTGGTAGATACTCTATCTACCAATGTCATCCCAGACATCTTGATAATACCTGTTGGAATCTCCTATGATCGTATTATCGAAGGTCACTACAATGGCGAACAACTGGTAAGGATACCTACACAAAAGTCGTTTGCTTATCAAGTCTTTTAGACTTCACTTTTAGAATTTAGATTTGCTTTTAGAATGAACTAAGAATTTTTTTTGGTACTCCCTGTGTTTAAAGCACTGTATGAAATGTGATTGGATGGGCACGGTGAGTAACTTTCATGCCCTATCTTTAACTTGATTGGTAGTGCTTATATGGTGTTTTCCTGAGCTTGGCAGAAGTGACCTGGTTAGATTTATCAGTGACGACCTTGGTCATGGGATTGGAAAGTGGGAGAAGACTTGCCACCATGTTGCAATCTCTGCTGTGGAAGGTTATCTGTGGTTTGTTCTCCCCAGGGCTTAATGAATATGTGCATATTTTAAATTGGGCTTGAAGAACTTGTGAGGTCATGGTGGCAAAAACACTTACAGATTGAGAAGTAGCAATGACTTTTTCAGTACACCTTTTTATTGAAGTGTAATAGTTACAAAAGAGTATATAAATCATAACCATGTAGCTTGAATTATCACAAAGTGAATACATCTATGCAACTAGCACCCAGATCAAGGAACAATATTACCAGGACCTTTGAAACCCTCCTCGTGGTTCTCCTGTCATCATCCCCTCAAGGTTAATCATTAATTTCATTTCGTACAGACTGGGTTAGTTTTGCATATTTTTGCACTTACGTAAATTGGATAATATGTGGTCTGTACGCATCTGGTTTCCTTTGCTTAAGCAGGTGTTTGTGAGATTCATCCACATTGTTGCATGTAGTCTATTCCTTCTCATAGCTGTGTAGTATTCCAGTGTATGAGTATACCATAATTTATTCTACTGTTAATACAATGTTTGGCTGTAATTATTCTTGTATATTTTTTCTCGATGACCATATACATTCATTTTGTTGGATACGCACCTAGGAGAAGAACTGATGGGTCTTAAAAAATATGTATTTTCAGCTTTAGTAGGTACTGCCAACCACTTTATCAGAATGGTTTTACCAGCTTACCACTCCAGTCAGCCGTTAGAGTTCAAGAGGAATTTAGTTTTGTTTTTATTTATTGTGGAAATTTTGGGTGAGGTACTTATTTCAAGCTTACGGCTCCAGACATGTCAGAAATTCAAGGACATCTGACAATCAGAGGCTTTAGAAATTAAGTGATAGGCTTACAAAATAAGTGATGTGATCTGTATGACACTCTTCTCCTTGTGTTCTATGAATCTGTCCTTGATGTATACCCTACTCATCCTGACTGTGTCTCACGAGTTCATATCTGAGTCTGTGTCCATTACATGTCCTGCCATTGTGCCTTATATGTAATAGATACTAGGTGTTTACTGAGTGAATACTCAGTTCAAAGGCCACTGTGAGGCTGGATTTGCAATTACTTGCCTAATATTAGACATTTAGACACTGGTGATCATCAGACCTCAGATACATGACCTCTTCGATGTTTTATTCTTATTTAAGAACTACAGAGCAGTTTTCCAGGCTATGTCATATTTTTCCTTCATTAGTATGCAATTGTATTTTTGTGAATTGTGCGAATGTGATACTAAATGAAATAGTATTAAATGTTTTGTTTTTCATTGACTGAATTCCATCTGCCAATGACATGATTACATCTTTGAGCATCTTTGAATACTAAACATTTTCTGACAGGCCGCAGTTAATGACTGCTTCCTTTCCTTCTTCATTCATTGTTCTTTTTCAAGATGAACTTACAGTTTCCATAAAACAAGTTATTCTGTGGATAATAGAATGTTGTGTATGTGTTGGCTTTATTTCTCACCATGTGATTATCGCTATTGGAATTTAGGGCAAGCCTAAGAAGAATGAGAGCCTGTGGAGTATAGCAAGAGGTGTTATTAGAATGTTACGAAAAAACTATGGTTGTGTCCGAGTGGATTTTGCACAGCCGTTTTCCTTAAAGGTGAGTGTCTGTTGAAATGAAACCAGGTTGAAGCATCGACCTGGAGTCAGGAGGCTCCAGTGCTGACTCTAACAGCACCTCTCTGTGTGACTTGGGGCTGGTTTGCTCTCCTGTAAAATGAGGAATATGAGAAAGGTGGTGTTGCCTAAATTTTTCCACAAAATTTGCCTATTGACAAAGAAGAGTGAGTATCTGTTTTTGGGAGATATCAAGGCTCAATATTTATTGCTATTATTATTTTTTAAAAATTCATGACCATCTAAGGGGAACAAAAAACACGTAGAAGGAATAAGTTCTAGTATTTGATAGTAGAGTAGGGAAATTTTGGTTAATAGTAATTCGTCATATATTTCAAAATGAAAGAGAGAAGAATTGTAATATTCCCAACACACGCAAAAAAGGTAAGTGTTTGAGGTGATGGTTATCACAATTACCCTGATTTTATCATTACACATTGTATATAGGTATCAAAATATCACATATACCCCAAAATATGTACAACTATTATATATCAATTAAAAAACCCCAAAAGCCAAAAAAAATTTTGAGATGGATGAATGAAGAAACGAATAAATAATTGTAAAAAAATAAAAATTCATGTGAATCTTGCATGTGCCTTTATAATATGTATTTATATCTTATGTTTTAAAATTGCCTTTAGGGGAAATTTTTCCAAACACCTCCCCTAAAAGCTGGGTAACTTTTTTTTTTTTTTTTTGCGATGGAGTTTCATGCTCTTGTCACCCAGGCTGGAGTGCAGTGGCACAATCTCAGCTCACTGCAACCTCTGCCCATTAGGTTCAAGCAATTCTCCTGCCTAAGCCTCCTAAGTAGCTGGGATTACAGGTGCCCGCTACCACACCTGCCTAATTTTTGTATTTTTAGTAGAGACGGGGTTTCACCATGTTGGCCAGGCTGGTCTCAAACTTCTGATGTCAGGTGATCCGCCCACCTCAGCCTCCCAAAGTGCTGGGATTACAGGTGTGAGCCACTTCGTGCAGCCAAAGCTGGGCAAATTTGACAGGATGATGCTATGTCCTATTGTGTAGAATCCAGTACCACACATCCTAAGAGATAGTGCCATTCACATTGAACGTCTGGGACTGGCAGGTCCCTGAGGCCCTTGCTGTTTTAAATTCTTAAGATATTCAAATTGTAAAGGAGAAGGAGAAGAATGGGTACCAAAGTAGGGAGCCCAGGGATAAGGAGCAGAAGGTCCCGCCTCTCCTTTTATTCTACTTTCTGGCTTAACTTTAAGAGATTCCAGCTGCTGTGGTAGATGCTTGCTGGACTTAAATGCTTTGATCTTTTAGAACCTCATCATTTCTTTTCTTTTTCTTTATTTTTTAAATGGTCACATAGCTCCTCTGTCTTGTTATGATTTGCTTTTAGATTGAGGTTCTTTTGAAAATAATGTGATTCTTGGGTTGCCAGATTTTTTAAAGTATGATTATGTCTATCATCACTATTAATGATATTAAGAATGTCAATTTTATGATGATGTGTGAGAAAAGTTAAAAATTTCTTTTAATTTTAAAATGATTTTATTTAAGCATCCTATTCTTTGTGTCTTCAGTTCTTAAGTTCAGCTTCATGCTTAGCAACAATCTGTGAATCATTCTGGACTTCTGAAGACAGTCTAGGACATAGAAAGTATTTCCCATGCTCTATAGTATGGCTTATTTCATACACAACTGCCTTTTAACCTTTGGAAGATGAAATTACATTTTATATGTTGATGTGAAAGTGAGGGTAAATGATCATGTTATATTTTTTTCCTCCAGGAATATTTAGAAAGCCAAAGTCAGAAACCGGTGTCTGCTCCACTTTCTCTGGAGCAAGCGTTGTTACCAGCTATACTTCCTTCAAGGTAAAATTTGTAGAATTTTTTAATGCTAATCAAGCTATCAAACATCTGTTATTTCTTGTATTGCATAGATTAACCTTATTAAAAATGTGCACATTCTTATTTTCACTTCTTTACTCAAGTAACTTTTCTCTTGGTCCAATAAGGAATATTGAGATGACATGTTTTCATATTAGTTTGGAAGTTTTTAATTATTCGCTTATAAAAGCTTTTGATTTTGTGAATTATATAGGAGTTCTTATTTGATTTATGCTTTTGAATGCTTGAACTGAGTTTTGTGGTAGTAGATTATGCATATTGTATGTAAGTGAACCATAGAAAAGGATTTTGCTGTTTGAATTTTTCAGAATTCAAATTGAATTTTAACTTAGATAAATTGAATATGAAGCCTTTCCTTTCATATGTGGAAGTGTTGAATTTTCAGAAATGTTTTAGAATCTGGCATCTTGCTTTATGTATTCTTTCTGCCAGTGGTTTTGGAAGTGATGTATCAACAGAGTATTTAGTCGTAACTAAATAACAATTTTTGGCCAGGCCATAATATAGTCTATTATGGAGTCTATGTGTGGTTTAAATTTAAAGTATATAGTAATTTAAAGTATCTAATTCATTTAAAGATCAGTTCCACATAGTTTGCCTTGTAAAAGAGTGTGGTTGTGGGTTGATTTTCGAAACACTTTTTAGACCCAATGATGCTGCTGATGAAGGTAGAGACACATCCATTAATGAGTCCAGAAATGCAACAGATGAATTCCTACGAAGGAGGTTGATTGCAAATCTGGCTGAGCATATTCTATTCAGTAAGTAGAATACCAGACTCTTTAATTCTACAATTTAGATTCATCATGGTGTGGTACAAACTATAAGGTTTTGGAATCTGCTGAGGTTAGTTTCCACGTCTATTAATTCACAGGTGGTGATAGGTAAGTTATTAGAAAGAAGGTGATACCATGGGGATTTGAGGTAATTGGAGTTAAACATCTTATACAGTGTCTGGTAATTGTAGGTGTTCATGTGGTAGTTGTTGTGCTTTTTAAAGATAGTTATTATTAAAATGATTTGTTGCCTCTGTTGCTCATTAATGTGTTTTATTTGAACTACTTGAACTAATTTGTGGTACAACGTCTAGATTTATGGTTGCATGTCCATTTCTTCTTTGACCCCGTGAGTTTTTATAATGCAGCAAATATGAGTGGCCTTGTATAAAGCTTTGCCTTAGCCGTGGAGAATACAAAATGAATAATTAATGGTTCTGAACTCAACGAGCTTATGTTCTCGTCAGTGGGATAGTTATACACAAATAATTAAAGTGAACCTGGAGAGGAGTGTGAGTTCACTGCAGGATCAGTCTTCTTTAAGTTCCAAGTTGTACAATTGTGTACTGTTGTGGAGGCTGCTTTAAAATCCCAAGGCAGCACAATGGTTCTTTGCTGCCCAGCCCAGTGGTGATTTCTTTCTTGCTGCTCTCTGGGCCAGGACCCTGATGATACTCTCACTGCCTCCTGCCAGTGCTACTGGGGAGGCCTCCCTCCCTCACCTGGTTCCTCCCATTCTGGAGGCTCCTATTCCTGCTTGACTTTGGGTCAGAGGATTCTTTCTCAAGCACGTTTGATTGTGTCTCTCTCCTGCTTAAAATCTGGATACGAAAAATAATACCTTATTGTCGAAAAGTTGGAAAATAAAGATGAAATAGATAGCAAAAACCCACTACCCAAATAACCATTGGTGTTGCTGTGTAGTCTCTAAAAATATTTTTTAGTTTTGTATTGTGCAGCTTTCCATTTATAACACATATATTCATATTTAAAAATTCTTTATAAATATTTTAATAGCTATACATATAGTACCGAGTACTTTTTTTTAAACACTGGAGACAACTTCAATTACAAGTAGTGAAGGAAGTGTTCATAAATGTATTGTCATTTTAGAAAACTCACAAATGTTGTTGTGACTTCAGATTTTCATTCCATGGGTGTTCTCAGATTTGATTTATATAATTATAATTTTATACAAATTCACTGTAGGGGTATGCACTGTAGTCATTCTCAAATGTGTTTCTGTGCCCTTCCTTCTTACGTCTGGGTCAGGTTGAAAGAGGAAATACAAATATATTGAGCACCCATTACTCCGGGCCAATCATTTTTTTCTCACATAGTCTAATGAGCTAGGTAGTATTTTCATTTTACCAGTGAGGAAAGTGAAGCCAGGAATTCAAGTAATTTGCCCCAAGTCATGAAGTTAGTTAGTGAGTTAATTAGGATTTGAGCCCAGATTTTTCTGACTTCAAGTCAGCTATTATCCTTTTACTACACCTTCATTTTAATATGGTGAATACCAGCAAGAAGAGTGAAGTGGAGTTGTAGTTATAATAGACTAGGTGGGAGCAAGTCAAGGAATATGGAAATGGGAGATCTTGTAGAACTCAAACAGGCTTGTACTTTGGGTCTTGATATTTCAATAAAAGTGTCTCTTTGTCGTTCAGTAACTAAATTCCATTGGCCTGGATTGGAGGTGGACCTGTCTTAGCCTGTTGTGTGATGAACTGTGATCTCTAATGACGTTCCATTATACCAGAACACTGTAATATTATAACTTCCTTTTGGTAAATCACACTTATGGGAAATGTGATAGACGACTTTTACAGTTTTAAATACTCCTGTTTAAAATTTAGGTATTTCAAAAAAGTTCAGCTATATTTGTAAAAAGTGCAACTAAAAAAAGCTTTGTGTTTGCCTTCCAGCTGCTAGCAAGTCCTGTGCCATTATGTCCACACACATTGTGGCTTGCCTACTCCTCTACAGACACAGGCAGGTATGTCTGCAATGTCACCTGCAGTTAAGTAGGAAGCATTAGAATGTTTTGTTAGCTGCTCAGATACATATTCAGGGGCAAATTTGGCCCACTCCTGGCTAGTACTATGAGGTAAACAGTAAAATAAGCTGAGGACCCTGTCCAAAGGAGCTAATCAACTTGGTGGAGGAAGAATCTACATTTAAAAACAAAACAAAACAGACTGCTTAATATATGTAGTACAAAGCTATTGCTTAATACTGTTAATGTAAATAAGATCTATTTCATTAACATGTGGTATGTATTCTGATAGCAAATGCTTTCCAAACGAATTGATTGACATTTTAGAACCCACCGTTTATCCTCCCAAAATACATTTGTCTAAACTTTATGATGGAAGAGACCACACCAGTCTTGTTCAGTCATGTTCTCAACACCAAACACAGTGCCAATATATATAGGCACCAAGTAAATAGTTGTCAGATAAATATTTAAAATGAAGGAAATCTTGCTAAAAAATAAGCACTCCTTACTTGCAGTTGGCTTTTTTTCTCTCCCTTGTGACCTTATGTGTGCATATCATGTGTCATGGCTAGAGTGTTCACTAGCATGTGTAATACCGTGACATTCCTGGAGGACCAGCTTTTTAAGCAGTTTTCTGACTTGCTCTGCATTGGTGTTCTGGCCCTACTTCTCTCTGTGCTAGCAGTGAGCTGCAGGAAAGCCAAGGCAAGAAGAAAGTCTTGGAGTGTTGACCTCCCAACTTTTTGGAAAGTAGGTTTTCCACTGTCATGATACCATTTCTGTCTCTTTAGGGAATTGATCTCTCCACATTGGTCGAAGACTTCTTTGTGATGAAAGAGGAAGTCCTGGCTCGTGATTTTGACCTGGGGTTCTCAGGAAATTCAGAAGATGTAGTAATGCATGCCATACAGCTGCTGGGAAATTGCGTCACAATCACCCACACTAGCAGGAACGATGAGTTTTTTATCACCCCCAGCACAACTGTCCCAGCAGTCTTCGAACTCAACTTCTACAGTAATGGGGTACTTCATGTCTTTATCATGGAGGCCATCATAGGTATGTCAGTCCTTGAAATATTTTCAGTAATTTTCATGGAAAATAAAAAAGCCTAAAACACATAGTGGTATCTGCTTTAATTTGGGTGATAGCCCCTTGCTTGAGGGAATGTGGCTATAATTTTAGTTTTCAAATGAAAATGTAATCTCCTGTTATATCACTGTTTGTAACTACAATGAGTAATTACTGAATTGCCATTTGTATAATATTACCCTTATTTCTCAGGAGAGGTAGAGTGTCTTGCAGTCCAGGAGCTGAAAATCTAACTGAGATGAGACATATACAGGGCAGCAAAGTGAGTGGAGGGCCTCATTTGTGATTAAGAGAAAAGAGAGGAAGGAGAGAAGAGGGGGCTCATGTGTTTGGAGAAGGTTTTTGATGCAGTTGGGATCATATGGAACCATAAGCATTTAATCTTGTGGGATTTACTTAAATTTCTCGAAATACAGGCCATTATTTTTGATGTATTAATAATCTCTTAAGGTTATTTGAGCCAGTTGAAGTTTTTCTTGCAGACTTTGAGCTGGCAACTTCATTGTTGCTTTTCTTTTCTTAGCTTGCAGCCTTTATGCAGTTCTGAACAAGAGGGGATTGGGGGGGCCCACTGGCACCCCACCTAACCTGATCAGCCAGGAGCAGCTGGTGCGGAAGGCGGCCAGCCTGTGCTACCTTCTCTCCAATGAGGGCACCATCTCACTGGTGAGTGAAGACTCTTCAGTGTTGCCTGGTCTCTTTTCTTGAGCGTTTTCGTGAAAACATAACCTCTGTGTTTTTCTGTTAGAGAATGTTTGGCCCATTTTTGATACTTTGTATTCCACTCCTGGATTTCAGTGACCACCAAACCAATATGTCATTTACTATCTTGGTTTGCTCTCTGGGTCACTGCTCCACTGAATCTATCCTGCAGTATGAGCCATGATAGGACAGATTGCTCAGTGTTCTCAGGCAGTCGCATCCACAGCTAGTGAGCACGCATTGTGTGTGAGCCACTGGGTCAGTGGTTTGTAAATAATTAATGCACCCACCTGTAGATGATGGAACCACAGATGGTAAGAGTCAGAAGCAGCCTTAAAAATCATCTGCTCGGCCGGGCGCGGTGGCTCAAGCCTGTAATCCCAGCACTTTGGGAGGCCGAGACGGGCGGATCACGAGGTCAGGAGATCAAGACCATCCTGGCTAACAAAACCCCGTCTCTACTAAAAATACAAAAAACTAGCCGGGCGACCTGGCGGGCGCCTGTAGTCCCAGCTACTCGGGAGGCTGAGGCAGG
>NW_016808764.1:425400-441911 GCF_001698545.2 Rhinopithecus bieti
CGCCACTGTTCTCCAGCCTGAGTGACAGAGCGAGACTCCATCTCAAAAAAAAAAAAAAATCTGCTCAACCCCTCTCAGTTTACAAATGAGGAAAACAAAGCCCAGCAGTACTAATGAGCATTTATATTATATACCCAAACACTTAGGCATTTATCATGAGACATATGTATTTAGCAGATTTCCTTCTTCTCAAAATCGTCAACATGTAGAATTCATATTTTAATTGAATTCCGATATTTTCTTTTGTATGAATGTGTCTTGAGATGTTGATGAGATAAGGGCATGTGTTAGGAGTACCGCCCCTCCACGCCGTGCTTTGGGTGAGGTGTCCTGGTGGTCCTGTTGGAGAATCTGTTTTGCATGAACCGTGGGTGGTGGGATGGGAGGGATGAGGGCCGATAAGACTCGAAGATTGACTTTGTCTTTTCTCTGGTTTTTATTTACTTATTCCAGTGTTGTGTTTCTTCAATCACCACATTTGTGTATGGTATTTATTATAACTATTGCAGAAAAATTGTCTTATAAAGTAAAAGAAATAGGTGGTGGGGGGCTGATAAGCAGTCTTCAGGGGGCTTGCCACATTGTGGGTGTGGGGAGAGAATTGAGCTCAGGAGTACCCCTTGCAGGTGGTGCAGTGTTGGGTGCTCTGCCAGTTAAGTGACAGAGGTCTCTTCTTGGGCTTTGTCCATGACCGTGTGTGTATCAAGAACATGGGCACTGGGAATCACAGGACTTGCTCAGTGGGGTGACGGAGGTAACAGAATGCAAGGCTTTGGCAGCTACCTTGTACCATGTTTTCTGCCTTTAAAAAAAGAAGTATAAAATGGTGGCATTTACATCTAAATGACTTTTCTTTTCAGCCCTGCCAGACATTTTACCAAGTGTGCCATGAAACAGTAGGAAAGTTTATCCAGTATGGCATTCTTACAGTGGCAGAGGTAAGAGGAAGCGCTTTCCTTTATTTGTCTGTATGAAGTTACTTGCTCTTCATTCCCTTTTCTACCACTTATTTAAACCAATAATTGGCCGGGCGCAGTGGCATGCTCCTGTAATCCCAGCACTTTGGGAGGCGGAGGTGGGTGGATCACCTGAGGTCAGGAGTTCGAGACCAGCCTGGCCAACATGGCAAAACCCTGTCTTTCCTAAAAATACAAAAATTAGCTGGGCATGGTGGCACGCGCCTGTAATCCCAGCTACTTGGGAGGCTGAGGCATGAGAATTGCTTGAATCGGAGAGGTGGAGGTTTCAGTGAGCCAAGATCGTGTCACTGCACTCCAGCCTGGGCGACAGAGTGAGATTCAGTCTCATAAATAAATAAATAAACAAATCAATAATTACATTTGGTATACAGTCATGTTCAGATGTAGAGAAGAGAAAAATAAGAATGGGGAGAATAAGTGTCCTTTGGATTATTTAATATTTTGGTTCCTATTTGTAAGTTGTGTTATCTAAAACATATCCTGACTTGATTCGGTGACACCAAGAAGTTTGTATGCTAAGTTGAGATATTACACCTATCAGTATGCTTGTAGCTTGCACATCTGCAGTTTTCATTTTTGAGATTCTATTTTAATTTTGGTAGATTTAGTGTAGAGGGGATGGCCTGGAAAAGCAGATACCAATTTAGAATATGTGGGGGTACTTTTATTTGATCTTTCTGGTAGCTCTTCCCTCCCACCCGCCCTTTCTTTTGTCCCCTGCTGTCTCCCGACTGAGTTTGAGTTTGAAAGGGAAGTGGATTGACATTATGAATGGCTAAACCAGAGAAGAGCCAGGAAGGGTCAGAGAAGAGAACTGCCTTGTCGGCTCCACTGGGCAGTTGTTTGTGTGCCAGTGCATATTTATTTACTATCCGTCATCTCCTTGGCCTAGCACGATGACCAGGAAGATATCAGTCCTAGTCTTGCTGAGCAGCAGTGGGACAAGAAGCTCCCTGAACCTTTGTCTTGGAGAAGTGATGAAGAAGATGAAGACAGTGACTTTGGGGAGGAACAGCGAGATTGCTACCTGAAGGTACTTTGGTGAAGAATTCTGGTGGATATTACAGGGATATGTTGAGGTTTATGTTGCAATGAGATCAGCTGGAGCCCTAGTGATGTCTTCGTATCTAAAGAACTCCCCAAATAGCTCTGGTGCCTTCTGTGTGGTAAAGACACTCAAACTGTTTGAGTTGAATTAATACCTTAAATTATTCGGTTTAAGTAGAAAAGGAAAGGAGAGTCTGAAAAGTCAGGAAGATGAATGTTATAGGTGAGACTTTCACCATCCTTTTATGAAATACACAGGTGTATACCTGTTTATCTGCACCTGCACCCCCTCATGAGGCAGCAGTTTTGCTATTGAGCTGCCATGGGCCTTGTTGCTCTTTTTGAGTCACTCTTGCTGTCCTTCCCAAAATTTCATGTATTCAGCTCTTTGCTGTCAGTTAAAACAAATAACATTATAGGAGAAAATTTAGATTAAGAAAAAGTCCCTGATTTAGAAAAGTCAGTTTTGTCTAATTTATAATTTTAGAACTTAGTAATAATGACCCATCTTTTCTGAATACTCTAAGTGGATTACTCTTTTTTGACATTTAGAAATTGTCTTCTTTTTCACTTGGGTGGTATTAGTGTAGTTTTAAGATTGGGCAGTGATCTTGCTTTCACACTGCAGAGGGGCTTCACCAAACCAGCGTGTTTTGGGTAGGTACAGTGAGAGCCTCTCGGCCATAAAGCACCACCGTCATGGTGGCCATCATTCCCCACATTGCTGGACTGTGGGCAAAGGCCATTTAGGGGAGGCAGGGAATAGGTGCTGAAGAAGGAATGAGATGATCTTAGTGGTCTCCCATTGATGGTTTTGCAGATTTGAGTGACTGTTGAGCCCAGACTTCAAACTGTGGAAGGCCTAGTCTTAGGAGCAGCTATTTTCAGTGATGATAGCATATCATAATTACAGCATTCAGTTATGAAAATTTCTTCTAGGTGGCTGTTCAATGAACACAAACCTCAAATACTATAAAAAAGTGAATGATTACCATAAAGAATGTGTTTGAAAGCCAGCAGTTGTTTCCTGCAGAGATTCTCTGCATAAGGGGCAGGGGGCTGCTTTCATGTAGTGCTGATGTGAGTGGCCATCTTCTCACGTTACTGGCTCTCCAGAGAAAGTCCTCTGTCCTCTTGCCTTGTGTCTCTTGTCCCTTCCTCATGACTTCATCTCCTGCTTTTGCACACTCAGGTGAGCCAGTCCAAGGAGCACCAGCAGTTTATCACCTTCTTACAGAGACTCCTTGGGCCTTTGCTGGAGGCCTACAGCTCTGCTGCCATCTTTGTTCACAACTTCAGCGGTCCTGTTCCAGAACCTGAATATGTGCAAAAGTTGCACAAATACCTAGTAACCAGAACAGAAAGAAATGTTGCAGTATATGGTATGTTGAGTCACTATCTGTTCTTTTAAAATCTTTTTTTTTTTTGGATTACAGAAATTTGCTAATTGTAGAAAATTGGAAAAATGCAAACTTATCCTGACCTCTAACACCGTAGAGTATTACTATTATCTTCTTTGGTATGTTATATAAGTTGAATGATACAGTTCTACACTCTTACGTCTGGCTTTTTTCATGTAACATTATTTTTGAGATTCATACATGTTGCATATAGTTTGTTCCTTTGTTCTTGTTGTGTAGTGTTCCATTGTATAAATATTTACCACATTTTATTCATTCTGCTGTGGAAGGATATTTGGGTTGTTTTCAGTTCACAACTGCTTTGAACAGTGTTGCTGTGAGCATGTTTGAATATGTCTTTTGGTGAACATCTGTGCCCCTATATACAGCATATATATGGGAACAGAATTGCCTGGTTGTAGGCTCTAGATATATTCGGCTTTAGTAGATACCACCAAACAGTTTCCAGTACCTGCTTGTACTCCCACAACAGTGTGTGTTTCACTTGCTGCACATCTTGGCCAGCGCTCCGTCTTGTTTGTTTTAGGAGATATGATTGGGGTGGGAGTAGTATTTCATACAGTTGTAGTTTGGAGCTGAAACTACTTTGAATCACTTTTCAGAGCCAGAAGGAATCTAATCTAATCACCTCGTTTTATAGTTGAGGAAAATACCCAAGGTCACACTGCTAGTTAATGGGTGATCTCGGGATCACAAATCTTGTTTCCTAACCTCGAGGCCTGTGTTTTCTCTGGTTCCACTGATGTACAGTCATCTGTGTACCACTGGGTAGCTTAAAGAATGTTTATACGCTGTCTCATTTGATTCTCACAACAATCCTGGACAATGGATGTTTTAGGTATTTCTATTTCCCTCCATTCTCCCTATTTCTCTCTCTACACCCTCTTTTCTTCCCCCCCCCCCCCCCATTCTTGTTTACCTCAATATAGGACAAAGTAGGTTTACACAAAGTAGGTGTAACAGCAAGTCAGCTGAGAACTCACAGGTTGCCAGTGGTGGACGTGGGGCTCCACCCCTGTCTGCTGACTTGCCCTTATTCTCTTCCTAGCTCCCCATACTTTCTTACTGTGGCTATTGGGATTGTCATGATTTGTTGGGCCTAACCATTTGACAGGGTTTTATTCTCTCTCTTCAGCTGAGAGTGCCACATACTGTCTTGTGAAGAATGCTGTGAAAATGTTTAAGGATATTGGGGTAGGTGTCCACCATTTATGGTATAAAAGCTATCTTAACTTCTGTTCTCTTTAGATCGAGTCTGTTTGAGCTACCTTTGTGGTGGGGTGGACCCCGAGAGAAGCAGTTTCTGCTAGCTTAATGATACAGGCGTTTTTGGGAATGGACCATGTAGGATGGGTTGGGCTATGTTGAAGGTGAAACCTATCAGTGTAGATTTATTTGAATGTTCTGGAATTTTACTGGTTTCACATTTATTCCCAAACTGCTATATGTAACTGGTATCAATATGTTTCAAGGTGTTACAGGTTGAGTATCCCTTATCTAAAATGTTGGGACCAGAAATGTTTTGGATTTCAGATTTTTTTGGATTTTGGAATACGTGCCTTAGACGTACAGGTTGAGCATCTCTAATCCGGAACCCAAAATGCTCTAATGAGCATGTCTTTTGAGCGTCATGCTGGCGTTCAAAATGTTTCAGATTTTGGAGTACTTCAGATTTTTGAATTTGGGATTAGGACCACAATCTTGGCTCTTAATTATTCCATATGATTTTTAGTTACTTTCTTGTATTTTTGCAAGTATTTCTAGAAGTATCCTCAGGTGTCCTTTACCTTCATGATTGATGGAGAATGTGAGTTCCATAGAGATACTAGTGGCCTTTTGTGAGGGACTATTTGTGACTTTATTCTAAGTCATTTTAGAGTACAGTTATATTGGTTGAAATTTTAGAATATAGTTATGTTGGTTGAACTCCATCAAAAAAAAAAAAAAAAGAAAAGAAAACCTTGCTTGCATTGGAAACTCCCACCTCATACACACACACATGCATACATTTACTTAAAGCCAGGATATGGTTTTGTGTGCCTTTACTGCCTTCTGAGGTCTAGAAAACCACAGGTCAGGTTGGTGATAGGAATTTTTTTTTATTTTTTATTTTTTGCCTTTAATTTAATCTAAACTTTTTCTTTAGGTTTTCAAGGAGACCAAACAAAAGAGAGTGTCTGTTTTAGAACTGAGCAGCACTTTTCTACCTCAATGCAACCGGCAAAAACTTCTAGAATATATTCTGAGTTTTGTGGTGCTGTAGGTAACGTGTGGCACCGCTGGCAAATGAAAGTCATGAGATGAGTCCCTTGTAGGTACCAGCTTCTGGCTCGAGAGTTGAAGGTGCCGTCGCAAGGTCAGGCCTGCCCTGTCCCGCAGTGATCTCCTGGAAGACAAGTGCCTTCTCCCTCCATGGATCTGTGATCTTCTGAGCTCTGCATCCACACAGCAGCCTGCAGATAACACTTGGGGGGACCTCAGCCTCTATTCGCAACTCACAATCCGTAGACTACAAGATGAAATCTCAATACATTATTTTGGAGTTTATTAAAGATTGACATTTTAAGTACAGCTTTTAAGGACTAATTACTGTGATGGACACAGAAATGTAGCTGTGTTCTAGAACTGAATCTTGTATACTTAGTGCTATTGGGTAATTTGTTGGTATATTATCTGGTTAATGGTTAATGCTTCCTTTAAAAATAATTGAGTCATCCATTCACTCTTTTTCAGTTTTATCTTTGTCAATAGTAGCTACATTCTTAATGGGAGCACCTTTTATCCCAAGTGCTTTATAAATGAATGGACTGATATATATCACACCCAGGTATCACTGTGCTGTCCTTTGCAGTCAGATATAGAAAATGGTTTTAAGAGGTATGTGAAAACAGACAGTATTAGTTTAGGGTGGGAACTGAGCTATTGTAATCAAATAATTAACATCAGGAAGTTAATTTGGCTGGCAAAATTCTAGGGAAACTTGGCCAGAAAACTGGTGTTGAAGGCTTTTGCTCATATAAAAAAGTGCCATTGAGTTTTAAACGACCAGCAAATATTTAGAACCCTTCCTGTTTTATGTCTGTACCCTGTCTACCCCTCAGGTAATACCTGCTTCTCACGGGTACAGCTGTTTCTTGGAAATCCTCCAACCAAATAGCAACTTTCCTAACTTGATTAGCTTGAGCTGACAGACTCTTAGAATACAGTGCTCTGGCCACAACTGATGAGGGCTTTCTGTACTGCACACAGACTGTGTACTGCACCCCAGTCCGGGTGACTGGTGCCCACTTGAATTGTGCCGTGCACAACCTGTCCAGTATATGCATGTGGTGGCTCTACTGACTGGTAATGGTTAGAGGCATTTATGAATTTTTAGCTTTGAGGAAAAACCATGACTTTTAACAAATTTTATGGGTTATATGCCTAAACCCTTATGCCACATAGTGGTAAATAATTATGAAAAATGGCCTGTTCATAATTGGTAGGTGCCTTTTGTGAACAGGCAGCGTAATTATTAGTTTATTATGGTAATTAAGGTGATTTCTTAAATATCATGTAATGTTAAAACATTTTCTAACAGTTTACTGTTGCTTATCTCTAAGGTATTATGGAATTAAGAATTTTTCCAGATGAGTGTTACATAGTTTCTTTGAATTTAGTATAAAAATACTGAGAATTAAGTTTGTACTTCTATAAGCTTGGATTTTAAACACTAATAGTATCTCATGAGTAACGTGTGTTTTGGGAGAGAGAGGGATGCTGATTGATATTTCACATTGTATGAAGTATCATGTTTGAAACTCGTAGCAATAATGCTATGCTGTTGTGATCCCTCTCAAGTTCTGCATTTAAAATATATTTTTTTCTTTATAGAAATTGAGGTACTGTTAAGTCATCGTCAGTTGTAGTAGCTCTGATGTTGAATGAGATAATCACGTTTTAGCATTCCATTTTACTGACTAGGGTAGAAGAACACTTTTCTTGGCTACATTTGGAGGATACCCAGGGAGTCTTGGGTGTTCCTTGTCTGGGGAATCAAACATTTCACTAGTCTCTTTTTTTCATCCTTTAAATTGTAGATTAAGGATTACTCAAGCTCACCATTATTCAAGGTGGGGACTCACTTCCCAGTGGATACTCTGCCCTGCCTGTCACTGCTGCAAAGAGCTGCTGCTTCGCCAGCCTAAGCAGAGAAAATATGGCTTCTCTTGCATTATTTTCCCTTTTGGTTGGTTTGTTTTCTAGAAGTTCGATCAGATGCTTTGAGGAATGCAATGTATGATTTTGCTAGCTCTCTTACCACTTAAGTCACTGTGAGGATAAATATGCATGCATTTTGTAATTAACTGGTGCTTTGAAGATCTTTTTTAAGGGAGAAAAATCTCAACCAAAGTTATGCTCATCCAGACAAGCTGACCTTTGAGTTAATTTCAGCACAACTCATTCTTCAGTGCCTCATGACCGAAAAACAAAAAACAAAAAAACCGTCTTCACAATAAAGCTTCCAGATAGCACCGTTTTGCTAAAAGATACGTTCTCATTGTTTTCCAACAGTGATGGCTTCCATGTAAGGTTAAACAAACTAGGTGCTTGTAAATAATTTTATTACAGTTTACTCTATTGCATTTCTATAACATGAAATGCATGCCCTTCAGGGGAAGACTGTGAGTCAAGTTAAAAAAAAAAAAAAAAAATTAAGCAATATGCAACTGCTCTCTGTTTTTAAAAATGAGAATGTCCTAAGTGATTCAGAAGAGAGGAAGGAATTTATGTACTCTTAAAATTGCGTGAAAAACAAGACAAAAACTAGTGTGAAGTGTGTAGAACTGTTAACTGAGACGGCATTGAGTCTTCCTTCTGAAATCTGTTAAATCTCACAAAGTCATGAGGGTATATGGAGAAAATATTTCTGGGATTACAATGAATGTAAACCCAAATTGTGGAATTTCCAGTAACCTGGACCGGGAAAAGCATTTCCCATAGTACTCCATGTAATATGAGTGCTCTGTGAGATGTTCATCAGTGTTTTATAGAAATGGTGTTGCTGGGAACTAAGTTTGCACATGGAAACTTACAATGCACTTTAGCGCAGTAAGGGCTTGGCATCTGGCAGTGAAAAACTGTTCAAGCCAGCATTGCCCAAACTATTTGACATCAGGACCTTTTTCTCCTTTGGGATACCTGTGAACCTCTCACTAATGTCCTCTGGAGAACATTTTGGGAAACACTGTTAGATAGTTCTTTAAGGAGACAAAACGGTAATGAACACATGGCACTGGGGCAGAATTCACATGCATTTTGTAACATCCAGTGTGGCGTTGAATAGATGTGTATTTCCTCCCCTAAAGAAAATAAGCACAGAAAATTATATTGTAGGTGATCGGCGCTCTTTCCTTTGATAGAAAGAACAGCCCCAATGATCCTGGCTTTTTCACTGAACGTATCAGAATACATGGATGAATTGGGGTTAATAAGGTTTTCATTCAGATGTAGAAGAAAGTACTGTACAATTGAATGCAGATTTTTATCCACAGACAGTTGTAGTGTTTAGACGTGACAGGACCTATCGTTGAGGTTTATAAGACTTACTATGGGCTGTAAACCTATTTTTTAAAACTCTTTTTAGAAACCTGAGACTTGTCATCTGGCATTTTAGTTTAATACAAACTAATGATTGCATTTGAAAGAGATTCTTGACCTTATTTCTGAACATCTAAAGCTCTGAAATGTCTTGATGGAAGGTATTAAACTATTTGCCTGTTGTATAAAGAAATGTTAAGACTGTTGTGAAAAGAATTACTGTAAGGTACTGTGAAATGACTGTGATTTTGTGAGCGAAACATACTTGGAAATACTGAATTGATTTTTATGCTTGTTAATGTATTGCAAGAAACACAGAAAATGTAGTTTTGTTTTAATAAACCAAAAAATGAACATATTCTTGATGTGTTGGATTTGTATTTAAGACAGTTTCCTACATAATTCACTATACGAACAATTAGTCTTTTCTGACTTTATATAGCAACTTATTAAAATGCTTAACGATGTCTTACATAAATGTATGAACCTACAGTACATGCTTTTATTATTGACCCACAGCTTTCCAAATTTGATCAAGCATTTGGAGATGTAGGTCTGCTTCTTAGCTGTTGCTCTCCTTTTATTTAGTAAATATTCATATTCTAGAGAGATTCTTTGGGTTTTTGTAAATATTTCTTTAAGCTTGGTGCTTTTTGTTATATTTTACATATTTAAGTTTATAAAAAGTGTTTTCTCCACTAGTTTATCACAGTTGCTCAAACAATATCAGTTTACTTTTTTGACAAGAAAATTATTTCTTTTATCAGAGCACAGATTTTGTGGATTCTTTGAAAGTTCTCAAATACAGCCTGATATCCAGAGTGTTCCTTCTGGGAACAGTGGTAAACGTGTGCCTGCTGATGACGTCCATGTCGTTTGGATGCATGATGTGGCTGTCAAACTGACTGACACCCAAGACCATCCCATCCATTCTCCAGCCAGCCTCTCTCCCTGAACTTTCTACTTGAACCCTTCTGATTTCCTCTGTGATATTGCCGTGACTGTGCCCTTACTCTGGCACATTCATTCTTTGCATTAGCAACTCTCTTGCTGCTGCCAAAGGTTACCTTCCTTTTATTGTAGCTAAATTCTAACTTTTACAGCCACTAGGTAAGTGGATGTTAATTTTGAAGTCTCATCTCTTGTTTACTCTCTAATTGTAGTCCTATTATTTTCCTTTTTAAGCCCTTGCTGTCTTCAACACATCTAGCTAGTAAAATTCCAACATACCTCCTTGACATGTGCAAGGGCACTTGTGGTGTTGACACGCCCACCTGGCTTCTCTTGCCCCTTCAGTTTCCATGGCCCTATTGTCTCCTGTCTACCATCACGACTCCGTTCTTCTCCAACTCCTTGCCTCCCATCCCTTACCAGATGGTCCTGGTGGTGTTGCCTGGTCCTCTGATTTGAAAAAAAATTTTTTTCAATATAATCTGGAATTTGCTATTTTTATGTGAAAGCATCTAATTTTTACACGATGGTCCAACAACATGTATGGATCAAGTAAATTGCATTTCCAGGTCATTTCTGTCTTGGCAACTGTCAGTTCGTATCTTTTGGCCTAGGAAAAAGAAGCATGAAAGGATGAGTTTCTAGGTGCCCCTTCCAGGAGGAGCTAGTAGGCAGTCCCCAGGGGAGAGAAAGCTAACCTTGGTCACCTGACTTAGGCAGGACTAGAGCTTTAGGCAAGTATCTGATGAAGACTGGTGATGTTTAACTAGGCAATGAGAACATCTGGGTCAGCCTTTGACATCTGACTCACTTCTGTGCCCATGTCAAAGAAAGTGTGTATCAAAACAAGCTAGCATTTGCTGCTGGCAATGGGCTACCTATGACAGGTGATTAGAGTAAATGACTGGACAAACACAATTTCTAGCCTTCTGGGAAAACGTCTTGCCTCTTTTGTCTTGCAGGTTGGTGGACAATCAGAAAGGAAAGAACACAAGTGGACACACCCTCAACTACCTGCTGAAAGTTCCCAACCTACGTGGCCGAGATAACATCACACAGGACTTAGTAGAAGTGAGGTGACTCCCTCAGACAAGAGCAGAGGTAGCATGCCTGAGTGTGCTTTTCACCTTGTTCCTTACTTCCTTACTGGTGGGCTAATCCTATGTCCATACCCTCCTTTTTCTTTGTAATTATTAATGCCCTCTTTGACTCTTAGAAGAGTCTAGGTGTGCATAATAGACTATATTGTTGCGTATCCCTGGGCTATGCAGCTGCTAGTGACAAAGAATCCCACTGGAATTGAGAAAGAGGCTACCTTAAGAATATATATTCAGGTTTTTATCACCTGAGAATTTTAACAGTCTTTGAGTTTACTTGTAAGGAAATGTTTATGCACTATAAAACGTCTAACTTCTGCTTCTTGAACCAATCTTGGCACTTATTGGGGAGAGCTCAGAAATAGCCCGATTGTCCCCAAGTAATCTCTCTTGGAGACAGAATCCCACAAAGCCCATTTCTTCTCCTACTTTTGGAGGGTTTGAGGCCCAATTTGCCTGCTTTATTATTTCCCCATTGTTGAAATGGTGGGCAAACATCCTGCTTCTATTACACGATGCTAGGTGTGCGTGGTGGCGAAGAGAGTGCTGACTCCCTTCACCTTACGAGGGAAAAGTAGAACAGTGTGGGGCCCACAGTGAGGATTTTAAGGAGCCATGGAATACGGTGACTGTGTCTAGACTAGTGATTGTCAAGTGTGGTTACCAGACAAGCAGCATCAGTATCACCTGGGCAATTTGTTGGAACTGCAACTACTTTGAGCCCCAACCCAGAGACCAGCAAAATGTATTTTAACAAGTCCTCAGGTGATTGTGATACACATGAAGTTTGAGCACCCTTGCTCTAGATGCTTTACCCTGGCAAAATCTGGCATTTCACAGTTCTACACAGTATACTCCGGAAGTAAAAATGAGGAAGAGTGCATGGGTGATAAACGCCCTTCTAAAATGGCTTTTTCTCCAGGACGTATTAAAGTGATCTAGTAAACGGGACAGAACTGGGCTTTCAGGTAACCGTGCTTAAATCCTCTATGTACCTGGAGATGTTTCTACAATGGGAAATGGCTGCCTCGAACCTTGTCACTGCCTGGCCATCTCTGTAGATGCTGGCATAGCTCCTGTGCAGTTGGGTGACTTATACCACAAAGTTTGGCATCGAGGTGCTTCTCAGCCCTCAGTCTATGAAAAGGAGGCTTGCCGGAATTGAATTCTGTGTGTGAGCTTTACACAGTCCTTTAAACTGATCCCTTGGTCAGTAAACCTAGGACTGAGAGCTGGCTTGCTTGTGCGCGTGCAGGCTCTGAGCTGGTCACATCACTTCTGTGGACGTGGTTGTTCTCCATATGGCACAGGGGCAAATGCACAGTGGATGTTTGAAGGTGAAATTAGGTTTAATGAAGGCGGAAGTGTTTTGTAGGCTGGCAAGTGTGAAACCACTGTGTGTGTTTTGTATGCTTTCACGTGATGGCCAGTCAGGTGTGGCCACAGAAGAGACACAATTTATTACAGTCACAGGTTGTAGAGGCAGGAGGCATGGGACACACCACACAGGGCCACGTGGGAAAGACACAGGGGTGGTCAGGAGGCAGAAGACAGGAGTGAGGGGCGGGGCTTAGGTCAGAGCCTTTATTGATGCTTCTGAGGGAAAGGCAGGGCAGGGCAGGGTGAACTGTTTAGGATTGACAATTGAATAGTCTGGATAATTTCATTAGGCTCTAAACTATAGGAGTGGTTCCTAGTTTGCTGGTATCAGTCCCTGGGATGTGTTAGGTAGAGGAGTACTGCTTACCAGGGTATATGGGCCAGATTGAGAAGGCATGACTCTGGATTAATTAGCGTGTGTATCAAAGTAGGCTCCTGGCTGAGTCCTTTGCTGTCTCTAAGAATTGGCTAGTGCCAGGAGGGGCAGTCTCTCCCCAGAGAGACAGTCTTTTTAGGATGTCAAAGAATCATAGGACAGAAAGTTTAGCTCTGAGGAAGCTTATGGGTCCTTCAGAGGGAAATTAAGGATATTGTGCCTCCAAGTTTTACAGAAGAGAAAATTACCAGTGCTCACACAGTAAGTTGATAGAATCTAGACCAGAAGCAACATTGTTTGACACAGTCCAGTCAACACCAGCCAAATGGAACACGGACAAGTCAGTAAAATGACCCAGTTTTCCTGCAGCAAAGTCGAACCAGGCATGTGTTTGATGTGAAGCTTGGCAAATGGCATAATGATGTGGACTGGACGGAAGTTAATTGGCTCCAGCAAAACAGTGTGGCAAACATATCTAGGACTGACTTGTGCTTCTATTGTTAGGCACTGGGCTGAGCACTTTGTATGTATCATCTCAGTCCTCTGGGGTGGGTACTGTTAGCCCCATCCTACCAGCGATGAAACTGAAACTCGGGTGAAGTAGTTTGCTGAAGACTGGTCAGACGGAGTTCACATTTCTCTTGATCATTGTGACATGCTTCTTTCTGGAGTTTGCAAACCCAAGGAACCTTCATCTAGGAGCAGTTGACAAAAGCACAGGAAAAGCAGTACTTGGGAAAACATCCTTAGGATGGGGGAAGAGAAAGTGAGCAAAGGGCTTTGCAGAAGCTCTCTTAGACTGTTCTTCCACAGAGTTGAGCAGGAGGAGAGTCTTTGAGGTTGAAAATAGCCAGAATACGCTACTGCTTATTACAAAGCTGTTTGGCACAGAGCCACACTCAGCAACTTAGCCTAGGGTAGTATTTTTATTGTATGCTAGAGAAACCATGCTGATCACGGTCCTAAACAACCCTAATAGTAACCTAAATGTGAGTAATTTCTCAGGGTCATCGTGTTGGCAAGTGGTTGGCTGGTTTTCCAACTTGATCTTCAACACTGTGTTTTACAAATGCTCAGTGGAATCACTTAGCATCCCTGGTGGGTCCATGTCTGGAAGAGAGAACAACTAACTTTGAAACAGAATCTGGAGATGGCACTTATTTGGGAAGTGTTTTGAGCACAAAGCGAGCTTTAGTCAGGTTCACTTTGAAGTCTCCCACTGTGTTCACTGGGTTGGAAAACTCACTTGTCTGTTGTGGCTGAGGGAACAGGTTCCACCCTGTCCGCCCTCACTGTGCAGGCTATGGTCCTGGCCCCCTCCCTCTGCAGTCAGGAGAGACCTCTCCCCTCCAAGACTCCGAATGGATCACTTCCAAACCTGCAGTCCTGGGACAGTAATGATATTAACAGGGCCAAAGCTACATAATGCTTTACGGCTCTAAACTCTAAGCTGCTTTTTCATGTGTTTGTTTGTTTGTTTTTAGACAAAATGTCTTTCTGCCTCCGGGTCAGGATTTTTTTGTTGTTATTTTTGAGATGGAGTCTTGCTCTGTTGCCAGGCTGGAGTGCAGTGGCCCAATCTTGGCTCACTGCAACCTCCTCCTTCTGAGTTCAAGCGATTCTCCTGCCTCAGCCTCCCGAGTAGTTGGGCTTACAGGCGCCCGCCACCACGCCCAGCTAATTTTTGTATTTTTAGTAGAGACGGGGTTTCACCATTTTGGCCAGGATGGTCTCGATCTCTTGACCTCGTGATCCAGCTGCCCTGGCCTCCCAAAGTGCTGGGATTACAGGCATGAGCCACCACACCCAGCCAGGAATTTTTGTACAATCTGTTTTGTAGGAGCCTTCTAGCCTCCTTAACATTCCCCCATAGAAGTTCCCTCTCACTGCAGACACAAAGCAGGAAATTAAATTTGGAGAGTATATCTAAAATGGGCAATGGAACACAATCATTGTTTCTGGTCAGTATGAAACCTAGGTTTTGTTGGTGACAACCTTGCATTTAGTTCTTTCTCTTCGTGACAATTCATTGCACTTCTTTATTCTAATCTCTTGAACCAGGAGGGTCAGCTGAAATGGTGTGTCTGTGCTTGCTGTTTTAATTCAGTTTTATTAAAGATAAAATCTTGTCAGGGCCCAGAGAATAATTTTACATAATGGTGAAATATAGAGATTGAAAGAATAACTGTCAGGCATTTGTGTCTCATGGCACTGTGAGGGGCTAGGACTTCGTAGATACTGAATATGGAGTTACTGTAGCCAGGCCAGGCACACAGAGACAGGAGATACCCAACACCAGGTGAATTCCCAAAAAGCTCCAAGGAAATCAAGTTTAAAAATTACAACCTGATTTTAAAGGATTAAATGCTTTGCTATTTAAAGTAGCCCCCCTGGCAAGGTCTTTAGTCATATGAAAGTCACTGAGTCTGCAAAGTAGAGTTAGTAATTGGTTCTGTGACTTCGGGCACACACTTGATCTCTCCCTTTTGTTAATTAGGGCTAATAATAATGACTGACCTCATGTCTAGCAAAACCTGCTGAGCCAGTGTGAGGTGCTTTGCACTGTAATTTAGGTGTAAAGATGGGCTTCGGTCACGGAATTGGACTTTCTTCTTTTTTTGAGACGGAGTCTTGCTCTGTTGCCCGGGCTGGAGTGCAGTGGCGTGATCTCTGCTCGCTGCAAGCGCCACCTCCCGGGTTCACCCCATTCTCTTGCCTCAGCCTCCCAAGTAACTGGGACTACAGGTGCCTGCCACCACGCCTGGCTATGTTTTTTGAATTTTTATTAGAGACGGGGTTTCACCGTGTTAGCCAGGATGGTCTCGATCTCCTGACCTCATGATCTGCCCGCCTCGGCCTCCCAAAGTGCTGGGATTACAGGTTTGAGCCACCGTGCCCAGCCGAACTGGACTTTCTCAAGGCAGAGGTTTGCAGTAGATTCTGTAGGCCCTACCTCTTTCCCCTCAGCCACCCTGGAGGACAGCCACGGATGTTCCCGTACCCACTCTCTTCCTGGGTCTTTCTGTGGTGGGTGTTCTTGCTTTCTGCCTCTGGTGCTTGGGAGCCAACACCCCAGAGAGCTGTGGGATAAACAGCCCGCCGTTTCTGTCTCTCAGGGGCGTGCTTTGGAGGGCCCCTGTGGGTGGGATGGTGCTCCAGTTGCCCTCATCGGTGACCTACTCATGAGCACCCCTTTCTTGGCTTTTCCCCCTGTGTCTCCCTGTCCCAGTCCCTAACTGGGCCTTCCTGGCATCAGCTTGCACATAAATGACTTGCAGGCAAACTCTTGTCTTTCTAGCAGCTTTTAGGGAGATGCAAGCTAAGACAGGCCTCATGACTATTCATCAGACCAGATGCTGAACCGGCTGGGCGCAGTGGCTCACGCCTTTAATTCCAGCACTTTGGGAGGCTGAGGCAGGTGGATCACTTGAGTTCAGGAGTTCAAGACCAGCCTGGCCAACATGGAGAAACCCCATTTCCACTATAAACATATGAGAATTAGCCAGGAGTGGTGGCGCATGCCTGTAATTTAAGCTACTCATGAAGCTGAGGCAGAAGAATCGCTTGAGCACGGTAGGCGGAGGCTGTAGTGAGCCAAGATCGTGCCACTGCACTCCAGCCTGGGCAACAGAGACTTAATCTCAAAACAAAAACAAAAACAAAAACAAAAACAAAAACA
>NW_016808764.1:442109-537516 GCF_001698545.2 Rhinopithecus bieti
GAGCCGAGATTGTGCCACTGCACTCCAGCCTGGGCAGCAGAGTGAGACTCCATCTCAAAAAAAACAAAACAAAACAAAACAAAACAAAACAGAAAAAGATGCCTAGCCCCAAAGCCACGTCAACAGCTAGTGTTTCCAAAGACTGTTAGGTTGCACTAACCAATGCAGTGTCCCTCCAGGTTGTGGAACAATTAAAGGGAGAGAGAGGGAAGCTGACGTTTCTAGTTCTGGGTTTGAGGTCCCTGCCAGAAGTTGGTGATGAGGAATGATCTGGACATACTGCCCTGGTTCCTTTGCTGGTTGCCGGGAAGAAAGATGATCAACTTCTGTGGTTAGAGAGAGTAGGATTCAGGGTGGGAAGTATTCAGGGAGGGTTATTACCATCATCAACCCTCATTCACAGAGCCTAGAGAATGCAGAAGATACAAGGGGCCAGCCTACCTGGGGCAGCCCTCTGGCTCTCAGGCTCTCAGGGGACACAAGACTTTACCCAAGAAAACTGCCTAACAATATTGTAGTTGGAGATTTGAATGGTGATTGAGGGAGGTCTCACATCAGAGTGAGTTTTTAATTGAGACTTGAAGGAAGGGCAAGAACCAGAGAGTGGGGACAGGAATCCCTTTAACAGTTCACCAGATGATTTTGTTTTTTGCTTTTTGTTTCTTTGAGACAGAATCTCACTCTGTCGCTCAGGCTGGAGTGCCATGGTATGATCTCATCTCATTGCAACTTCTGCCTACTGGGTTCAAGCGATTCTCCTGCCTCAGCCTCCCGAGTAGCTGGGATTACAGGTGAGCGCCACCATGCCTGACCAATTTTTCTATTTTTAGTAGAGATGGGGTTTCCTCATGTTGTCCAGGCTGGTCTCGAACTCCTGACCTCAAGTGATCTGACTGCCTCAGTTCCCAAAGTGCTAGGATTACAAGCATGAGCCATTGTGCATGGCCCCAACAGTGAAATTTAACAAAATTCTTAAGTGATAATATGCGAGGACTGTGCATGGCCACACATAGTGGTGACCTGTGGGCTCCAGACAGATGGCCCACCCATCACATCACATCCCTAAAACTACTGTAAATAATTAAAGTAGCTTTAGTTATTTAAAGCTACCTTGATAACTTTAAATTTTCAAAGAAATGAGGTCAATGCTTCAGATGTCAGAAAAGTTTTCTGTAAAATTCTAGCTGTTGTTAAATCTGTAAGAAGACCTGGCAGCCCTGTGTCTGTGCCCTGGTGTGGAGTAAGGGGTTGCTAGTGAACAGAGAGCATTTGGATGGGGCATGTGTCTTTTCATGTGCCACCCTCCCACTACTGAATTGTCCCCTGGTTCTCAGGCCAAAGGTCAGGGGTTGTTAATTATTGGACGTACACTGTTTTCTTTTACAAAATAGAAAGCAGTGTCTCCAAATGCCTATCTTTATTTAAAATGGAAAAAAAGAAAGCAGATGGACAATTTGTTTTTTTTCAAGGTAAAGGTAAAGTAATACATATTGAGCAAGAACTAATTGCCAGTCATTGGGCTAATAGCTTTACAGGCAAGACTAGCCACTTCCCATTTTACAGATAAAGAAGCAGAATGGGTCTTGGGAAACTCCTCAGGCTCTTAGGGGAAGCTTGGTCAGTGGGCACTCAGACTCCAGCTCTTTCCACTGAATCTCAAGTTTCCTTGACCTTGATTTCCTTCCTGGATGTCTGGATTTCATGATATGGGTGTACTAAGTATCCCTCCCGCCCCCACCAATACATTTGGTTATGGGTTTCGAGATGAGGGGAAGGAGAAGGAAGGTAATGCACTAGAATGTGGGACTTTACCAGAAAAAAGTAAAGCCCACTTCCCAGGACCCATGTATCTGCCTTAGGAATTAAACCCACCCGTTCCAGCATAAAGGGGCTATAACTATTTGAAGTAGGGAGGCACACACTGCTGTTGAATGTGATGGGTGGGCCAATCTCATGTCAGGGGCCTCAGGATAATAGAAAGTCACAACCCGGAAGGTCATGGGCAAGTCCATTTTCACAGCCTTCTTCCAGTACAGAGCTCTGAACTACCAACAGACGAGAGTTTCGAGCAGCTAGAGTCTGGTGCATGGTCTAGGGGCAGCTTCCTACCTAAATGCCTTCTGGCTTAACTGCCTTCGCATGTTACTGCTGTCCAGGGGCTCGTAGCTTTATGATTCAGAATCTGGCTAAGGGTGCCTGGGTTCAAATCCCTGCTCTGCACTTACGAGCCACTTGAACCTTGTGCCTGCATTTTGCTTAGTCACTTCCGCTGATAGGAGATCAAATGAAGTAATGAACATACATGAAGCATTTAGCACCAGCATGGCACACGGTAAACGCTTTATACACATTAGCTCTGCTAAGAGGCCTACCCTTTTCGAGACGAGTCTGCACACTTTCTACAGAAGCCACTGCTTTTCTACCCCTACTTGCCCACTGGCTCCTTTGGCCAGCGTATTGAAACCACCGCGTAAACAGGGGCCTCCGTGTGCAGGGGTAGTGCTTTGGGGTTCACCACCCTTGTGAGCCTTTCTAATGGTCATGAATTTTCAGATGCTAATTTGCTTGCTTTAAGCCTCACCTGGACTTAAACAGGGGCATCCGTGTGCAGGACTAGTGGTTTGGGGTTCACCAGCCTCCTCAACCTTCCTGTTGGTCGTGAATTTTCCGATGCTAATTTGCTTGCATCAGGACCCACCTGGACCAGGACGCAGGGTGTGGCCACACTGCGCATTCCAACTCTGTCCACTAGATGGCGGTCGGATTTCATCAAGGGGTACCAGGCCCAGGACTGGAAAAAAGGTGTGGCCTCCGCCCAGACCCTGGGACCAGGTGGACGCCTCCTGGGGTGCTTCTTAGCAACTGCAGCTTATCACTGACTGCGAGAAATGAGACCTCAGGATGGATCCTTCAAGTGGAGGAAAGGAAAGGAGAGAGAGAAATGCAGATGGGGTGGGAAGTGGGGTAAAAATGGCAGCAATGGGCATGGCTCAGGGAGCCCAAGGTCTCCATCTAGCCTCTGTTTCCTGTCTGCAGCCTAGAGGCACAGGGATGTGGATTGATGGGGACCCGAGGCAGCCCATCCCCTGCCAAGAGACAGGCCCTGTCACCTCTGCCTGGGTTTCACATCCGCCCGTCCCCTGTGCTGGTCCAGGCTCTGGTCACTCTCTGTCAAATTGTCTCTGCTGATTTTATTTCCTTCTCTCCAGTTTCTCTGCCCACCTCTGCCTTGCAGCCTATCTTCCCTGAGCCTTTCTGTTCCTCCATCCATCACTGTCAGAGTCCTCCAAGACCACCTGCTTTTCCTTGGCCCTCCCTGTTCACTGCACTTCGTGCTTCCTCAGGCACACCCCATCCCGTACCTTTGCTTCTGCAGTTTCTTATTCCTCACTTCTGCATGTTCAAATCTTATTCTCCACCCCAACCCGGGAGTGATTGCTTCCTCCTCTGAGCCCTCATTGCATCGCTTCTATGGTGCTGCGCCCTTTCATTTATTCCTTCATTCTAATGTTTGCTGAACACCTACTATGTGCGGCAAGATGTCAGGGATATGATGGTGAATGAAGTCAGCATCTCAGCTCTCCTTGATCTGGCGAGATGGGCCTAAAAGTAAACAGTATGAGGAAAACAATCACAGTCTGCCACGAGGGCAGTTTAGGGAACCCATGGGTGCTGTGGTAGTGTGTTGTGGGGTGCCAGCTGGGGAGGCTTATCTGAGCAAGGTGGTGTTTCAGCCAAGCCTCAAGACTGAGAAAGAGCCAGGTTGGCAAGGAGCTACTGGGGTGGGAGTGGGCTGCCCTGGCAGAGGGGATGGCATGCATAGGACCCTAAGGTGGGAAGAGACTGGGCTGGTGGAGAAGCTCAGAGAAGGCTTGTATTAGTCCATTTTCATGCCTCTGATCAAGACACACCTGAGACTGGGTAACTTCTAAAGAAAAAGAGGTTTCATGAACTCACAGTTCCACGTGGCTGGGAAGGCCTCACAATCAAGGCAAAAGGCACATCTTAAATGGCAACAGATGAGAGAGAGCCAAGCGATAGAGGAAACTCCTTATAAAACCATCAGATTTCGTGCGACTTATTCACTACCATGAGAACAGTATGGGGGAACTGCCCCCATGATTCAGTTATTTTCTACTGGGTCCCTCCCACAACAGGTGGGAATTATGGGAGCTGTAATTCACGATGAGATTTGGGTGGGGACACAGCCAAACCATATCAAGGCTGAAGGCAGCATCTGAGCTGAGAGGGGTGCCAGAGGGCCAGGTAGGGAAGCTATTGAAGGGAAGTAATGAAGACTCAAGCTTTTTAAAGAGCATTTTTTTTTTCCTTCACTGATCTGTATATAGTGTCCTGAGCGTAAGGAGAGGAAAGGAAACCATAGTCCAGAAAGAGCTGCTGGTAGCTTGGGTGGGGATGCAGAGAAGTGGGTGAATTTGGGCATTCTGGAGACCAGTTGAGCAGGCCTTCTCCACCATACAGGGATAGGGTGCACTGTCGAGGTAAACTCCAGTGGCTGGGGGTGGGGTTGGTGGAGGATGGCTGCCTCCAGAGCACAGTGAGGGAGGGGTTCTGAGGCCGTGTGCTGTCTGGGAGGTAAAGTGTGATGTGTTTGACAGCTGTCAGGCAGCACAGCACCGGAGGGGCAGTGTGAGATGGGCAGTTGGATCTGACATTCGATGAATGGCCTCCCAACTCCTCGACGGCAGAAACTGTGCTTGGTTCACTGTTGTGTCTCTAAAAAAGCATTTCCTGGGACATGGGGAAGTGACCTCTCTGACAAGCATAGGGATTTGATACTGTTGGAGAAATGGATGCCATTGGGTCTGGCTGGGCTTCTCTTGCCGCATACTTGGAAGCACCTAGGGATGCCTCCAGTGGCTGCAGAGTGAGGGTGAGGGCGGGTCATTGCTTTTCTCCTCCGTTCTCCATTGCTGTGCCTAGGGGACTCTAAGCCCACTTGGTCCTCCCGGATGTTGCTTAGGCAGTGAGCTCAGGATCCCCCTCACTCCCCTTTAGAGTCCACTGGTTACACTATGGCCTTTGAAAAGTGGAATGCTCCTGATTTCAAGTCATGTAGTATAGAGGCCGACTTCCTCTCAGAAGGGGAAAGCGGTGCCTCCCATTCTGCCTAGAAACACCTCTTTCATGCCCAAATCACCATATTGGAACTTCATTCCTAACAGAGACTGTGCCAGCTGCACCTAAAAAGACCACCATATTATCCCTTATTATTCATTTACAGTGTAAATTTCACACGTTGGTAGACAGATTGGCAAAGCAAACTGGGGGAGAGTGGGAGGGAGAATGTGTGGCTTCATGTCTGAGATCTGTGGGAAGAGGGGGAATGTTGAGAAGGGATGAGGGGAGGGACGCTGGGGCTGGAAGGAAGTGTCCTGCTCTGCGCAGTCTTCCCCTGGGCTGGCGCCTGCCTGGGAACCTGAATCCTTCCTCAGTAGAGGAGCCGGGGGCTCCAGGTGGAGCAAGGTGAGGCCACCTGCCATTTCATCCAGTAGAGGGCGCCAGCACCCTGCAATCCAGCCTGGAGTTTTGGGACCTGGCTGGAAAGACTGCTGAGAATGGAAGAGGTTTGGGGCATCTCAGGACCTCAAGCACCGTGTACCTGGAATCTCCTGCCTCGCATCCCCTGAGCTCCCTGCTCCCCTCTTCTGTTCCAATGGGGCTGCATTTCCTTTGGTATCTCCCAACCCAACTCTGGCCCCAGGTTTGCCAGCATGAGTCCTGGGTTGTGGGACCTCCAGCTAGACCTGGGAACTTCAGGCAGCTGTGATGAGCACCAGAGGGACCCCTGAGCTGGTATGTGCAGCTGGGTCTGCTTGCTCAGGAGCCTCCGGTTCCTATGGCCTCCTCCCTGGAGGGAGAGTTTGCTGGGGAAAGAGAGCTTGTCTTTGCATATTTCATTTATTCCCTATTTCCTTAGGGCCTCACTGGACCGTGCACTGAGTCGGTATTCCCCAAATCCACTGCACCTGTGTGCGTGCTGGGCATTGGGCCTGGCTGCTGCTACGCAGAGTGGGAGTAGAGCCCCGGGAACAGTGAGTGGGTGAGAAGGCTCAGCTGGTGTGCAAAATGGGATCAGAGCAGGGCTGGGAGGCTGGAGATGCTGGGTGTGGAGGAAGGAGAGGAAGAGGAAGGAGAGCTGGTCCTGGAAGCTTGGGGAAGGATTCAGACAGGCACAGAAGAGCCACATTAAACAAGGGCTGGCAGCCACCTGGGCTGCCAGTGTTCTAGAACTAGGAAACCAACCCAGGAAGCTGGCTCTGTTCCTGGCCCCCAAAGCCCTTTCCTCTAGGCTGTTCTGGGCCAGGGAAGGGAGGGGAAATGTTTTCCTTATTCCACTCTGGCCTTTAGCTATGGTATCGCCTGCCAAGCTCTCTGGAGGATCCAGAGGGACCGGCCATCAAATCCCCCCAACATCTGTGCCCTTCTGTCCAGACACTGTTCAGCCGCAGCCTCTGGCTGGGCCTTTCTTCTGCGCCCTGGGCCGAGGACCCAGAGCTGCTGGGGCCTGTGTGCAGCCGCAGGTGCAGGTCTCATATTCTGCATAGGTTGCAGTTCGTGTGATTGTCCCCGCCAGCATCTCTGAATATTGCCCACCTGGGTATGGAGCTGCCCAAAGTTCTTTTGTGGGTTTTCAGCCCTACTGACATGGGTTATAGACATGCTGGACTATTGGTAAAATCACAGTACCAGGCTGTGTTTTCTTCTCCCAGCCGGTAAAGCTGCAATTCTGGCAGCCAGAGGACGTTGCTTACTTGGTGGTTTCCAGCAGCCAATTCCCGTCTGAAAAGGATCCCTCATTGGGTTCGTTTGTCATGGGCTTATCTAAAATGTTAACCTATTTGTTCTTAAATGTCATCGGTGGATGATTTTTATCACACTGAGAGCCTCATTGATGAAAGTTGTTGAGAGCCCGGGGACTTCGTGCAAAGTCTTTGTGGACCACAAGGGAATCTAGCAGAGAGGGGAGGTGGGTGGGTTGGATGTGGCATCACCTTTCAAACCGAGGCCATGGGAGCTGCTTTGGGCTGGGCATTTGGGCAGTTCGCTTCAGTACAGGCCACACCCTAAGCAATGTTGTGTTACAAAGACAGGTTCACCTGAAACTGGGAGGCAATGGGCAACGGTCAGATTTCCATCCATTCCCTATCACAGCATGACCGTCAGGAAGTGTGACTTGAGAGTCTCAGAGAGGTTGAGATTCTTGCTCAGGACCACACAGCGAAGCAGAGGCAGAGTAATGCTGAGAAGGCAGATTTCTGCATCGTATCTTTGGGAGTTCCTTCAACAAAGTGGGACCCTGAAAAGCCAGAGATGCAAAGTTTATTCATTTGGTTGGTCAACTAGAACTTACTGAGTGCTTACGGCATGCTAGGTGCCAAGGACAACTCAGTCTAATGGGGGATGCCCCTGCAGAGTGTCAGGATGATCCCGGGGAGACGCCCACTTCAGCCGAGTCAGGTATCAAGCAGGCTTCTTGGAGGTAGCAAAAAATACCTGCGCCCTGTTGGCGGATAATCCATTAATTTGATGCTCCTTTGAGACTGTCCCAAGAGAAACAAGAGAGTAAACACTAATCAACAAATAGCAGAAATAATGAACAGGGATGGAGTTCTTGCTAGACACTACTCCCTGCAAGGCAGGAGCCCCTACCCCTGGGGACACTGAGGCTCAGGGAAGCCAGGAATTGTTGGGAGGGCCCCAGCCGCTCAGTAGTGGAGCTGGGAGTCTGTTGGGTAGAGTTTTGTTTTTGTTTTTTTTGTTTTGTTTTGTTTTTAATTTCTGTTCATCACGGAAAATTCCAAACATGTATACAAGTGAAGAGAACAACAAAGTACCATGATCCCAACATCCATCTTCAACTTAGGGCCAATTTCATTCTGTCCATACCCTCTCCACTACCCCACCACTGGATTATTTCATAGTAAATCTCTGACATCATCTCATTTCATCCATAAGTATTTCAGCAGGCAGCTCTAAAGGATAATGACGCCTTAAAAAAAAAAACACAATCACAATCCCATTATCACACCTAAACACATCAACAGTAATTCCAGTCAGTGTTCAATCATCAATTGCCTCAATTTTTTTTTTTTTTTTTTTTTTTTTACCAGATGGTTTGTTCAACTCAGGATCCAAAATAAAATCCACACATTGCATGCAGTTTCATTTGAGCTGTAGTTTCTCTCCCTCTTTCTTTCCTTACTATGTAATTGTTTACACAATCTGGTCATCTCTTCTATGGTTTCTATACCTCACATTTGCTGTTTGTATCCCCAGGGCCCTGTTTAGCATGTTCCTCTGTCCCCCGTATTTCCTATTTCCTATAACCTAGAACTTGAATCAGGAGGCTTGAGCAGATTCAGGTTTGAGTTTTTGTAGTGCCAGTGTCTTGAAGCACAGATCACAGGCAGCCTGCTGAGCTCTGTGTGTGTGTGTGTGTGTGTGTGTGTGTGTGTGTGTGTGTGCCAGTGTGCCTGTGTGTGTGCACACATGTGTATGTGCCTTTAGGCTTTTCTCTTCTCCCTGGGCCACTTCTCAGAAACCACTGCTTTCCACTCTCTGGTGGTCACAGGCTCCTCTTAAGGTTACAAAACTGCTTCAAGGCTACTTGTCAAAGAGCAGGCAAGGAGCAAAGAGCAAGTGTTTCTCCTTGTCAAAGCTTCAAAGAAGCCTTCAGCATGGACAGATTTTCTTTTAATGTCTACACTTCAATTTCCTGCTGCTGCCTCCTTTTGTTGCCCATATTTTGACTGTGGGGCCTTTCCTGTCAGGATCCTTAACAGGTCTGAGGATTCAGCATTCTCCTCCCTCTCCCTTCTGTTGTTCAGCCCCTGTTTATGAATAACTTAGTACATATCAGCTCTGCTCCAGTGAAGTTAGACATAAACTTGGGCTTCTACCTCGAAGGTCCTGTGGTCTGGGGGGGCAGGCTGCCACGGAAATGGCAACAACCACAGTTCACCCACCTGCCAGCCAGAGATTCCTAGGGGTGCTCTGAAAACAGAGGAAGGAGACCTGGGGGAGGACCTGGGAGGACAGGTCAGCTTCTGCCTCTCTGGCTGGGCGGAAGCTCCTGTCCAAGTCAGAGACTGAGCCTGGAGGTGTTGGCTGCAAAGTGGAGAAAGAGGCCGTGTGCCCAACTACTCAGATACCTGCTTTGGCACCGGAGATGTTTGCCCTGAGCCATCCATCACTGTGCAGGTGCTTAGTGAGCACCTTGTCTGTGCTGGGGGAAGAAGGGGCTTGTCTCATGCTCTCAAAGTATGTATGGTGTCCAGGCAACTGGGTGGCGATCTTTACCCCTCTCCTTTACCCTTCACATCCATCTGGGGCCTATCATGTCCCCTCGACCTCCAAAACAGATTTCAAGTCTATCCCTTCTCTCCACCTCCCCCAGCCCAGCCTGGCCCTCATCATCCCCCAAGTGTCCTGGCTCATCCTGCTTCCTCTCTTCCTCACTCGAATCCATTCCTCACTGTCCAACCAGAACTCTGTTTTTGAAATATTAATCTCATTATACCCACCCTGCCTACAATCTTTTTTTTTTTTCTTTTTTGAGACAGAATCTCACTCTGTCGTCGCCCAGGCTGGGGTGCAGTGGCCGGATCTCAGCTCACTGCAAGCTCCGCCTCCCGGGTTTACACCATTCTCCTGTCTCAGCCTCCCGAGTAGCTGGGACTACAGGCGCCCTCCACCTCGCCCGGCTAGTTTTTTGTATTTTTTTTTAGTAGAGACCTAAAATCTTATAGTAGGTTGAATAGCGATTCCCCGCCCCCACAAGTTCGTGTCTTCCCAGAACATCAGAATGGGACCTTATTTGGAAATAAGAGTCCTTGTAGTTGTAAGTAAGTTGAAGTTATCCTGAATGAGGGTGGGCTTTAAATCCAATGATGAATGTTCTTATAAGATGAGGAAACGACACACAATGACAGGCAGAGATTGGAGTGCTGCATTAGTCCAGTTGCATGACTGTAAAGGAACACCTGAAACTGAGGAATTGATAGAGAAAAGAGGTTTAATTGGCTCACTGTTCTGCAGGAGGGACAGGAACTTGAGTGCTGGTGTCTGCTCCTGGTGAGGGGCCTCAGGAAGCTTCCAGTCATGGCGGAAGGTGAAGGGGGAGTAGGCAGGTCACCTGGTGAGAGTGGAAGCGCGCGCGCGCGCGCCCGAGAGAGAGAGAGAGAGAGAGAGAGAGAGAGAGAGAGAGAGAGAATTGGGGAGGTCCCAGACTGTCTTAAACAACCAAACCCAAACCCTGCATGAACTCACTGAGCAAGAACTCACTCCTCACCAAGGGGACGTTACTAAACCATTCGTTCTCCTGATCCAATCACTTCCCACCAGGCCCCACTTCCACCATTAGGAATCACATTTCAGCATGTGATTTGGAGTAGACAGACCTCCAAACCATATCATGCTGCTATAAGCCAAAGAATGCCAGGGACTGTGGGCAGCTGCTGGAAGTCAGGAAGAGGCATGAGGGAATTTTTCCCTGGAGCTTTCAGAGGGGGCACGGCCCTGCCAACACCTTGATTTCAGATTGTCACCCTCCAGGACTGTGGGAGAACACATTTCTGTTGTTTTCAGCACTCAGTTTGTGCTACTTTGTTATGGCAGCCCTAGGAATCTAATAAAACCCTTAATAAATGGCATTCAACATTGAAACATTGTACCTAGAATGAAATCCCAAACAATTCACACGGCCTGCCAGGCCTGGCATGTGCCAGTCCTTCTCCCCTGCTGCCTGTGCCTGTGCCCTGTCCACACCTCACGTTTCATCTGTCCTCCTCCTAATCACTCGACATGCCAGTTCCCCAGAGAGACCTTTCCTGGCCTTTTCTTCTCTGACCCTGCTCTAATCAAAACCAGGTCCGCCTGTGCTTCTCTGTCACATCCATCTGGTTTTAACTTCCTCATGGCACTTACTCCAAGTGGTAATTTTGAATAAATTGTGAGGCACGTTTCCTCACCAGATTGTGATCTCTTTGTGGGCACACCTATCTGTCTTGTCTGTCCTGTATCCCCAGCCCTTAATTACACATCTGGCACATAGTAGGTGTTTAATAAATGCCTGCTGAATAAATATACCCAACATACACATACATGAAAATGCCTCATGGGAAGAGGCTGTAGAGAGGGTCAAATGCAGGGTTGGCAGAGAAGAGGAGGGAGATCAGAAATGACTCAGGCCATGTCTCCAGGGGTCAGATGTATTGATGAGGGAGGGCCGTGGATCTCATTGTAAACTTGGGAGCACTGGATGCTCATCACTGTGCCGGACGACTCTGCCAGTGGACAGAAGTGGCTCTGCTTGCCAGTGAGGAGGCCCTGAGTTTGAGCAGGAAAGGTTGTTCAGCTCCCTGTGCTGTGATTTACAGCTCCCAGACAGAGGGCAGGTGGTCACAATTTACAAGGGCCACAGACCCTTTGGGCCACAACTGTGGTGAATGACCTCACCCAACAAAGGGAATTTACTGCACAGGCATGATGCCAGGTGTCAGGGTGAGTGAGAAAGGCCTGCAGGGCATCTGCTCCAACTCCACGTTCACAGACGCTCCACCGAGGCCTTCGGGGGCACGTGACTTGCCCAGAGCCCACCCTGGGTGTCCCCCTGTGGCATCACAGACCTGGATCCATGTCTCCTTGTGCTGTTTCTGCTTCCCTTGAGCCTTTCCTTTCAGAAAACAGCAAAAGCAAGCCAAGAACCTCACCTTACGCTCTCTGGGAGGCTGGCACTTACATCAGTCCGTCTGGCTCAGCTTTTCCTTAAAGCTCACAGAGCTGACTGCGCGGCTTTACAGAAAAGGTAAACTGTAAAAAACTTTCTAGCTTCTTCAACAACTTTGCCAGGGCTGGACAGGTCACTGCTTTTTCTGCAGTCCCCGCTTCTGTCCTTGCCGCCGTCACGAATCTTTGGTGTCTGGGAGCCTGAGACAAGAACTCAGGGGTGGGAAGGTGTAGCAGCATGGACAGACAGCAGGTGTGTGACCTCGTTCACCTGTCCGACTCCATCCAAGTCAGGCCTTACAAGGAGGCTTTGTGCTGGGCACACAGTGGTGCTCAATTCAGACTGACTGACACAATGAACAGCCATGGATGGTTTGAGTGACAGGGTCCAGCCCCCTCTTTCTGTGACCTGCTCCATCCTCCAAGGCATCGGAATCTTCCTCACTCAGCAATGATGCATCCCCAGCTCTGCCCACCTGTTCAGCCAGGAAATCTGGAGATGGCCCAGGAATGTCCCCTTCACAAGCTGCAGTCTTGATTCCTACCACATCTCAAAGGCCCCACTTCTGGCCAGCATCCCTGCTGCCACCGCAGCCCTGCTACCCACCCAGTTGCTGCATGAAGCCCATGACTGGCCCTGGCAGCCGTCCTTGTCTCCCAGGTAGTCTATATGTTACAAAGCAGCTTCAAGGAGGTGAGATTTTTAAGATGAAAGTCACTCAAGTTCTGCCGATTCCTTACGTGAAGCTGTCCATAGTTTCTGTTGCACTTGGAAGAAAATTCCAACTTCTTGCAGGGCCCATGAACCATGCCCACTACCTGCCACCCCCTCCCTTGCCAGCCCCTGACCTCTGTTCTGCCACCAGATGCCCGACTCTGCTAAGCTCATCCCTACCAGGGGCTCTCTGTCCCCACGGCTGTACTTCCTTATCCTTCGAGTCTCAACTTACACGTCACCTCCTCAGGGGACATCCTCTGTGACCATCCATGTAACATAGGTCTCTGCTCCCATTTCACACCACAAACATTACACTGTAGCTCAGGGGTCTGTAAACTACAGGGCCAAATCTGACCACAACCTGAGTTTGTAAATAAAGTTGATTGGGACATGACCATGCCCATTCCCCTAGCTGTGGGCTTGGCTGCTCTCAGGTTACATTGGCAGAGCTGAGTAGTTGCAACAGAGGTCGCATGGCACACGAAGCCTAAAATCTTTACGATCTGGCCCTCTGTAGAAAAGTTTGCCAACCTCTGCTCTAGCTCAACCTCTCACTGGCTTTCTTCAGTGCCGTCTTTCACATGTAATTATTAGATATATTTTCATGTTTTTTCCCTTAGCTTTTGCCAATCTTTCCATAAGAATGTGAATTTTCTGAGGGTAGGACCTTATATGACATTCTTAAGTGTATCTCCAGTCTCTAGTTGTTGACAAAAACAAAATTTATAATATTGTCCAATACTTTCCTAGGACTAATAGAGTAACTACTGGTCAGATTGGTTGGTATCTTTGGTTCATCTCTGCTTGGCTTACTGGTTCCAAACACACACACACACACACGCTAGACCAGATGAGTGCTGACCCTGTATTTATTTACATTGGTGGTCCTCAAGTCCTCAACCTTTTTGGCACTAGGGACCAGTTTCGTGGAGGACAATTTTTCTATGGACGGGAGTTGGGTAGGGATAGTTTCAGGATGAAACTGTTCCACCTCAGATGATCAGGCATTAGTTAGACTCATAAGAAGTGTGCAGCCTAGAGCCCTCTCATGCACAGTTCACAGTAGGGTTTGTGCTCCTACAAGAATCTAATGCCCCACTGATCTGACAGGAGGCGGAGCTCAGGAGGTAATGCCTGCCTGCCCGCCCGCTGCTCACCTCCTGCTGTGTGGCCCAGTTCCTAACAGGCTATGGACTGGTACTGGTCTGCGGCCAGTACATTACTTCTTGCTCATGCAGTCACACCTGGGCACAGGCTCCTCTTTTATTTATCTCTCAACCATATTGGCTTCTTGGATAACTTTTGGAGCATGAATGAACTGGCTACAAATTATTTTTTTTAAAAATGGATAAAAGCACTTTGGGAGGCTGAGGCGGGCGGATCATGAGGTCAAGAGATTGAGACCATCCTGGCCAACATGGTGAAACCCTGTCTCTACTAAAATACAAAAAATTAGCCAGGTGCGGTGGTGCAAACCTGTAGTCTCAGTTACTCAGGAGGCTGAGGCAGGGGAATCGCTTGAACCTGGGAGGCGGAGGTTGCAGTGAGCCGAGATCACACCACTGTACTCCGGCCTGGCGACAGAGCAAGACTCTTTCCCCCCGCGCCCCACCCCCCCCCCCACCAAAAAAGAAAAGGATAAAACTTTTCCCTTAACAGAGTGGACAGGGTGGAGGACAGACCACAGGCTGGTTTCTGGAGGAAGGAACCTTGAGCTGGGCATCTGTTCTAGTCTTGATGCCATGACCTTGTGAAGGGTGACCTCAATTTCTTTGGAAGTAAGTGGACTATAAATGATAACAGAGAGCAGACCCCCTCTGAGCTTAGCGTCTTCATCCTGCAACATGGTTTCCAAAGAGTATAGACTTACTGCTTCCCAGTTTCCTGAGGCTCTCCTTAAAGTTGGATTTCCCGTGTGAGGTCAGGTGATTGTCACTCACAGCTGAACCCACTGAACAAAATTATCTCCCATAGTTCATATTCCTGAGGCTAATTTCTGGCTCAAATTTTTCCACAAGCATTTGCTCTGTGTCTTTGGGCAGGACACCTCACGTCTCTGACCCCCAGCCTCTTAACCTGTGGCAGGATCAGATTTTAAAAACGTGATCTGATTGTTGTTATTATCACTATTTCTTTTTCCCTCATAGAACTCTTCCTTCCATTCATTGGGGAGACTCCCGTCTTCCTACCCCTCCCTGTGATGGCAGAAAGGGGATGAAAAAGGAATATTCTTGCTGGCCTTGGAGTTTCAGTAGCCCAGATCTTCAGGCAGACAAAAAGCACTCCTGTCTGCAAAAAATTATTTTGAAGGACATGAAATGCATGAGAGGAAGACCCTCCTCCCATCCATATCGCTGGCCAGAAAAAGATTTTCAGGGCTGCAGGCAGGAATGTGAGTTGGAGGGGGCAGGGAAGGTGTAGACACGGAGAGACCCCAGAGGGGCTTGGCTTCCTGTCCCCAAGGCTGAGCTCTGGGCAAGTAGCAACGTCACCAGGTGTATCTGTGGGAGCTGAGGGCGGAGCAGGCTGTGTCTGTTTTCCAGGGAGGCAGAGGACCTCAGAGAAGAAATGGCTTCCTCCCAGGTCATGATAAAGCATGCCCTGAACAGCTTCGTGTATCCACCACCTGACATGAAAAAGGCACAGCAGATGATTCCACAGGGGCCATGAGGCCAAAAGGGCTGTCACAGGCAGGACTAGGGGTGGCTTGGTGGTGACTTGCATGGGCCTAGGCCATCACAGCCCAGATGGTCCCTTCTTCTCCCTGCCCCCATCAATCCTGGGCATAGAATTGACCTTCTTGAGCCTTCTGGGCTACTTCAGGGGAAAGGGCGGGTGGATCTGAATTGGCTGATGTACATTCCACCACCCTGATCAGACAAGAAAGAGTATTGTCACTCTGGGTTGATGTTTGTATGTGACAGAGGGCAGAACACATGTGAGGTTGGCTTTGAAAACAGATCAAAGGGGGTATGGGATTTTGAACTGATGAGAAAGATTGTTTAGAATAAAAATGCACAGTTATAGAAGGAGTAAAAAGTAAGAAAAGAGAGAGAGAGAGGAGAGATATCGTGAAATCAATCCTCCAGCTGATGGGCAGCAGATGGGGAAAAGGTTGATCTACACATCAGGTCTGGTTTACAAGGCTGATGGCAACCATAAGACGCCACATGCAGTTGACTTTTCAGAAAATCTGGCACCAGAACACGGGGCTTGGAGTAATCCATCTCGGGAACCACTGAGCCATGAACCTGTTAAACGGTATCTGCTGGAGCTCAGCTCATGCCCAGCTGCAAGTGGTGGTGGAATCTCTGCCACTCAAAGGCCAGATGGTGCAAATAGTGATGGTGAACCTGGGGTCCCAGTGCAGGGAACACACACGGAAAGCAGATGTCTGGGCTCACAGCTCCTGGGTCAGCTGAACTCATGTTGTTGGCACTCCCTGAGCAGTCGAGAGGGGCATCTGTTTATTCTGTGTGTTCCATTTCCTTCCTTCCATGTCCACCTTCCTCTGACTGGCACCTGCCCTTCTGCTCCAATGGAGCCTGGTGCTTCTGCTGACCTCCACCTGCCAGGATCAGGCTGGTCGTGATTAGGAATTGAGGCTGTTGCAATGGGAAGAGGTAGACAGAGTAGCATGGTGGAGGGGAGAGCTCTGTGCCCAGATGGACTTGGGCCGCAATCCTGGATCCACCCCTATCTGTGGGACTACAGGCAAGTAACTTAAACCTCTTTAAGCCTTACTTTCCTCCTCTGTCAAAACAGAAAGATTTTTGAGGATTAAATAGTATAATGTGAACAGCATATTTAGTGCAGTACCTGGCACCTAGTATCCAGTACCTACTCAATGAGGTCACTTCAAGACCATAACCATGGGGTTCTTGCATAACCATTGTAGTAACAACTCGTGGAGCACTGGCACATGGCAGAAGGCATCCAGAGCCCAGTGCTCAACCATCCAGGGAGGTGGGGGCATAATTTTCCCAGACCTCAGCGATCTTGTCTTTTCAGCCTGTTTTCCCCACTCATCCTAAATGGGCTTTCTTTTCCTCCTTCCAGCTGCATGCAATGGTGGATGCTGATTCTACCCAGGCAGAATTGTATTAGAGGTTTCCATTTCCTGAAACGCTGCCCGTTGGAGATAGCCTGTTTCCGTAATTAGATGAGAACAAACTGAAAAAATGGCTTTCATGGGAGCCACCGGCACTGCTGGATTGGCTTTGAAGCTTAACCTCGTTATTAATAATAAACATTTTGGTGATGGACTTTTGACCACGCACTCATCCAGCATCTTTTCCTCATGAACACTCTTTGCTTGAGAGGCTGTGTGTGGTCTAAATGTTGGAGGTCAGCTCCTTGATTACGCTTGAAAAATCAGCTCCTCTCTCTGCCTGTTTCCTTATCTGTAAAATGAGAGGGTTAGATCCTATGGCCTCTGAGGCTCCTTTTGCTGCTTTATTGAACTTGAATGCTTGTAGGAAAAAATTAAACCACTAAGGTCTAGAGTAAGCAGCTCAGAGAAGCAATGGCCAATCAACGCCCTTTAGTTTATGAAATTACTTCTCTGGGAACGGACCTTTAGTGAGTGGTGATGCTCTGTGACCCTTTCAGAGGGAACATGTTGAGAAATGACTCCCTGGGTTGACAGAATTTTCCTAAGAATAGTTTTTCATTTCAAGGCTATCCTGGTTTGGATTTGATCGTGTCCGTCTAGGTAGCCTTGACTTTGGCTTCTCACCAGGGTTTCTGGGGAGCTTTTCAAAATTCTCATGCCCAGGCTACACCTTAAAACAATTACAACAGAATTTCTGGGAGTAGGGTGGGCCTCAATGCTTTGTGAAAATTGCCCTTGTGATTTCAGTGTGCGGATGAGGGGGAGAACCATAGCGCTAGAACTGTACATTTCAAACTTTTGTGAGCCCATAAATGACTGGGGATCTTGTGAAAATGCAGATTCTGATTTGAGAGGGCTGCAGTGGGGCCTGAGACTCGGAATGTCTAACGAGCTTCCAGCGGATGCTGCCACTGGTTTCCAGATCACACTGTGTGGCAATAGTTGGAAGGCCCAGCCATGTGACTCTGCTGTCAAAAACTACAAGTCCATGAGAATGCAGGCTGCAGACGTCCCTCCGGGAAACTTCTCTGCCCACCCTCATCAGCAGAATGAGACTGGGAAGTGCAGTGCCCTAGTCAGGTGCCCCACTTGAGAATTTGGCCCCTCTTCAAGGGGATAGTCTTAAAGTACTTATTCAACATTTCTTTAGTGGGAGTGGCATTGGTTTTGGCAAGGATTTTTTAAAATTGTGACTTGAACATCCTGTCTATCTCCAATATACCCATGCCAGCAGCAGCCCTCCTACCAGATGACATCTCAGTCCCATGGCAGACTAGGAAGGGCCTTTGGCCTTAGCTGAGGCCACTGAATGCTTCCACTGAGGACCTTGACTTGAGAAAATAGTGCCTCAAAGGTGCAATGACAGAGTTGATGCAGGCAATGGTGAGTGTCTCTAGGCACAGGGGTAGTGATGACAATAGTGACCCAGGTCCAGCAGTGGCATTTGCTCTTTGCCAGGCCCTGCCTATAGATGGACCTGGGCTGGGATTCTGGGCATCCAGTATTGATTAGTTTCAGGTATTTCATTGATTTTGCAAGCTATTCAATATCCTTCAGTAAATGTACTTTCTGCATAAAGAGTCTTGCTTTCTGTTGTGTGGAATCAAGAATCCCGATGGGGACATATCAGTCAGACAATTGAGTTGTGAATAGATTAAATGAGATAATCCATATAGAAAGCTTAGAGTTCTACCCAACTTGTAGGAAGCAACCAATCAATGTTAGCTAGGTTAATGATGGGGGAGAAGGAGGAGGACGAGGAGAAGAAACAAGGGGAAGAGGAAGAAGAGGGCATGGGGGAGAGGAGGAGGAGGAGATGTCAAGTAGGAAGCTGCGAGGGGCAATAATGAGGGGGCTTGCTTTCAATAGAGTGATCCTGAAGGCACCTCTAAGGACTGGCCATCAAAGTTGAGACCTGAAAACAGGAAAGGAGCTTCATGTGAAGAGCACATTAAACAGAGGGAAAGGCGTGTGCACCTGTGCATGAGGAGGTCATGAAACCGGCATGTTCCAGGAGTTGCTTGGAGGTCAGTGGGTTGGGGTCGTGGTGATGGAGGGGGCTGGGCAGGGGATGTGGCACAGGTTAGGCAGGAGCCAGATCTCCATGAGTTTCCAGACTGGGGTGAGGACTCAACCTTTCACACTGAACACTAAGAGCATTGGCAAAGCATTGCCAACCCTGGTCCTTCCTCCAGTGGTGGGTTCTCTTTGGTTGATATCTGTTGTTGTGGGGATCCCTCCAGCAACAGGGAGGCAACTCCGCCACCTCCATCAACAAGCTCCATTTTTGCAGAGCACTCATGTGGAGTAAAATGTGCCTTCTTCTCCTTAAGGGGAACAAATTACAGTCTAAACCTTCCTTTCCTCAGGGATGATGACAGTCTAATCCTGGCTGTAGCCGTAGCTTTGCAAGGAAGGTCATCCCTGTTGAAGGAATTTGGGGCATCAGTGCGGAGGAGAGGAGGGCACAGGATGAGGGAATCCCTCTTGATTGTGGTTAACAGCCTGTTAGTATCTCCTTACCGTGCCCTTGGGTGGGGAGCTCTGGGACTCACTTGAAGTCCAGACCTGGGTCAGGAAGGCAGAGAGTGGTGAATAGAAATAAAGGGTAGTCCTCACGCACACACACCCAACCCAGATAACAGCTGATCCAACTTTACTTCATGTGGCTTTGTCCATATGTTTATGGGACACATATGGCATTCTCATGTATTCCATAAACATGGACAAAGCTGCATGAAAAAGGCTGTCTTCCTGTCTTCCCAGATTTAAAATCCCACGAGGGCAGAGACTGATTCCTATTCCTAGCAAGCGATATGGGTTGCTTTTAAGATGCCATTCTAAAAGCACCTTGGGCAGATAGGCCTGGAGGGGGAGAAAAGCACATGTCAGTCTCTTTCCGTGTGCTGTCTTTTCCTGGATAGTGTGTGTGTGTGTGTGTGTGTGTGTGTTAATGTTTGCATGTGTGTTGTGTGTGTGCATATATAGTGTCTTTGCAGGTCTCTGTATGTACAAATGTGTTTGTGTGCATGTGTGTGTGTGTGTGTGTGTGTGTGTGTGTGTAACTAAGTTCTTTTTGCCTGGATGGTAGTCTTGCTGAGTGAAAGAAATATAAAAGATATCTGCCCTTGGCTGGGTGCAGTGGCTCACACCTGTAATCCCAGCACTTTGGGAGGCCGAGGCGGACTGATTGCCTGAGGTCAGGAGTTTGAGACCAGCCTGGCCAACATGGTGAAACCCCATCTCTACTAAAAATACAAAAACTAGCCGGACGTGGTGGCATGCGCCTATAATCCCAGCTACCCAGGAGGCTGAGGCAGGAAAATTGCTGGAACTCGGGAGGCAGAGGCTGCAGTGAGCCAAGATTGTGCCACTGTACTCCAGCCTGGGTGACAGAGTAAGAAAATAAAAAAAAAAAAAGTATCTGCCCTTTTATGTAACAACCCAAAGTTAATAACAGTTTTGCTTTTTCTTCTCAAAATGAAGGATAGAAAAATACAGCCAATGATATTTTCCTGGTTGCTCATAGCTGACAGCCCTGCCAGCTGCAGTCCCCTCAGACCTGTGAACTGTGCAGGAGCCACAGATGCTTTCTGATGGTGGAGGAAGGAGTCACTGGCTCATTCACTGGCTGGGGGCTTGGAGCCTAAAATCTCCCTTCTTGCCACTTCCCTCCCAGCCCCCAGTGATGGAAGAATGTGCCTTGGTCTCAACTGTGCAGCTCTCAGATCCCTCACCTTCCTACCACCTTAGACACAGCCTCCCACCGCTGACTTCTCTTTTGATATGATTTTGATTAAGATAGGAGAAAAGAAAAAGGAAACAGTAGTAACTGATGCTGAAATTTTACCAAGCATGGATTTTTTTTTCTTTCCTTAGTGATGTCAGTTTCCTGCACTGCAAACAGAAGGTGTTGGACTGGGTGATCTCACAGATCTCTTCCAGCTTTTAAATCAATTACAGTGCCTCTCCCCTCCACCCCCAAATTCATTTGTGCACATTTCTGGAACTTGGTGAAGAGATGTGTCAGCACCTAAAGCAGCTTCCGGTGTTAATCCTCTGCGATCTCACAAGTCGGTCAGGGCAACAGCAAGATGGTCTGGGGAGGTCCCATGAAGGCTGCTTCCCAAAGTGCAGTTCAAGTTCTCAGGCTTCTAGGTGAGACCTGGAGGAATCCTATTAAACCCTGGTCCTCCTGAGAATCAACAGGGAGCCCCGGAGAGTCTAACTTAGTTGGTTGGGGGGGTTCTGTTCCAAAATGTGCATCTCTGGCCGTACCCCAAACTAATTCAGATGCAGGTAGTCCAAGAACCAAACTTCAAAAGATAGACCAGGGTTACTCAGCACCGGTACCGTTGACACTGGAGCTGGACAATCAGTTGTTGGGCAGTTGTCCTGTGCATCATAGGATTTGTAGCAGCAGCCCTGGCCTCCATCCACAATATGTAATAGCAACTCCCCTTTCCCTAATTGGTACAGTTAAAAATGTCTCCAGACACTGTCAATTGTTCCCTGGGGGGCAAATTGCCCTTGGTAAAAACCTCTACCATAGGCAATACTTCCCCTTGGGACCTGCTATTGGACATTTTGATCAACACAACACAGGTTGCTAGAAGTGAGGGGGTTCCTGTCACTGCTGAGGGAAGAGTACCCTCCCACTGAAGGCAAGCTGCGCTGGAAGCAGCCAACCCGTGTATGGAGGGTGTCTTTTGATCCTGGTGACTACCTGTTGGAGGGAGGTGGGGGTTCTTTGGAGAACCCCTTTGGTAGGACCCATTATAGCACTACCAAACTTGCCTGCTGGTGGGCAGCGAGGCCACCAGCTTTCTCCAACCCCAAGCTCCTTTGGACATAATGAGCTTCTTTGTCACGGTGGAAGGTAATTGTCCCAATCCTGAGTGTTTACCGAGCACTTGCTTTATACCCAGCACTATGCTGAGTGCTTCGCATACATTATCATTTTTGATCTTCCCAGCGACTATATAATATGGCTTCTATTATTATCCTTATTAAAGCCATGAGAACAGTGAGTGAAATAATGTTTCCAAATGGCTGACCTGGAATTTAGACTTGGACAATCTGACTCCAGAGACCACATTGTAAATCACCGTGCCATATACATATGCATGTCTCTTCCCATTTCCTGAAAAATATACCTCAGTCTTGCCCAAACACCAGGGAAATATCATTTTAGGTTGAAAAGACATTATAATAAAAATGGAGGGATGCTTTTTGCACTAAATTTCCCTCACCAGGAACACATTGACCTGGGCAGCTTTCTGCTCCCTGGGGAGCAGCATGGGAATGAAGTCCCACCCAGGGTAAGTGACAAGGCACCTCATTCTGTCCATGCTTCTGCCTGTTTGAGAAGTTTTGGAGTGTCAGGCAGTGACAAGTAGCAGCGGGGGAGGTGGAGAGGAGGCGACTTGCAAGAGGACAGTGAGTGGGGTTTAGGACATCTGCATACATCTGCCATCCCCAGTGGGAGGTTTTAGGCAAAGTTCTTTAGCTGTGAATTTTTACAAATATCACCAGAAAACCCCTGTAGGGTGACAGGAACTTTGGCTTGGACTGGTGCTGTGGAGGGTCCCACTGTGCTTGGCTTTACTCCCTGAAGATTAGCAAGCAGGGAAAAATGAAGGCATCATTTAGGATGGTTATTGCTTCTGCTAATGAGCATATCGAAATAGTGTCCTGAATTCATATGTGGACTGGAAATAGAAAAAACCAAGGAGGCCTTGGGCATCAGTGAACTGGGGGTGCCTTGTAAGGGAGCTGCTAAACTGATGGATGCATCAGGTTTATTTTCCTGTGGCTAAAGATGCAGGTTGTGTTGGAACAGGAACACAAGCTGAGCAGGTCCTGGGTGCGGCCATGGGGCAGGTTACAAAGTACTGCGAGAGTGAGAGGAAGGAGGCCTTCGGCCAAGGCAGTGACAGAGATAGTTGGCATGTTTAGTGGAATGTGGACATGGTTTGCCTTGTCAGTACCTAAGGAGAGTGTTGTCAAAGCACAAATGGCTGTGTTAAATAGCACCCCTGGTGCCAAAGTGAGTTCAGGTGAATAGGATACAGATGGTAGAAAATAATAATAATAAAAAATCCAAATTGTGTCAATTGGGACTTGTGTTTGCAAGTGATAGAACCCCAACTTAAACTGATTTAAACAATACACAAACCAAAACCAAGTGTGTGTGTGTGTTTGTGTGTGAGTGGGGTAGGCGATCATTTGTGAATGTAATGAAAAATCCCAGAGGTGATTGTTTTTAGGGACGGGTGTCTGCAGACACTCAAATGATGTCAAAGGCCTTTGTTTGTCTGGCATCACTTTTAGCACCACTGTGTCTGTGGGCCACACCTGGGGGCAGGTTTCCTGTCCACGATGATCACCAGGCACTTTCTTCAAGTCCAGCAGAAAGTGAAGGCTTCTCTTTCTTACTAATCCAAGCTGAAATCCCTGATTTGAGTCTCATTGGCCAGTCATGGGTTCCGTACTCCCCCCAGTTTGGGGATTACATCAGGCCCAACCAACCAACATGGCCTGAGAGTAAGATGGATGCACCTCATTCAGAGTGGGAGAAACCTCCTGGGCTCATGGTGGGTTTAGATGGGCAGCCTGATCTTTCTCTCTCCATGTTGAACAATGACCTATCGACAAGAGCTTGCTGATTACATGGTAGTCACACAAGGTATTCCAGCCCCCATGTTTCCTTTTTGTTCTGGAATAAGCTAGGGCTGGCAATTTGATTTTCAGTAATAGTTACTTCCTAGCTGGTGATTTTTTATTTTTTGAAAAGTAAACTCTGGAGTTGGGTTTACTGATAAGTATCATATAATAAGTTATAAAGATGGGCAAAAAACATCACTTTTTTTGCCCCTTGTTAAACACATAAGTTTCTTAAAGGGAGGCCAGGTCTCAGCGTCTCTTCTAACGGTTCCATCACTCAACCCAGTGGCTCCTATGAGTTCCTCTACCAGCAACCAAGTTACACAAACCCCAGGAAAAGGAGCTCCTCCATCCTTCACTCTGTGCTTCCTTTCCTGAGCATAAGACAGGTGAGGGGCTATGGCTCACAGACATTTTCTGCATTCCCTGCAGATAGGACAGGTGAGGGGCTGTGGGCACACAAACACTTCATTTACTTAATGGTGGCCATGGCCACATCTGTGCCGACAACTGGTTTGCAATGCCAGAAATTCCAGATTGAATAAGCTCATTACAGCCTCCCTGATTTTGGTTTTAGAACCTTAGATTAACTTTCTTATGATCAGATCCTTGGTCCACTGTGCAAGCCCCTCTCAAACCCCAACCCAGATCTTCCCCTGAGGCAATTCAGCAAGACCACCTGTTGCTCTGCCCTAGATTCCTACATGTCTTATTGGGTTATGACTTTTTGTTCATAAAGTCATTGACACGAGGGTATGCCTGGGGAAGCTGGGGGTGGGGCTTGCTCATGGAGTCTTGGACAAACGCTCCCTGCTTAGTGGAGCTCTGATGGGACTCTTGACTCCCTTCTCTCTGCAGGCCCGAGAACACAAACACATTCCATCGACAGCTTAATCTTGACTGCATCTTCCAGTGTCTCCCCTGAAACTACTGTTGGCACTTTCAAGTTCTATTGATATTACAGGGACCTTATGGGTCTCATGGCTTTATTTTCTGAAGTTCTTGGAAGTGCTAATTTTCATTTCAATGCAGGGAAAAAATGATCTAAATCATATCCCAGAACTTAGGCATCAAAAAGCCATGGGCATCATTAGCCATCAGGGAAAGGCAAACAAAAATCATCTCAGTGACATACCCCTTCCTACCCACTAGGATGGCTATCATCCAAAAGGTGGGTTTAGATGAGTTTTATCATCTTAGACTAACTTCTTATAATCCAGTCCTAACAAGTGTCGATGAGGGTGCAGAGAAAGTGGAGCCCTCATACACTGCTGGGAGGAATTCATGGTGTAGTAATTTGGAAAATAGTCTTGAAGTTCCTCAAAAGGTTAAATAACAGTAATCTAAACAGCATGGTACTGGCATAAAAACAAACACACAGACCAATGGAACAGAATAGAAAGCCCAAAAATAAAACCATGGAGCTACAGTTAATTAATCCTCAGCAGGGGTGCCAAGAACACACAATGGGGAAAGGATAGTCTCTTCAGTCAATGGTGCTGGGAAAACTAGATAGCGGATATCCACAGGCAAAGAATAAAATGGACCCCTATCTCATACTATATACAAAGCTACCTTGAAACAATTAAGAACTTTTTTGTTGTTGTTTTTTGAGACAGAATCTCACTCTGTCGCCCAGGCTGGAGTGCAGAGGCATGATCATCTCAGCTCACTGCAACCTCCGTCTCCCAGGTTCAAGTGATTCTCCTGCCTCAGCCTCCCAAGTAGCTGGGGTTACAGGCATGTGTCACCATGCCTGGCTAAGTTTTGTATTTTTACTGGAGACAGGTTTCACCATGCTGGCCAGGCTGGTCACAAACTCTTGACCTCAAGTGATCCACTCACCTCGGCCTCCCAAAGTGCTGGGATTACAGGCGTGGGCCACCACACCAGGCCTAAAGACTTTTAAATATAAGACAGACCTGAAACCATAAAACTGCTAGAAGAAAACCTAGGGGAGAAACTTCTTGACATTGGTCTGGGCATTGGTCTGGGCAATATTTTGAATATGATACCAGAAGCACAGGCAACAAAAGCAAAAATAGAGAAGTGGGATTACATCAAGCTAAAAAGCTCCTGCACAGCAAGGGAAGCAATCAACAGAGTGAAAAGGCATTTAGAGATTGAGAGAAAATATTTGTAAACCATACATATAAGAGGTTAACATCTGAACCAAACAAACAAAAAAGTTTAAACATAGTTACCATATACCTGTAATCCTACTCCTAGGTATATATCCAAGGGAAATGAAGACATGTCCACACACACACGTGAACACAAATGTTCATAGCAACATTATTCATAACAGCCAAAAAGTGGAAACAACCCAAATGTCCATCAATTATGAATGACAAACAGAATGCCATCTATTCATGCCATGCAATTATTTAGCAACAAAAAAGAATGAAGTACTGCTGCATGCTACAACAGGAAGGAACCTTAAAGACATTATGCTAAATGAAAGAAGCTCCCCTCGAAAGACCACATATTGTATGATTCCATTTCCATGAAATAGCCAGAAGAGGCAATCCCACAAAGGCAGAAAGTAGATTAGCCATTTCTGGTGTCTGGGGAGAAGGGGTTATGGGGAGGGTCTCCTTGATGTATCCGGGGTTTCTTTATGGGGTGATAAAAATGTTCTGAAATTAGATAATGATGATGGTTGCACAACTCAGTGAATACACTAAGAACCATAAATTTGTACAATTTAAATGGGTGAATTGTATGGTATGTAAATTATATCTCAAAATGGACACGTGTGTTTACTTGGAGAGAGAGCTGTCAGGCTGAATCTCAGGCTGGAGTGTTCAATCTGCAGAATTCTCTGTGGTATAGAAATTAGCTGAAGAAAACATTCAGTGCTGAAGTAACTTCATAAATAACAGTAGTAGAAAGTCCCTTTCCTCTCTAAGCATATCACTCTAATCGTGTATTAGGTCTCAGATTCTTTACACTAATTCATGAAAATGCTTGTTATTGAGCAGAAAGATTTAATATTCTTAACTTCAAGGACAAAGATGCAAATCTTAGCTTTGACTGTTGTTTCATGAGACTGTGTTTGCTGTCGGAAATGGGCAGTGTGTTTTAATCATGAAGCACTGGGGATGCATCTTACAGCTCAGAATGAAAGGGGGCAAGTGAGACTTCGAAAGGAAGTATAAATTCCATTTTGCTTAAGAATCGCAAATGTCGTTTATAAGAGCAATTTTGTATCTCAGGTCTTGCCTCATGTGATGACTTAAGGGAGCTCCCTTCTCCCTGAGCGGTCTTTGGCTTTAGTGTGAGGAGCAGACCTGGAGGGGCATTTCAGAGGCTGCTGCAGGGAGACCAGAGGGAGGCTGTTTTAAACAGAGTCAGAATTAATGTCCTTAGCCAACCAAAAGGATGACATCTGGGCCATAGCGGGCTGTAGGCAACTCCATGTTAGGGACTGGACCTAGCCAACTTGACCTCCTCAGGACCCAGCGCAGTGGCTGACACACAGTAGGCATTTAATATTATTTTTTGAATGTTACATGTCAGCTAGGATGAAGTGGGTGGACACAGACCCTTGCAGAAATAGTAAGGGAAATGTTCATTAAATGATCACCTACAGACGCAATTACAAACTATGAAATACCTTAAAGGAAAAACCATGCAGGGGCATGTGGAATTCTTGATGACGGAACGGCCACGTAAAACCCCTGTTACCTTTACCTCTGGCACACTTTAGGTCCTCCTCTCTTTAGACGGAAGAGAGAGTAAGTCACCCCAGCCATCACGGGGGTGCAGATGATCAGGACTAATTTACTAAATGGAAAACTGCTTCTCCCAGTCGGCCTCTTTGTGGAAGAGGCAAAAGGCAAGCACTAGGGCCTCCCTTGGGACCATTTTGCAGGCGAAGCGTTGTCACCTTGTGTCACCCATTAGACGCAATGCGTCAGGGAAACAGGAGAGCAACAGGTCCCCACCGAGGAGGGCTCTCTGTGCTGCCCTCATATGGTGAAGCTGGGAACATGCACCTTCCTTTACCTCTGGAGTTTCAAAATGTTCTTCAGGTGGTCCATGCACATGAGTCCACACCCGCCCGTAGGGAACCAGGGTGTCCTTTTCCATTGCTTCTTTTATTGTTTTTGATAGGTTCTGTTGTAAGGAGCTCTGATTCCACATCTGCCAGCCTATAGGATATGCCTCCACTTAGACACTCCATAGGAACCTGGTATTTAACATGTTCAACAGTGAGCTCGCCATCTCCCCGCAGTCCCATCAAGCTGCATCTCTTTCTATACTCTCTGACCTAGGAAATGGCATCATTCAGTCCTCTAGACTAGAAATCATGGTGCCTTCCCTGCGACCTCCCTCTCCCTCTCTTCCCAGGGCTAATCAATCACAACCCTGTTCGCCATTCATCTGTATTCATTGAATCCTTTCGTTTCCATCCCCAGTGCTGCGAAGAGACTGATTTTACCCCATATTAATGCAACTATTTCCTGCCTGGTTTTCTTGTCTTGCATTTGGTGTTCCTTGAATCCATCTTCCACCCTGTCACTAGATCATTCCAAAATGCTAATATGACCACATGAACGCATCCACTTCAAACTCTTTGGTGGCCTGGCCCTGCAGACAGCTTCAGTGTGTTGCTCACAGCTCCTCCAACCCTGGCCCAGAAGCTTCCCTGGAGGACTGGGATTGCATGCCTCATCTTGCCGGGCTTCCTTCTTCTGGGTTCTCACCCCATGTGCACCACTCATCTTTAGACTTGGCTCAAGAATCACCTCCTCCTTGAAGCCTTTCCTGCTTTCTTCTCCCAGACCCTATCCAAGATGACACTCACCACTTCCCTGTTGTGGGATTCTATTGCAGCATAATCAAAAATAAACCAGGGTTTAGAGGTGGATGATCCCAGTCCGCCCCTTGGCGTCACCACCGTTGCTCTGTATGACCCATGCGGGCTACTGAACTTCTCTAGGCCTCAGTTTCTCTCTCTTTGAAAGGTGAAGGTTACAGTGCCTTGCTCATAGGGTTCACCTCAGGATTAAATGAAATAATCCATGTAAAGTGCTTGGTGCGTGGGAAACCCTCAGCAAATGTTTACTCTGATTTGGACCCCAGAGATAGTCTGAGCAAGCTTCCACCCTAGGAAGGTAACACCTTGGTGTGTCCTTATTTCTGTTTGCACATCTACAGCTGGATTAAGCCTGAGGAAGACAGGTTGATCTTTGTTTCCTCAGTTCCTAGAATAGTGCTTGGCAAATACTAGACTCTTAATCATTTCACAGCTTCCTACTGTGTCTCCGTGAATCTCAGGAAACAATTAAGCTACAGCCCATTGATGGTATAATTAAGAGTAGATCTTCAAAGCAGTGATCTGGGCATCATTATAAAGGAAGATGAAAGCACAATGAGTCCTGTCTACCCTGAATTCCCAATTCCTCGGGATGATATGCTGGAAGAAATCTTGCTTTTCTAACTTAAAGAAAACATCTCAAATAATAAAACTATAAAATTTAAAAAGCCAAACCTTTAAAAAATTAAATTGATTGTTCAGAAGTATATATAGAGTGCACAGGCTGTTGTTTTATTAAAAGGTTGTTATTTAATTTGCTGTTGGTTAGGGTAATCCTTCTTGTTCACTGGACAAACTTATCTAAATATAATGGAGATTGGCCTGTTGGGTTGAACATGGGCCCCCTTCCAGGAATGTTGTCAGTTACTTGTTTCATTTAGCTGCAAATAAAATATAAACAAAATGACCCCACCATCTCTTCATTTTTGGATGGAGCTGTAAATTTAAAAAAAATAAAATACTTCATTGTCTGGAAACTATAGCATATACCTTCTGTAAATGTCATCTACATCTGTCTTCAAGTTTGGAGGAATATGTGTTAAAGGTAAAGTATGCAAATGCACATCTTACAGAAAGCCTTAATTAAATGGAATTTTCCTGATTAATGCTTCAACTCACATTTCGTCATAGAAATCCAAAATGGCTTCTGTACCACTCACTGTTAATTGACTGATAGACTGGTAAAAAACAACAACAACAACAACAACAACAACAACAACAACAACAACAAAAAATGAAGCAAGCCTTATGAAATACTTATTTCTTCCTTTTTTTGAGACAGGGTCTCACTCTGTCACCCAGACTGAAGTGCAGCGGCTCAATCTTGGCTCACTGCAACCTCCACCTCCCAGGCTCAAGCGATTCTCCTGCGTTAGCCTCCCTAGTAGCTAGGATTACAGGCATGTGCCACTACCTCCTGGCTAATTTTTGTATTTTTAGTAGAGATGGGGTTTCACCATGTTGGCTAGGCTGGTCTCGAACTCCTGACTTCAAATGATCCACCCAACTCGGCCTCTCAAAATGCTGGGATTACAGGCGTGAGCCACCACACCTGGCCACAATCCTTATGAAATATTGACTATGCTTTTCCTTTGCCTGGAGAAAATTTAGTATTTAGCTTATGTATCATAACTTGTAACCTAGTAGTGATTTGACCCTGTCTAATTCTCAGGCGTGTGTCATTTGAATGACATTTATTGCACTGGAGGTGCTTGGCTTATGTGTGAGTATAGATCAATGAATTACTAAAGGCTGTTTGAGTTGACAAATAATTGGAATTAAGAAAAAAAATCAGGATCTCTTTGGGTCAAAATATCCCCAATTTCTTAGTACCTCCATTGTCTGTGTTTTTGCCCTGTTTCTTTAATTTTAGATATCTTGTGTTGCAGAGTCATAGAATGCAAGCTCAGCAGAGAACTATGAGTTTATCCCCAAATGGAAAGTTTCTGGAAAGATTCATAGTCTACTTTAGTCTTTTATGTTCAAAGTTAGAGGTACTTGGGCCCACATGACTACTTTTGACCCAAGAAGCCAAATGCTTTTTTCTTCCCTTTCTTTGCCTCTTCCCACCTACCTTGTATAAAAAACACCAAAGAAAGTACAGGTCGTCTCTCAGTCAGTGTTGCCAATGAGCATTGACTGAGCCACAGTTATGAATCCTACTGAGATGTGCTGTATTTCTTAGGTGTCTTTAATGAGCAGTATTTTGTTGTGTGTGGTGAACTGAAGCAAATAAATCATCTGCTGATATAAAGCTGATGACATGCAGCTAGTTTTGTTTTATTGAGTTATCCGCACCGTTTGGCATAATAAGTTGTGCTGAAATACTTCCCACTTGTGTGCCTGCCTTTAATAGTTTAAAATCTGAGTGTTTTTTAAATTGTTGTTGGTGCTTAGTATAGGTTTTATTATGATATGCAATTATCTCTGTGTCATGTTCATTTTAGTTTAATCGCCTATTCTGTATCCTAATGGGGTAAGTGAGCAGAAGACAGTGTCCATTTGCTTGAGAATACTACATTAAGGTATCTCACATTACTTTATAAACTATTTGTAATTCTAGGCAACATTGAAACTACAAATTTCAGAGATAAATTCCATTTCTATTGCCCTTGAAACTACTTAAAAACCTAACATCTCTTCCCATAACCAGAGAGAGATGCCAATTGCTGTTTGGTTCAAGTTTTCTTTTTCCCATTTTTACCATTGCTTTGCTATATTATTTAATTCTGATTTCTGCCTCAGCATTTCCATCTTCTAAATGCAGTAGATCCTTGGCATATGCAGATTTTCAAATTCATGGGGTTGACTATTTTCTAAAGGCCTGAAAATTATTTGTAGTTTTGCAAAAACAAGAAGTAGAATTGTACATAGTACAGGCTGCTATGCTCGAGAGAGGTCCTTGCTAATGAACATGGCTGACTGATTCAACCCTTAGCGTAGAATCACTTCTCCATCAGTAAAAGCTTCTGGCTGCATCTGGGTAACTACTGTCTTAATCTTTTCTCTTCTTCAGCTATGTTTTATGGACTAAATTATAGATTATAGAAATATATGTGAATTGGGGGTTTAAGATGGTTAAGGACAACCTTTTAAAAATTACCGATGCTTGGATAACACCCCTAGATATTCTGACTTACTTGAAGTGAGGCCTGAATATGTGTATGTTTAAACAGCTCCCCAGTCAATTCCCATGTACAATCAGGGGTGAGAGTCGGTGGACTAGGAGATACCTAAATCATTCATAACTCTCCAGCTCCAGTTTAAAACACTTTGAATGATTTCCCATTGCTATTAAGATAAAGACCAACCCCTTTATTGTCCTCTAAACCAAAGCCTCTTCTGGTGCCACTTTCATTTTCCTTGTATGCATCTCGGCCTCTTGTATGTATTATACTCCTTTCTGCGACTGTTGTATGTGCTGCTTCCTTTTGTTTGGAAAGGTCTGTTTCCCTAGAGAACTTCTATGCATCCCTCAGAACTTTGCCCAATCATGGCTTCCTTAAGGAAGCCTCTCCTGACCTCTTGACTAGGTGAAATCTCACCATTAATCACTCTTCCACTTCCTTATAGTGCTTACAGTTGCCACTTCACCCTGAGTTGGGTGATTCTTTGCCTTGTGCCCATCTCTCCAACAATTCTGTGAGTTCCACGAGGGTAGGGACCATGTCTTCTTTGCTTCGAAGCCCCCTTCCCAGTATGATGCTCGCATATAGTTGGTATTTAAGACAACAATTGAGTAAATAAATAAAAGATTTGCCATATTCCAAATCTGTCATGGTGACTACTCCACCATCAAAATAGAAGAGGATTTTCACTGAGTTAGGCCTAAATCAAGTTTATGAATTGGTAATTGAACACTGCAGAATATTATTCTAAGCTAGGGTTTCTCAACTTTGGCACTATTGACATTTTGGGGGCTTGATGATTCTTTGTTGTGAGAGTGGGCTGCCTTGTGTATTGGGGGATGTTGAGCAGCATCCTTGACTTCTACCCATTATGTACCAGTAGAACCCCCTTCCCCAGTTATAGCAGAAATGTCTCCAGGCATTGCCAAGTGTCCTTTGGAGTCAAAAATGACCTTGATTATTGTAAGCAACCTAAGGAGAGAGACCCAGATGGGAAGTTATTATGAGTATCTTTAATGGTTTGCACTTTGGTGGTCAGATTCTGTTACAGGTAGTTAGGTGTGAATGGGGCAGGAGAGGGCTCTTAACCCTGCCCACCAGAAATGTTGGGTGATGGTTTGGCAATTATCGCATTGCTTCTCTAAAAGTAATAAACTGGCAGCTGGAGCCAGGGAGAGGCCATGGTCCACACCTCTTAACATTAAAGTGTTAATTAAAAGCAGACCCAGGGAGAAGAAACTTCCTGGGTGTGTTAGTCCATTTTCACGCTGCTGATAAAGACATATACAAGACTAGGAAGAAAAGGAGGTTTAATGGGACTTACAGTTCCACATGGCTGGGGAGGCCTCAGAATCATGGCGGGAGGTGAAAGGCATTTCTTACATGGTGGCAGCAGGAGAAAATGAGGAAGAAGCAAAAGTGGAAACCCTCAATAAACCCATTAGATCTTGTGAGACTTGTTCACTATCATGGGAATAGCATGGAAAGACTGGTTCCCATGATTCAATTACCTCCCCCTGGGTCCCTCCCACAAAACATGGGAATTCTGGGAGATACAATTCAAGTTGATATTTGGGTGGGGACACAGCCAAACCATATCACTGGGCATACACATTGAGAGATGAAATTGGCAAAGTGTGATCTTCTGGGTACACTCCACTGGAAAAAGGAAGAAAGCCTCAGATGGGCATGGATACAACTTCCTAAACACACTGTGCATGCTCACTTCCCAAAGGCAAGGAGGGCACTGCACATGCAGAAAGCCCACCCTAAAGGAAGAATGATGGAAAAGAGGCAAGTGTATAAAAGTCCTAAGATCATGGTTAAACAGGCCACTTGACCTTTTTTCTCTTTAATCTTCAGGTGCCTACTTGGGTCTCTTCTTTCCTTTCTTTCCTGTTCTAAAGCCGTTTTAATAAACTTCCACTCTTGTCCTGGAACTTGCCTTGGTCTCTTTTTCTGCTCTATGCCCCTCAGTCTAATTCTGTCTTCTGAGGAGGCTAGGACTAAACTTGCTGCAGACATGTATGAATTTGCCACCAGTAACTCGCGGTAACTCAGATCTCTTCCACCGCTAACAATTCCCCTGAAGTTATCCTGACCTGCTGGGAAACAAGAAGCTTAGTAATTGTAGACTAATTACATCATAGACTAATTCTTAAAAAAGAAAAAATTTTGAATATGTTGAATTCTATCTGAAGGGCTTTTTTCTATAAGGTTAGTGGCTATTGAAAATGATTTGGTTTCATGGGCCACTGAAGTCCTCAGAATGAAATCTGCAGGCAGTAGTAGGTGCATGATAAGAGTGTTTTCCCATGACCCCCAGAGCCCTCCCAAGTCTGTTTCTTTTTGGTAATGTCTGGTTCCTTAAAGAGTTTCTGCTTACTCATTACCAAACTTGGCCAATCATCAAAATGATAAGAATGGCCTTTTAAAAGCAGAGATGCCCATCCCTCTCCTATGGAGATTCTGATGGGACAGAATGGGAATCTGAAATTATAAGGGGCTCATTCAGCAATACTGATGGTTCTCTAGGTTTGGAAGACACTGACCTGAGCCATGGGCACTACCCAGAGACCAATAGTCAGACCTTGAGCTGTTAACTCAATTAGCATAGGTAAGAAATTATGTGTTGAGCTCTATGCTAGTCAGGGTTTGGTATGTGTGTTGGTGGATGGAAAGTGAGGGAGAGTTCCTCAAGGCTGTGGGATGGGCCAGTACTCTGTATGAGGGTTATTGATTATTGAGTGTGGGGAAGAAATGAGTGGCGGGTTTACGGAACTAAAAACAGGTGGCCTGCTTGATGTAGGAAAGAACTGATGAGAATATTTACACTGGGGATAGTGCCTGCAGCACCAGAGAACTCCAATCCTTTTTTTTTTTCAATTCCTTTGAATTCTTTTGGCTACTGTATTAGTCTGTTTTCATGTACCATATCAGCTACCAAGAGGGATTCTCATTCTAAATATCCCTCTTGCTCTCCCTCTCTGTAATGAAATACTTTCAATATTGTCTTAATGTTTTTGTGTGGGGAAAATAGAAGGAAGGGGTGAGAAAGGTAAGTGAGGTATGTTGCTACAGGCAAAATTTTCCTCTACTTTGAAAATTTTGCGAAGTCTAGGAAACACTCACCAAATAGCATTTCACTGGCATTTGGACCACTCAGGGCAGGTGGGTACAGGGGTGCACAGGTGCTCTGGCGGTGCTCCACTTTGCTCAGGGACTTCAGTATGTCCCAAAGAGGGGAGAGAAGGGGGTAGGGTGAGAGCTTATGTTCTTGGTGAACTTTTGGGTTTATGCAGTGAAGATATTTTCACATATTCCAAGTAGCACTTACATACTGTGTAGCAAGTTCAATTTGTAAGAATCTATTTAAAAGATGTCACCACACGTGTCAGAAAAAATATTCTCACAAGGAAGGAGTTAGTCATGTTTCATACTGCAGGCAATTTGGAAGAATGGGATTTGGATTACAGGACATGAGTGCAATACAAATGTAATTGTTTGGAGGTAATTTGAAAAAAATGAAGTATGCTTGTACTGGGAGTTCAAGGACATCAAACAGTCTTTATAAGATGGAGTTTTGGGTGAAAGCTCTCTTGGAAATTACAGTCTGAGTTCTGAGCTATCAGTCCAGGGACTGGGTCCTTCATTCTGGCTGAACTCTCAACTCTGTAAAGGGAAAGTAGCTATTCTAAAAATTCTTCACCATTCAAAGATTTCTTCTTGAAGTTTTATGTAAATTGGCGCTTCACTTCTTAGTCTTTGATTGTACCACAAAACATAATCCTGTGAACTTTGTTTACAATATTGTCAGTGCTTGAGATTTCAGCAAGGGCAATATTTAGTTGGATGGGGATATGATTTGGCTGTGTCCCCACCCAAATCTCATCTTAAATTCCCACATGTTGTGGGAGGGACCTGGAGAGAGGTAATTGAATTATGGTGGCAGATCTTTCCCATGCTGTTCTTGTGATGGTGAATAAGTCTCATGAGATCTGATAGTTTTAAAAAAGAGAGTTCTCGTGCACAAGCTCTCTTCTCTTGTCTGCCACCATGTGAGATGTGGCTTTCATCTTCCACCATGATTTTGGGGCTCTCTGGCCACATGGAACTGTAAGTCCATTAAACATCTTTCTGTTTTAAATTGCCCAGGCTTGTGTATGTCTTTATCAGCAGTGTGAAAATGGACTAATACAGTAAATTGGTACCAGTAGAATGGGGCACTGCTGAAAATATACCCAAAAAATGTGGAAGTGACTTTGGAACTGCGTAAGAGGAAGAGATTGGAATAGTTTGGAGGGCTCTGAACAAGGAAAATGTGACAACATTTGGAACTTCCTGGAGACTTATTGAATGGCTTTGATCAAAATGTTGATAGTGATATGTACAATAAAGTCCAGGCTGAGGTGGTCTCAGATGGAGATGAAGAACTTGTTGGGAACTGGAGCAAATGCGACTCTTGTTATGTTTTAGTAAAGAGACTGGTGGCATTTTGCCCCTGCCCTAGAGATTTGTGGAACTTTGAACTTGGGAGAGATGATTTAGAGTACCTGGCAGAAGAAATTTCTAAGCAGCAAAGCATTCAAAAGGTGACTTGGGTGCTGTTAAAAGCATTCAGGTTTAAAAGGGAAACAGAGCATAAAAGTTTGGAAAATTTGCAGTCTGATAATGTGATAGAAAAGAAAACCCCATTTTCTGAGTATAAATTCAAGCCGACTGCAGAAGTTTGCAAAAGTAAAGAGGAGCTGAATGCTAATCACCAAGACAATGGGGAAAATGTCTCCAGGGCATGTCAAAGACCTTTGTGACAGCCCCTCCCTACACAGGCCCAGAGGTTTAGGAGGAAAAGATGTCTGGGCCCAGGATCCCTGTGCTGTGTGCAGTCTAGGGATTTGTTGCCCTATGTCCCAGCAGCTCCAGCTTTGACTAAAAGGGGCCAAGGTACAGCTCAGGCTGTTCCTTCAGAGGGTGGAAGCCCCAAGCCTTGGCACCTTCCACATGGGGTTGAGCCTGCAGGTACGCAGAAGACAAGAATTGAGGTTTGGGAACCTCTGTCTAGATTTCAGAGGATGTATAGAAATGCCTGGATGCCGAGGCAGAAGTTTGCTGCAGGGGTGGAGCCCTCATGGCGAACCTCTGCTAGGGCAATGTGGAAGGGAAATGTGGGGTGGGAGCCCCCACACAGAGTCCCTACTGGGGTACTACCTTGTGGAGCTGTGAGAAGAGGGCCACTGTCCTCCAGTTCCCAGAATGGTAGATCCACTGACAGCTTGCACTGTGTGCCTCTAAAAGCTGCAGAGACTCAATGCCAGCCCATAAAAGGAGCCAGGAGGGAGACTGTACCCTGCAAAGCCACAGGGGCAGAGCTGCCCAAGGCCATGGGAACCCACCTCTTGCATCAATGTGACCTGGATGTGAGACATGGAGTCAAAGGAGATCATTTTGGAGCTTTAAGATTTGACTGCCTTGCTGGCTTTTGGACTTGCATGCGGCCTGTAGGCCCTTCGTTTTGGCCAATTTTTCCCATTTGGAAAGGGGTATTTACCAAATGCCTGTATTCCCATTGTACCTAGGAAGTAACAAACTTGTTTTTAATTTTGCAGGCTCATAGACAGAAGGGACTTGCCTTGTGTCAGATGAGATGTTGGACTGTGGACTTTTGAGTTAATGCTGTAATGATTTAAGACTTTGGGGGACTGTTGGGAAGGCATGATTGGTTTTGAAATGTGAGAACATGAGATTTTGGAGGGGCCAGGGATGGGATGATATGATTTGGCTGTGTCCCCACTTGTGTTCCATTCTCATCTTGAATTCCCATGTATTGTGGAAGGGACACAGTGGGAGGTAATTGAATCATGGGGACAGGTCTTTCCAATGCTCTTCTTGTGATAGTGAATAAGATCTGATGGCTTTAAAAAGGGGAGTTTCTGTGCACAAGTTCTCTTCATTTTTCTTGTCTGCTACCATGTGAAACATGCCTTTCACCTTCCACCATGATTGTGGGGCCTCCCCAGTCAAGTGGAACTGTAAGTCCATTAAACTCCTTTCTTTTGTAAATTGCCCAATCTCGGGTATGTCTTTATCAACAGCATGAAAACGGACTAATACAGGTGATGTTGAGATATGGAGACTGGTTTTAACAAGATTTAGATATTTCCTCCTTCTGTTAACTTTGGTTTTTGGCATGGCTGACTCATGTGTCAATTATTGTCTGTTGATGTGGCATTGAACATGTGTTTGCATAATACCTAGGAATTTTAACTTGGAAGGAAATACATGGGGAGCTCAAACCAGAACCATAGAATCTGAATAGCTGGGAGTGTGGAAAGCTACATGAATGTGCAATGTTAGAGCTCAGGTTCCAAATCTATACTGCTTGGGTTTCAATCCAGTTCCATCACTTACTCATTACTTACCAGTTCCATTACTTAACTCTGGTGGATTAATAGCTTCTCCAAATCTGTGTTCTTTGCAAAGTGTCTTTGCTCCTCCCATTAAGGAATAGAGTCTATTTATCCAGCCTATGAATCTGGGCTAGCCTTGTGTCATGCTCTATTCAGCAGAATGCAGACAAAGTGATAGCATGTGAATTCCAAGGCTAGCCCTTAGGGATTCTTACATACTTTTGCTTTCTTTCAGAATGCTGGTTCTGCCTTGGGAACAGGCCAGAGCTAGCCAACTGGAGCATGAAAGACCATGAGCAGGCGAATGGAGACACTTCAGTCAACAGGAGCCAGCATCCAGAATCAGAGATGCCTCGCCAATCTGCAGTTGATGGCAAAAGGAGAAGGAGCCCCGCCAAGATCAGAAAAAGTGCATAGGTGATCCTAGCTTGAATTTTCAAGAGGTTTTGGGGAGTTTTGTAACTCAGCAATAGCTCACTCATCTGTGAGTGATACGATCATGGACACACTGCTTAACCTTTCTGTGCTTATTCCCTCCACCATAAATGGGTATAATCATATTTGCTCAGAGCCTGCTTGTGAAGCTCTTGGCCTGGTGCCTTGTGCATAGTAAGTGGTTATATATATCAGTGATTATACTTCAGGACAGATTTGCAGTAAGGCTTGGTCTGAGCTTATTTTAGAGTGTGCTGATAACTGGTATGTAGCTGTAGTGCACTTTAGCCTGAAACTGTGCTGCTCTATGAGAGAAAGGAAATATGGCTAGGTGGGCAGAAGTCAGAGACTTTTCTCCCAGTTCTAGGGAAATACGAAGAGGGAAAGAGGCAGATCTTATCTTTGGAGGGAAGTCCACACCAGTTCCCAGAGTTGGGGGATTCCTGAGCCACATGGGTAGGAATAGAGAGGGCCTCCCTATCCAGGCCATTTGCTCTCTCCAGCCAGACTCTGCTTTCACTTGCTGCATTGAATCTGAGCTTTCAATATCAAGTAAAACAATAATTTATTTCATGGAATTGGAGGTTTCAAAGCAAAGGAAATCAGACTGATGTTTATTCTATGTGAGATGGGGCAGTATTGGCAGATCTTTCTCTATTAGTCTTCAGCAGGCCCAGACACAGAAAAGCATCTTCCAACTCAACCTTTAAAACTTCCCAGGGTCTGGAAGGACTGAGGGATTGGACATTGGAGCCACAGAGAAGAGAGGTATGTGTTAGGCAGTAAAGGGGTTGTGGAGACACTGAGCATCAGAGGACCCATGGATGTCTAGAAGAGGGCTCTGGGACCCCACTTCAGGGGCTCCTGCTACCAGTCACAACTCGTTTCCTTCCAAGATACAGCACAGCTTTTGCTCTGTAAGGAAATTAACCCCAGAGAGATGAGCCCATGTTATCTGCTTTAGACAGTTATTCAGAAATTAAGGAAGAACCTGTTTGCACACTAAGCCCTATGTCTGGCACTTACAGGGACATCAAATATTACAAAGGCATAGTTCCTATCCTCAGGAAACTTACAATCTTGCAGTGGTCTGCCATTCTGACTGTAGAGCAGAACCATCTTGGAGCTTACAAAAAGTGAGGTCTGGTCTCCACAGCAGTCTGACTAAACTAGAATCTCTGGGAGCAGAACTGGGGCATTGGCATGTTTCAAATATTCCCCAGCTTTTCCTAATGTGCAGGCAGGTTGAGAACTGCTGACCCGAGTGGCAGGTACTTTTCACATCTCAAACAATAAAAAAAGCAGGGTGGTTCCAGAGTTAGTTAATATATGGGTGAATTATCTTAAAAGCTCATGTTCTTTTCATGTCTCTTCTCTGCCATCTTCAAGATGTTAGCTTTGGTCCTCAGCCTAATGGTTACAAGATGGCTGCAGTAGTACCAAGCATCACTTCCTCATCAGCTGAATCTAGAGATGGAAGAAAGATGACATTTCCATTTATTTTTCATTGTAAGAGTGAATAAAGCCTTTCCAAGAAGTTCCTCAGGAGATTTATCTTATAACTCTTAGTCCAGATACATGTTCAAGCCTAAACTAAAATCTGGCAAAGAAATTCAAACCAGTGTGGCTGGCTGAGGTCAATTCATGACTCACCCTCCTAGAGTTGGAGAGGCAGTCACTTGGAGCATGTGGTCAAGCAAAGAATGGACCATGAACAATATTGAGACTTTACTGGCAAGGAATGAAGGGATAGGAATGACTGATGGATTATATCCGGCAGGATAGAATGGACTGGGCTATGGTGACAAGCAAACCCCAGTATCTCAGTGGCTTAGCACAACAAAAGTTTACGTCTCACTTACAAAATCTGATGCAGGTTAGATGGAGACTGTCCTCCATCCGGTGACTTTGATCCGTGCTCCCTTGTCCTGCCATCTTGGTAGGTTCCCATTTCACCAGGTGGCCTCAAAGCTTGCTAGAACAGAGGGAGAGAGTGATGGTAGAGACATTTATTTGAACTACCTCTACCCAGGAGTGACACACTTTACAGCTGCTCATTATCGGTTGACTAGAACCGTCAACTGGTGTCGACCTAATTCCAAGGGAGACTGTGATGTATGGTGGACATATGGAGGATTTCATGAGTGCTTGGCCATAGCAGGTAACTAAGAAGTAGGGACGGAAAATGTGAGTTGAGTTCAAGGGAAGAAATGGTTCTGGGTCAAAACATGCATGCATGTTGGTTGTCTCCAGCTTTTGCTTCCAAATGTGTTGGACTCCCACTGTCTCTACTACAAACATGGAAATACCAATTGCCACTTGCACTGATGCAATAGGGAGATTTTTGTTTATAGCTTTTAAAAAATTGTAAAGAGCTTCTGAGCACCTCAGGGGCAGGAAATATGTAAATATTTGGCATTAGTATCATGCTGTTTGATGGCCCCAAAAACTCCAGTCATTACTCGGCTGTGTATCTGCATCCTGACACAGCAATAAGTGATAATACTCACATCTAGAGAAAAATGATGTTCCACAGCCTTGCCCAACTTCTTCATGTCTTGGTTCAGTAGCTCTAAAGACCCCTTTCTGAACAAAATTAGTCATTTTCTTCTATGTGCTTGAATTATTTTCAGAGGGCCATTATACTCACGCATCTGTTTTTTCAAAAGAAGATGGATCAGGTTCTTTGATCAATGCAAGTGTGTTTGTCCATCTGTGGGACTGTGAATTGAATTGGGGGGGTCCAGAGCTTTTGGTATAAACATCTTATCGTGAAAAGAGACTATAAACTCTCCCAGAGCAGAAAAGTATCACTTATCTTCTCCATAGTACCTAACATAGTTCTGGGTTGACAATCAGAGCTCTGTAAATCCAATTTGATAGGAAATATGTGGACAGTTTTGTCTCCAGGGCTGGAATGTGCTGAATTCCTGGAGAACTTTTGGTAATATACAAATAAAGCCAATTTTACTTTGTCAATGTGTGGGTTATTTACTTCATGATCTCTTCTAGGCAAAGCATTTGTCTCAGGATGGCGTCTTTCCCCTGGGTTGACATCACTAAATGCCAGTTTACAGATGTTCAGAAACTACTAACTAGTTTTAGAACAATGCTGCGTCACTTCGCTGAAGGTCATGAATCTGGTAACAACACTCATTATTACAATGCAGCTAAGACACAGGAGGTAAGCAACAAAAGACGTTTTCAGCAGATGGAAGACATAAGAGAACTCTTGAATTAAATTTCCTCATATCAGAGTTCCTTACTCAGAGCCCAGTGACTACTGTTGCACCCAGAATTCTAAAAGAAATTATCATCTGGTCTCATAATATGTCATAGCAGCATGCAGTATAAGGCTGGTTAAAGAAATGATGATTTCCATGTCATGAAAAGCAGTCATTTAAAATAACAATATAGCTCTATCTTGAGTAACACAGAAGTATGTCTACTATCTGTCGTTGAAGAACAAGGCAGTTTACAGAGCAGGATGTAGAGTTGTCCCTTGGTGAGAGAGAGACAGAGAGAAGAGAAAGAGAGAGAGAGAGAAAGAGGGATAGGGAGAGAAAGAGAGAGAGAGAGAAAGAGGGATAGGGAGAGAGAGAGAGAGAGAGAGAGAAAGAGGGAAAAGAGGGAGGGGGAGAGAGAGAGAAAGAGGGAAAAGAGGGAGGGGGGAGAGAGAGAGAGAGATGTGTACTGGGCACTTCTTACAGCAGTGAATACTCCCCTGCCTCCATGGTGAGAAAAAGAGAAGAATCAATAGCAATTGCATTACAGGGGGTACTGTGACTGGTGCTGTGAGAGCACGTGTGAGGACCCACGTTGGGAAGTCGGGGGGTCCTTCTGGAGGAATCATATCCAACAATGATGACAATTGTATTCAAGTGCAGTGTTACATTGTATCACATCTAATTATATATGACATCATTAATTAGGTAATAATTATAATGATGACAATGTCTAAGCTAGAACCAGGGAAGGAGGTTGAAGGCAGGTTTTTAGAGGCAGAATAAAATTCTTTCAGACAAAGGGATCTGCCTGTGGAAAGGCTTGAGGTGGAGCATGACTGGAGGAACTGAATGAAGCTCAGTCTGGCTTGCAGTTTTAAAAATAAGTAATGCTGACATTTTTAGGTATTGAAATTTTATTTACTTCTTTACGCATAACTGTATTTTTGATATGTATACTGAACACATTTTATTTTATAGGGGAAAATCCTATGGATTTATTTTTGTTTTGAGAAACAAGAATATGTTTTGTCGTCTGGAACGTTTACTTAGGTGGTTCAGAACTTGTGTTTTGAAAAGAGCATGCAAACCTTACAGAAGCACTATGAACAAAATAGAATGAGGAAATTATAAATGTATTCAAGGCTTTTGATTGCCGAAGGAAGATGCTTTTCTATCCTGTGCATACTTTTGATTGTCCACAGATCTGCTTGTTTTTCATATCAGGAAAGATCCTGGGAAGGACCATTTGCAGAAATTCATTCTGCCTGTTTTCTTTCATGAAAATCCTAGATCTGAATTGTTCTTCAAAGATCTTTGATTCCTCTTTGCAGAAGCAGACAAATTCTAGGAGTTCATGGGAGGCCTCTCAGTCCTAAGTCCTTAAAGGAGAAATATTACTGAACATTCCTTCCATCTCTTCCTAAGAAGAAGGTGGAATGGCTCCAGTTCCTCAGTCACTAAGGATTCTCCAGGTCATAACCTGTACAAATGGTGGTGAGGATGGAAAATGGGGTGGGTCAAGGACATTGAAGAAAAGTGCCTTTATGTATACTGTAGCCTTGGCTGTTGTCATGGTATCACCCAAAAGAACCAATCAGGAAGGAAAATGTTATTTGGGGATTATAGTTTCTTCATCTCACATGGGAGCCAACTCACTTGAATCAACTTTCCCTCTATTCTTGTTGTATAATATATTCTGAGATCCACTGAAAATTAGCAAATACAATATGGTATGGTTAAGTAGCACTATCATTGGGGAATTATAAGGTACTATGGGAGTGTCCAAGAAGAAAAGCTAATCCAGACCCCTGGTGGTCAGGGCAGGCTCTTTTGTGGGGCAGCAGTTGGCCATGATGAGGATGAATAATGAATAAGAGCTAGCCAGAGAAAGGCGCACAGGGAAAGGCTATTGCAAGGAACTGGAAGTGGTTGGGTAGGATACAGCATAAACCATAAGTTAGGGTACGCTAAGCAGAAGACAGTGAGGAGGGGAGAGGCCAACTCAGGAAGCATCTTTTATTCTATATTCAGGAGTTTGGATTCTTCCCAGGGACAGTGGTACAATCAGACTTGCATTTTAGAATGCCCATTTTGTTGCAGGAGGAGAGGAGACTGGTGGAGGCAGCGAGGTGCTCAGCAGGCTGGGACCAGATTGAGAGAGAGAGAGAGAGAGTGACAACGTGGCCTAGCCTTGGAGATGGAGGCTTAGGTCATTCCACAGAAAGAAAGAGCCAGCCTTCATTTCTTTGGTCCTTTGTCTGAAGGAATTTCAATTAATTCAAATAGACTGCATTTATTTCTCAAGAGTCAGTGTCTCAGAACAATGTAGGTGGGAATAAAGACAGCTTTTCTAGACACTACAGGATGCCTGGGGATGGTTATGCAGCTGTAGGGCCTGGGCTGGTGGTGGATGTAGAATTCTAATTATGTACAGAAAATCTGGTACAATATAACTGCTAAGTTCCCATTGCTCCTTCTCCTGGCCTGGAGTTCTATTCTATAAGGCAATGGTCTTCTCAGGGCTGTAGGGTGACTACAGAAGGCCCTGGAATCCATTTGTGCCTCTAGGCTGAGTAACAAATGTGTAGTACACAGTTATGAATTTTCAAATGCATGTGATAAATGTAGTGCACACTCACTTATCAGTGTAATGAATGCAGAATAGTTCTCTCTGTGAATTTTCTCAATCCAACAATACTAAAAGCATTATTACCATCAGGTGGAGCTCTGAGAAGTATTTTGTCATTAAAAATATACTTAAAAATTGGAAACCACCGTTTTGGAGGGAGGCATAAGACAGACCCCCAGGACCCATATGATACCACCTGCCCCTGATTAATTACCTTGCTACAGATTTGGATCCAACCCAAACAGGTGGTTTTAAGTAGACTTCCATGAAGAACAGCAACGTGGTGGGTGGATTTAACAAGGTTCTAATGTCTCATTTCTTTGATACCTCCTGCCTCTCCTTAGCATTGGCATTTCCTCTCGTTGCAAACTGCAGTCCTTACAGATAGCATATGTGCCTTCACCTAAGTAGGACTTCAGCTAGAGTTGCAGACATCCAGAAACAATTTCACAGCAAGCCTGTAAAATCTAATTTGATTTGATGATGATATCAACAACCGTGACTAACACAGAAACAATGTGAATAACAAGAAGCTTGACATTTATGGGGCCTTTGAAAATGAGATCTTGTGTTTGCCAAGCTTGACCAGTCCATTCTTCAGGGGCTGAACATGCAGATTAAGTGCAGATGGAGCTGCCTTTGTGCAGGGAAGCAAGGCAGGTGGGGAAGATAAAGTGACTGTAGATTTGTCTGAAACTGCAGGACTCAGCACATCCCAAGCAATGCTTCTCAACAGAAACTGACTGCTGGAATCACCTTGCGAATTTCTTCAGAGTGATATTTAGGCCCCACCTAGACCAGACCCAGTCAGGATATCTGGAGTGGGGAGTAAGCATTTGAATTTTTTGAAAGCGTCCAGTGTAGTCACCTTCACGGGTATTAATGTCTTCTTGAGGGCTTGTTAAAACACAGATTGAGGGGTCATGTTCCTAGGATGCTGGATTCAGTAGGGCTGAGTAGTGCCTGAAGATATACATTTCTGGTAAGTTCTTAGATGATGCTGTTGCAGTTGTTTCAGAGACACATTTTGAGATTCACACCCTGCTAAGCTCATAGAATTCTAGATAACTTTGAGCCTATAATCCCATTCCATTGGGGCCCCAGGCCTTTCCTTCCACTGTACCTGGAAGAATGTTGAAGGCAGATGAAGTTAGTAATATGCTTTCCTTGGACAACCCTAGCTCCAGAAATAATTTTATAAAAGTCACAGGTGGTTTGATCAATAATCCTCATTGCTTATGCTAGGTGGTGTAACAAGATTGTCATAATTATTTTCCCCATGAATTCCATTCATTGGAACTGCATAAGTTTATCTCACACTGCTTATGTGAGAGAGTATAATATAAACATAGGGTTGGGCTGGCTGCCATTGGGCCATTGGTATTTCCTGTAATTTCAGCCTTCACCTGTGTGTAAGCTGGGTTTAGGGGATGGGATTGTGGGACTTTTGACCTAGTGTCATAGTTGTTACAGTGCATATTGCTTAACACAGCTGGGTAATTAAGACTGGGATCAGGTAAGATCCTCCCCGTGAGTGGGAACAGGTACCACAGGCATTTTCTGGAAGAAATGCCAGTAAATAAGAGGTGGCCTCTCTGATGGTCAACACTGGGGGACGGACATTCCAGAGTGTTGGGGTTAAGCAGGGTGATGGGGAATTCAGAAGGAGGTGAGGTTTGGAGAGCTAGGCAGATGGCACCAGCGAAGGCAGGAGGGTCTCTGTTATTAGTCTGAGACATCTATCAGAACCCTGGGAGAGGAATGATGAAGGTAGGATGGAGGAGACAGCAGGGGTGTTCAATCTTCTGGCTTCCCTGGGCCACACTGAAAGGAGAAGAATTGTCATGGGCCACATATAAAATAACAATAGCAGATGAACTAAAAAAAATCATAAAAATATCTCATAATATTTTAAGAAAGTTTACAAATTTACATTGGGTTGTATTCAAAGCTGTCCTGGGCCTCACACAGCACACGGGGTGCAAGGTGGACATGCTTGGGATGGAACTTCAGTCTTTTGGGGATGGAGGGCCTAGGCAGGGATTGAGATAGGAGAATGAGATAAGGTTCTCTAAATGAGAAAGCGGGTCTTTGGAACAAGGCAGAGGCCTGTTTACTCTAACAAGGGCTCAAGACTGGGGCCAGAGTACCTGGGTAAGATGAAGGCAGAGTTGCTCAAGTGCCTCCTGCCTGAAAGCAGGCTGGTTTTAAAATAACGGGCAAGGCAGAACCTGCAGATAGAGGCCAGTGGGCGTCAGCTCCAGAGAGATGTGTTCTATAGAGGTTTGATATTAGCAAGATCTGACACATTGAGAGTAAACCTTTCCATAATATAACATAATATGCATTTTCTTATTTAATCACCAATCAGTTAAGCTACATTAAATGTTTGCATGAAATGTTGGGGTGAGCATCATGTTCCTGCCTGAATATCCCTTAGGGGCACATGCTGGAACATGCTTGCAGGAGGTGGTCTGCATACATTTCCAATCTCATATCCTGCAGCCAAGGAGATATACTTTGCATGGAGGAAATAAATTATAGCAATTTCCTGAGGATGTTTATGTAGAGATGGGTTTAGCAGATTAGGGAAGCTATTTTATTATGTTTAAATAAAAGGTTTTCCAAAACTTCTTTCTCTGGAAACAGATCTTTTCATCCTGGCTAGAGGGATGGTCCTGGGTGCCAGGCAAGCGTAATGAAAATCATTAGTGACTGATTTAAGAGGTGGACAGGTAATTCTTGCAGAATCAATTGGAATCCTTCCCTGGGACTGACACATGAACACAGGGAAAAAGCTGGTTTCTCCTTATGTTGGGTTTGCCAAATTGAGTTTACTGGCAGCCATGTTTCTACTTGGCTGCCAGGAGCAAAAAGACCCAGCTGACATGCAAGGCAATGTGGGGATGAACAGGGATCAGAAATGTTACACACACCTGGTACATACCTAGTGGTGTGGAACGTCTGGTTCCTGTTGTTGAAGCTTTTTTGTGAATTTTGTGAGTTGATGGAATTTTGTGAGTTGTATTCCTGCCATCAGCACTAAAACATCCCCCCATACCTGACTGATTAACAAGTGAATCCCCCAATTAATACAATGTGTTGATTGGTAATCTCAGAGGGTGGGGAAGTAGCCCAGAGTATTGAAAAATGAAGATCAAATGGTTTGCCTTCTTTTGGGAGGGTAAACCTGTGAGAAAGTGCCCCCCTTGGAGGTATGCAGGACCCCACAATCCTGAATTGGAAATCTGGAGACCAGAGTTCTGAACCTGCTCTGCACCTGTCAGGCTATCTGACCTTCAGTTTTTTAATCTGTAGAAAGAAGAGGGTCAAAGTGCAGATTCTTGCCAATGTCTATTCTAGGTCTAGCAAGTAAAGCCATTTTCTTTCCTTTTTATTTTATTATTATTTTTTATGGCATGGGGAGTGGGTTTTGCTTTCTTTTACATTATGGCCTGAAGTCAGGGATCTAGTTTTTCCTTGCATCTGCCTCTAATACCTGGCCTCTCCAGTTCATCTTTACTCTGCTGCTGCCACCATTTAAACAAGCCAGGCCATGTCACAGCTCAGCTCACAAAATCTGCAGTGGCTCTCCATCTGCTTCAGAGAGAAGCCCGTGTGTCTTGTTCTGGCACTGAAGGATCTCTCATTCTGGACTCAGCTGCCCTCTTCTCAGCCTCATGGAATTACAAAACTTCAGAGAACTTCGTTTAGTCTAACTGCTTTATTCTGATGGAAAACTGGGACTTAGCAAGTTTGTGACTTCTAAAAACCCAGTATTGGGCTCTGTCATCATTATTTTCTTCTGCATATTTCCTGAGCCACCTGCTTAGAGAATTCGTCTGCAGATAGAGGCCAGTGGGCGTCAGCTCTAGAGCACTTAATGGGCTCTAGAGTTCCCTAATGGGTCATGTCCACTTGATTCCTTGGGCCTTCACTTCTACCCTCTCCCTGTCTGGTGCACCCTCTTTCCATATCCAGTCCTTTGGAAGCAATACATATTCCCAAGGCTCATCTTAAGAGTGACCTCCTATGTCCCAGGCTCCCTCAGTCAGGATGAACTGCTCTCTCCTTGTTATTTCCGTAGGACTGTGTGGCATTCCAGGAGTCTTTATTTCATGTTTCTTTCAGTTATAGGTTTCTGTTTTCTTCAGCACAGGGAGGTTTTTTGATGGCAGAAGTCTTGTGCCAGACATCTCAGAAAACTTTTGAGTGTCTGGCCCAGTGTACCCACTCAATAAACAGCTGCTTGGTAAAATCTCCAAGATGTGGTATAAGGACATTCCTAACGTCCCTATCAAGGTACCCCAGTCCTGACGCTGAATGCCTCTCACAGCATGGTTGAAATGAACTCTTCTAAGAATGTTAATATTTTGGCTCATTTACCTTCTGTAGGTCAATAACATTTTAAAAATCCATTGGACCTTAGAAAGTACAGTGTCTTGAAATTAGGTGATTTAATTAGCCTGTACAGGCTAATAAAATGTAATCAGCTGACACATAGTTTGTCTTTTGGGGAGGAAACTGGATGGGGTTATGGAATGGGTGGGGATGATTTATGTTAGAATGTGAGGCACTCACAACATTATAGACATTAGAGAGAAAAACAGGGACACCATTAAGGGTATTTTCATGCTGTATCTTTTGCCCCATCTGACTCTGGACTGTTTTATTTGCCTTGAAATTAGGCCATGAGATTGCTGAAACCAGAGGTTTGATTTTCCTAGAAGGCTGTGGAGCTGCATCTCTTGCTTTTTGGGCTAACGAGGATGGTGGGGCAGACAGCGAATATGTCGGCCACCAGGACTGTGCTGGGCGCTCCTTGCCCAGGCTCCCAGTTATTGCAGACCACTTGAACTTTGAGGTTGGCATTTGGAGCATGTCCCAGTGCTGTTAAAAGGAACATTAACAAGACAGCCATTTTCCTGTCGACTGCATGTGTCTTCATCATGAGGATGAAAGCTGTGTGCCCTGCAAGAGCACGTATGCCTGCACCTCACATCCATCACACTCTGTGTCCACAGAGCCCGCCCTGCATCCTTATCAAGACACCTGCTCCCCCAGGGAGGCGCTCTGCACGGGAGGGGATAATCTCTGTTTCTGTTTTCCATGTTGGGGCTCCCAAGGGCTGCCTGCATTGGAAGGTGAAGTGGAGACAGCTGAGAGAGACATGGAGTGAGATGAATTACTTCACTTGGAGGTCAGCAAACCTGCTGTGGGAAAGGGAAGGACGTGGAGGAAGAAGGAGGGGGCGGCAGGAGAAGACCACTCAGGTGATGTCTAACTTCACGGAGCCAAAGGCCTGGAGCTTCAAGATGCAATTGTTTCTGTTTTCTATCATTCAACAGCACACCACAGAGAAATTTCCATTTAAAATAAGATTAGCCGAAATATGACCTATTTTTCCTGCAAATGCTTCCTAGTTAGCGATGGTCAAGGAGATTCCACAAGGTTCTTTTGAGAATGGAGGGCTCACTGAAATAGCAAAGGATGTTTCTGAATTCTCTTTTTAAATAAGTAGTATGGCTCTTTCAGTTTTTCCAGGTCAGCTTCACTAAGGCACCTCACTGACTTGCTTTACTTGCTTTTATGATGTAAACTTAAACCAAACCTCTGCTTAAATAGGAATGCTGAAAACTGAAACATGTACATCATTGTGTAGGAGCCTGGTTGGCATCCGACAATGTGGGGATGTGTAATCCTGGCATTGGCTCAGACGGGGAAGGATAAGCACTTTCTTCCATTAACGATGAGACAAGGGGGGTTCTATTCTGGCAAGAGGGATTCATGTAGGACTTTTGGAATTCAAAATTAACTCATTTTATGAAATAGATGTCAAAAAATCCAATTATAAACTCAGAGAACTGCAGATTAGCTCATTTAAACTTGTCTATAAAATTTGTAACCAAAGGAGACAATCCTGGATCCCACTACGCCCCACTTCTGATCCTCATTCCCAGAGGCAATTAACAGATTTTTAGTCTTTCACCATTTCTCCTCCATTTACTTCTGTATTTCCAAGTGCTATGCATGTATACTTTGATTTTTAATTTTTCAATGTTAGATATTATTCATCAACTTCCTGCTATGGAAGACCATGATATAGCTTTCTTACCAAGCCATTTCCCCTCTACTCCATCTCATGATAACATTTAAAAAAATTCATCATCCAGTGTTTATCTTATTGGGAACATACACAATCACAACTGATAACTCATGTGTATTTGCATAAATCTATGAACACACGCACATATGTACATTCATGTTGTGTCTGTGTTCTGTCATTCTGGAATCTTTCTCCATCACCATTTTAGCAGTTCCCTTTGCCTGTCTCCTGTATTAGATCCCCATTTTCTCACTCCCATGTCTTCCCATTTGTTGTTTGTTTTTTTATTTGGATGAAGATCATCCTTGTGCACCTTCCTGAGAAAGAGTATATGGTAAATAGATATGTATAATGTATTATTCTACCCTTCACATTTGATCAATAGTTTGACTTGGTAGAATTCCAGTAGTAAATACTTTTCCCTGAGTATTTTAAAGGCATATCCCCTTTCCCTCTCATTTGCTTCATTGTTGCCATTGAGAAATATAATGTGATTCTGATTCTCAATCTTGTTATTGACCTGCTTTTCCTCCCTGGAGGTACTTAAGGTCCACAGTTTATTCCTTGTGTTCTGAAACATCACAATGGTGTCAATGGTATGTCTTGGTGTGAGTCTTTTTATTTTTATTATTTTTTTGATACAGGGTCTCAGTCTGTTGCCCAGGTTGGAGTGCAGTGGCATGATCTGGGCTCACTGCAAACTTTGCCTCCTGGGCTCAAGCCACCCTCCTGCCTCAGCTTCTCGAGTAGCTGGAAGCACAGGCATAAGCCACCATGCCTGGCTAGTTTTTCTATTTTTTTGTAGAAATGAGGGTCTCACTATGTTGCCCAGGCTTGTCTTGAACTTCTGGACTCAAGCTATCTGCCCACCTCGGCCTCCCAAAGTGTTGGGATTACAGGTGCGAGCCACCACGCCCGGGCTGTGAGTCTTTTTTCTTTGTTTGAACTGCAGTTTAAATCTGGAACTCAAGACCTCTGGTTCTGGGATATTTTCTCCAAGTTTTTTGTTTGTTTGTTTTTTTCTTCTTTTGAATGTCCTCCCTTTCTGAGTCCTGTTTTCTCTTTCTGGAGCTCTATTCGTTGATTTTCCTGGATCTATGAGCTGATTTTCTTCATGTTTTCCCCCTCCTGCTTTCTACCTTTTTGGGTTTTACTTCATGAGAGATATTCTCAACTCCATTTTTGAGACCTTCATTGGATTTCTTATTTCTCCTTCCACACTTTTAAATTCTCAATATATATATTTTAATATCTGCACATTTCTTTTTGTTTAAAAACAATAACATCATGTTTTTATTTAATGGTTGCTGTGTCTGTTCTTATCATGCTGAGAATATTAACTATAGCTTTCTTTGGATGTTTTTTCCTGATCTCTGTTTGTTATTTTGGTTTCTATCTTTCATGTTGGATACTTTTCTCAAATGTTTGAGGATTCTTGGCTTTCTGTTCAGTTGTTTTTTAATTGAAACATAAAAAGTGATGAGAAGCTGCCTGCACTGGTAGGTCTTGCCAGTGAGGGACTCACTTTGGGGGACTGTGGAAGGCCATTCCAGTGGGGAACTCCCACGGATTTCAATATCCAGAGGTCATTTTTCTTGGGCTTTTGATATTCCCCAGAGAAAAATTTTTCCAATGTTCTGCCTGGGGGGTATAAACTTGATGGAACATTTATGGAGGACAGTGGGGCGGGGACTAAGACTGTCACCACTTACCCTGGAGACTTTCTCATGGGCCCCCTGTTTTCAACATTGCACTCTCAGCCACAGAAGGCACCTGGAGTCCCCGAGTTCCAGGACCCTTTGGTCCTAACCACCTAATCCTCCAGTCTTCTGCTGGAGTTTCATAGGGGCATTGCTTGCCGGCGTGGTCTAGGGAGGGATGGTAATTTGTTTTTTGGGGGGATGGAAATTTGTAAGTCCAATTATTCGTTAGACCTTCAGCCTATCTAGTCCCAGCCACGCCCTTTTGTTAAGAGGCACCTCCAATCACTGAGCCTTTCTGATGTTATACAGAATACTTGGGCTTCATTTTGGCCTCTTCTGCTTTCAACTTAACTTTCATGTTATTTTGCTTTCTGTAAGTTTATTACAATTCCTTCATCTTTTTGGTTTCTAAATTTTGTTGCTATTATCTTCTCTCTCTTCTCTTTGTCTTGTTAGGTTTATAAACTCTTTTATAAAATCATTTACTGAAATTTTAGAATTTTTTAAAATAAGAAAACACGGATAAACGCCTATTTTTATTTGTGTTTGGTCTGCCATGTTTAACAGAAGCCATCCCCCAACCCCTGCCCCTCCTTAATTATCTACAAAACAGCACCAGAGAGAGTAAAGAATTTGCTTAAGGTCACATGTACATTTAGAGGAAGAGTTCTCATTGCACATCTTTCAGTTTAATGTGGGACTATTTTGGTTTACTTCCTATGTTCCTAAGTTCTGCCTTGGTCATATTGTAACTACATGAGTCCTGTTTCAAGGGGATTAGTGGAGCCATCACCAGCATCATCACCAACAAACACATTTCTTGATTTCATCCATTTAACAAGCTTTTATTAAGCACCTACTATGTGCCAGGCACAAAGAGCCCAACATACACTATCTTTCCCTTGTGGAGTTTACCGTCTAGTGGGAAATATAGGTCTCCATGAAATAATCATCCTCGGTGGAATTTTACCCACCAGCTGTGTGATCACATTACACTACAAAATCTCCCCAAGCTCAAGTTCATAGTCTGTGAAATAGTGTTAATAAGATGTGAAGGGGCCAGGCATGGTGGCTCACGCCTGTCATCCCAGCACTTTGGGAGCCTGAGGCAGGCGGATCACTTGAGGCCAGGAGTTCGAGACTAGCCTAGGCAACATGGCAAAAGCCCTTCTTTACTAAAAATACAACAAAATCAGCCAGGCATGGTGGTGTGATGGTGCTTGCCTGTAATCCCAGATACTAGGGAGTCTGAGGCATGAGAATGGCTTGAACTCTGGTGGTGCCTGCCTGTAATCCCAGATACTAGGGAGGCTGAGGCACGAGAATTGCTTGAACCCTGGAGGCAGAGGTTGCAGTGAGCTGAGGTCACACCACTGCACTCCAGCCTGGGTGACAGAGTGACACCCTGTCTCAAAAAAAAAAAAAAAGAAAAGATGTGAGGATTAAATGAGATGATGTATGAAAGGGGCTTAACACAATGAGTGACCCACCGTAAGCTCTTGTTTGACTGTAGCTATTGTTATTTCCATTATTACCAGCTGTGAGGGAGAAATGAATAGCATTATGGGGGTGCATGTATGTGCACACGGGTGTGTGTGTATGTGCAGAGACATCGTGCTAAGTTGGAACTCACCTCCTGTACGTAGGACTCTACTAGTTGCTGAAGGTACTTGGTTAAAATGAACTTTAGCATAACATCTTCCCACAGAGAGCAACTGCCCTTTGATTTATTGGTTGCATAAACTGTGATTTATCATGGAGCATGTTTGTTTCTATCTGCACTTGGAAATGAAGCCAGTGCTGCTGATGACCATGAAAAATTATAGAATGTCGAAAGAAGTGCAGGCCCATAAAATGAAATTTTATGGGTTAGAGCAATACAGTTATTTGAAAAAAAAAAAAAGTCATTGCAGAAGAGGAAAATGGGAGGGAGTGATATGGAGATGTTGTGTGTAGTGTTTTACATTAGTCAGACTTCTGGGTAAAATATTATAAACCATTTGGAGGTGGGAGGAGAGAGGGAGTATCAGTTCAATAGAAGGAAAGGAGCTATTTGATTTCCGAGTCCACTAAAATGGAGGCTCTTGCCTAAGATCACGAGACAGTAAGTCAACCATGGGCATGCATAAAGAGAAAGACCATAGCGGAGCAGTCAGGGTCTCAGGGGAGAAGATTTTCTGGGCAGCAGAAGAGTAGGGTCCGGGGCATTAGGAGAAAGGAAGGGAGGGGATGAGAAGAGGAAAAGAATGCATTTCTGGATTCTGTTTGTCGGCAAGTCATGGAGACATGGAGAATTTTAAATTTTTAGAAATATTTCTGGTTTGTTAGAAAAAAATTACAAATATGTAAACATGGAAATATCTTTTCAATGTAGAAAGTAACAAATAACCCTGGGAGATAGGTATCTTCTCTTTGTATTTCCCTAGAAGGAGAAATACATAAGTCAGTAAAAGATCAGAAGGAGCTTGCTATAAGAGGATAAAGAGAGGCATTACCCACCAGCAAGCCTGCTTGATGGGGCTGGTTAGTTTAGGTGTATGTTAACTGAGGCTATGATGGTCACTCTTCTTAAGCTTCTTTCTGGACCACACTTTTCCTTTTGCATAAACTTTGCTAAGGCTTCAATCTATCAGGGTAAGGTGGACATGTTTGGGCAAAATAACTGGAGAACTTGAAAAAAAAAAAAAGCAATGCAATGGAATGATGAGCACGATTCAGGAGAGCAGTTCCTTCTGGGAAGGGAGGGAGGTGTGTGCACTGAGCAGGGAGGGGGTAAGTTGAGCTTTACAGAGAGGTGTTGGCTTCCTCCCTGGCAAACTTTTCCTCCTAGAGGAAATCTATTTTCAACTTACTGCAGAAAATGACTTGAGCTCCTTCAAGACATCTGTGAATTGACTCCTGATGTGCTTTCCCCAAACAGGTACTTTTTATTTTCAAAACATGCGATAATTAACACGATTGTGGCCCAGGTCTGGACTCTGAGGCACCCAACCCTAGATCTCATTGGTGATGCCCTGGTGCCTGGGGCTTGTTTGGGACAAGGTTCCAGTCCCTTCCTCTCTCGGAAGCAAGGCTGACTGTGTGCCAAGACAATGGGCTTCGGAGTCAGAGAGTCTGGAGCTCAAATCCCAGCTGGGCTACTTCCCAAGTTGTCATTTTGAGCAATTAGCTTTGGGATCCTGATTTGACTCATTCGTACAATAAGCACAATAACACTAGCCTGGGAGTGTGTTGTGATAATTAGAGCTAGGTGGTGCTCAACTGTCATTATGAGCAAGAATCAGAATAACTACCTCAAATATCCAGCCTTACTCGAGAAGCATTAACCATCATTAAATTACCAGTTCTTGATAGAACTCCACATGATTTAGCATACAGAGTTGCTCTTGTGAGAAGTAACTCAATTGTAGATCACCATCTGCACTTTGGGGTATCTACCCATGCAACCTTTATTTAGGGTATTTCCCTTCCCACAGCAGTTCGATAATTACGGCTTGTATTTCTTGATCAACAGCCCTTTTACTGCACTTCAGTTTCAGCTGTGAAATTCAGAGTGGATTTCGTAAGAAACGTAAATTGTGTTTTAAGTTAGACTCCCAGATATATTCTCCAAACTGAAAAATCAGTCAAATAATGTTTTCTGTTTGATGTAGTAACAGATATAGATAGAAACTTAATTTTATTTCTCTGGATGAGATAGATTATAACAATAGCATCTGCAGCCATCTGTGTCATTTTCAGGGCCTGGGGAGTCCCTTTATGTCAAGGAGTCCTATTTTCTACTTGTTAATGTTCCCAGTGCCCAGCATGGAGATATCTTACCTTGAATTATGCAGTCATTTATTCAGCAAGGCATTTTTGGGATATTTATTGCAAGGTGTGTGCTGGCTGCTGGGCTCCAGCCCTGAATAAGACAGACACAAGCTTACAATCTTGGGAGAGGGTGATGTTAAATAATTGCCCAAACAATTAATTCCTGTTGATATATACCAAAGAAAAAAGAGTATCATACAAGTGTACAATGGGGCCCTGACAATGGCAGGATATTTCTGGTTCAGGGGATCTGGAGGCGTTCAAGTTCTCAGGTGAGCCTGACCACAGTGAACTGGATTTACGGAGGCTCCTGTTAACTGTCTGCTCTAAATACCCATAAGTCCAGTGTTTCAGTCCACGTCCACGCTCTAGATAAAGAGGAGGTTGTTTCACTCTCATGTAATGTGGTTTTTCCTTCCTTCCTCCCTTCCTTCCTTCCTTCCTTCCTTCCTTCCTTCCTTCCTTCCTTCCTTCCTTCCTTCCTTCCTCTTTTCTTTTTTATTTTCTTTTCTCTCACTACCTCACCCAGGCTGGAGTGCAGTGGCACAATCATGGGTCACTGTAACCCTGAATTCCTGGGCTCAGGCAATCCTCCTATCTCAGCCTCCTGAGAAGCTAGGCCTACAGGTGTTGCCACTGTGCTCAGTTAATTTAAAAACTGTTTTTTGTAGAGATGGTGGGGTGGGGGGTCTCACTATGTTCCCCATGCTGGTCTCAAACTCCAGACCTCAAGTGATCATCCAGCCTTGGCCTTCCAAAGTGCTGGTATTACAGCACCATGCCCAGTCTTCATGATGCATGTTTTAAATGCCTTCTCTTTGCCTTGTGCTTTCATACACGTCACCTCATTTGATCTTCCCAACAACCCAGTGTGTGTGGTGGAAGCCCTACCTACATCTGAAGTGGAGAACACCGAACTTCAGAAAAATTGCACAGTCTAGTTTCCCATAGGTAATAATTGGCTGGGAATGAAAAAATATCTTGTCTTCTGGTTCCAAGCAGTATTCCGTCTACAGTGGTTTTCTTTTCTTTAAAAAAGAATTTTAGTAACAGAACTTTTTTCTGTAACAAAGCCCAATATATGAAGCTGTCAGAAAAGAGCTGCCCTGGTTGAATTGAGGGTGGAGGCTCAGATTACCACCTGCTAGTCTCCCTTTGTCTTCCAGGCAGCCTCTGAATTACCTTGAAAGGGTTTAGGAATTGTGTGAGCCTTGGTTTTAAAACCACTACTCTATACCATGTTGTACTTCTTGGCTCACAAACCCCTGCAGCTTCGTTCCTATTGGATGAGCACAATTAAATGCCAGCAGTTATTAGAGCTTCGTGATTGTAAGGGAGACCTCTCTAAACCCAGTTAATGAGCAAGCCCTGCTAAATATTCATGAGCATTAATATTTTCCAAGTCTTCCTAATCTTAGGTTCATTTATATTTTCACCTGTGTTGCTTTTATGTAAACAAGGAAGCTACAATGGTCAGGGAAGAGTGCCTTACTTTCAGCAAGTGCACAATAAGTATTTGTTGATTTCCTTGCCTAGGTTAGCCCTGGGCAAGGAAATATTTGTGTGCCTACAATGCAGACCATGTCTCTCCCTCTGGGACATAGCAAAGATGTAGACTACATGAGGCCCTTCCCTTGAAGACTGTACAGTTCAATTGCAGATCAAATGTGTGCTGAAACAATTAGCCCTATTAGACGGAAAGTAGTCAAGTGCTAAATTATGTATTGCAGCTACTGGTGCTGTGAGAGGTCAGAGAAGAAGGAGATTAACAGGAGGGAAATGGAATAATGGGGGTTAACTATAAAACCAAGTGGTCCTTCTTCTGAGTCTTGATAAATTGGTGGGAATTAGAGAGTTAGAGAGAAAGATGTTCAAGACAGGGGAAGCTCTGCAAGTAAAGACATGGAGGCAATCACCATGGCTAAGCAGAGGAGAGGAAAGGCATTGGAGGGATGGAGAACATGCTGGGAGTGGGGTCATGGGAAATGACTTGGGGGGACAGTTGGGGCATTAGTTAACAGAAGACACCCTTTTTTTGGTAAGAAAGGGTCTTGCTCTATCACCCAGGCTGGAGAGCAGTGGTGTGATCTCGGCTCACTGCAACGTCCACCTCCCAGGTTCAAGTGATTCACGTGCCTCAGCCTCTGGGGTAGCTGGGATTACAGATGTGCACCACCACACCTGGCTAATTTTTAATATTTTTTTAGTAGAGATGGGGTTTTGCCATGTTGGCTCGGCTAGTCTCAAACTCCTGGTTTCATGTCATACACCTGCCTCGGCCCCCCAAAGTGCTGGGATTACAGGTTTGAACCCAACCACAAGTGAACAGAAGACACCCTTAATGCAGGGCATAGTCACAAGAATGAAAAAAGAACAAAAGGAACCAGCTCTAGTGACTTGGCTCTAGCTTTTCTGAGTGTTAATAGTGGGTAGGATAGAACAAGGGTTATAAAGTATTGTGTGGAACTCCTATTAACTTCAACAGGGAAGGCCCCAGGTTCAAGAGGCAGAAGAAGAGACCCAGAGCTGGCAAATGAAACTTGGGGTTTTATCTAGGGGTTGCATAGAGGGGAAATAATCCAGGGGTGGCGGGCCGGACAGGAGAACTGTCTTTGTACAGAAACGGTCCAGTGGCAATGGGCTAGACAAGGTGCCTGCCTTACCTACAGTCTAGTGGCAGCAGATGGGGCAGGAAAACTGCAACCACTTGCAAATAGCATGCAGTTTATATAGCATTCTCATGTAACAGCCTCTCCTAAAGACCTCCACCTGGCAATTTTCATTTAACCCAAAACTCAGGACCTCAATTCCTGTACAGCTTGTGTTCCACTGGATGGGCCAGGGATTCAGATATTTGTCATAGATGGGAAATGAATCTCCAGGTTGGCCACTCCCAGATTCCCTGGCTTGGAACACACATTCAGATGTGTCTGCCATACAGGGTCGTTGTCAGGGTATACTTAAAGTACTGCTGTCAGGTGTGTTTACTATACATGAAGCCAGACAGAGGAGCTGTTGCTTGATTTTATGGCAGTAGAGAGCCGTTATGGTTTTCTTGAGAAGTAGTCATCCTTCATATTTTGGTAAGATAGTTCTTCCAGTATACTTCTGAAAGATTGAAGGGATACCACCTCTCCTTTGCACACTTTCCAAACTGGAGTCTTCTGACGCTTGCAAATTCACGATGATGACCCAACATGAGGTTGGTTTTGTGAGATTCTTGATGATGACTTCTAGCTAGTTGAGAGCAGTTCCAAATGAATTGTAAATATCAATCAATGAAAATATGTTTGTAAATAATAATTTGGTCAACAGGTAGAGTTAATAATGTACGAACAATGAAGCACAGAGATACCTCACTTAGGTAAACTATTAGATAATGTGGTGTTCATCTGACAATATTCCTGCACTAATATTCTTACAAATGCAGAAAGTACATTAAATAGATCAGGCTGTTATATCTGGCAAGTACCAAGTCTGACCTCTGTAATGATGACATCATTTATGTATTGACTTCTGTGAATAAGGAACCTCAGTATTGCCTCCCTGCTCAAATCTATTTTATGACCTACAGGCTGGGTCTCCACAATTCAGAGGGAAGACAAGGCTGGGTCCCTGAGATCAAAGTAGGGGATCGAAAATTAGACAGTGATTTGGTATCTCAGAATGATCTAATCACTATGTTTAGTTATTTATTTTTTAAAAATTTATTTCCATAGGCTTTTTGGGTAACAAGCAGTATTTGGTTACATAAGTTCTTGAGTGGTGATTCGTGAGATTTCAGTGCACCCATCACATGAGCGGTATACACTGAATCCAATTTGTAGTCTTTTATTCCTCACCCCCTCTCACTCTTTCCTGAGTCCCCAAAGTCCATTGTATCATTATTACGCCTTTGCATCCTCGTAGCTTAGCTCCCACTTGTGAGTGAGAACATACGATGTTTGATTTTCCATTCTTGAGTTACTTCACTTAGAATAATAGTCTCCAGTTCCGCCCAGGTTGCCACGAATGCCATTAATTCATTTCTTTTTATGGCTGGGTAGTATTTCGCTGTATTTATATACCAAAGTTTCTTTATCCACTTGTTGATTGATGGGTATTTGTGTTGGTTCCACATTTTTGCAATTGAGAATTGTGCTGCTATAAACATGTCTGGTCAATCACTGTGTTTAAAGGATAGTGATGATGATATATACCATTTATCAAATGTTCAGCATTCAGTGAATAAAAATGCTTTTACATTTTGTATCTCATTGAATCTTTGAAACACTTTATTGCTGTATGCATTTTTGTTTCTTCTATTTTCTAAGTGAGGCAACTAGAACTTGAAAATTAAGTGACTAGTACACAGCTAGGAAATGGAGGAACTAGGGAAATGACTCTACATCTTCCTGTCCAGATCCTATTTGTTTAATCGTTTCATTATCCTGCTTCTCTATCACAATGATGAAGATAGGTGTGATGGCTAATATTGAATATCAACTTGATTGGATTGGAGGATGCAAAGTACTGTTCCTGGGAGAGTCTGTGAGGGTGTTGCCAAAGGAGATTAATATTTAAGTCAGTGGACTAATAGGATATATAAATATATGAAAGGGTGTTTATTAGGAACAATTGACTCACACAATCACAAGGTGAAGTCCCACAATAGACCGTCTGCAAGTTGAGGAACAAGGAAGCCAGTGGTGGATGAGTCAGTGTCCCACAACTTCAAAAGCAGAGAAGCTGACAGTGTAGCTTTCAGTTGTGGCCAAAGGCCTGAAAGACCCTGGCAAACCACTGGTGTAAGTCCAGGAGTCTAAAAGCAGGAAGCATCCAACACGGGAGAAAGACGAAGGCCAGAAGACTCAGCAAGTCTGTCCTTACATCATCTCCTGCCTGTTTTATTATATCCATGCTGGCAGCTGATTAAATAGTGCTCATCTAGATTGAGGGTGGGTCTGCCTCTTCCAGTCCACTGACTCAAATATTAATCTCCTTTGGCAACACCCTCACGGACACTCCCAGGAACAGTACTTGGCATCCTTCAATCCAATCAAGTTGATATTCAATATTAACCATCACATCTAACTTCATCATTATGATAGAGAAGCAGGATAATGAAGTGGACCTTTATAGCACCTGACATACATAAGAGTTTTTCAACTGTGACATTTATTGACCTTTTGAGCTGAATAATTATTTGTGGTTGAGAGATGTTCTGTGCATTGTAGGATGTTTAGTAGCATCCCTGGTCTCTTTGCCTACCAGTTGTGACAACCAAAATTGTCTCCAGATATTGGCAAATGTCCTCTGAGGGGCAGAATAGCTCCAGTTAGAATCATTGCCATATAGTGTTTTATTTGATCTTCTCAGTGTTTTGTAGGTAAGTAGAAATGTTTACTGATTTAAAAGATGAAGCACTGGAGACTCTAAGACATTAAGTGACATGCTGAGAGTTATGAAATTAGTAAATGGGGGACCAAGGACTCAAACCTAGGACTTTTTGCTACAGGTTCAGTGTATTTTCCATTGTTTGTGCTTGAGGTGTTTGTTTTGGTTAAGACCACTGTTCCAATTGCTTTAGATACTGCCAAAATTGTCTTAAGGAAGTATTGCAGCTGGATAAGGAAGAGTGTTTAGTGAACAGAAGATAAGTATAACTTTTTTCCCTTTCTTCACTTGGACAGAAAGATGTTACTCAATATTTTAAAAGACAATCCACAGACCAGGCCTTCCTAAGTGTGCTGATGTTATTGTCCAGATTGCAGTTGGATTGCCTTCTCTTACTTTCAAACAAATAAAATAATAAAGTTACTGGTATAAGCAAGCAGAAGCCAACATTTTCCCTAGCTTTTTCTACGTCCCAATGATACCTTATCCTCAGCCAACCCTTGGGAAGTTAAAAAAAAGTTGAAAAGATTCCATTTTGATTTCTTTTTTCTCCCTGCTTTATTTACTATGAAAGCAATATGCACCAAACACCAGCCACCTACACACTCAGCCCATCTTTGAGTCAAACGCTTCATTTAGCTTCTCTAGTGTTTCCGGATTTCTCAACTGGGATTGCCCACTGGGGTGTGATCTAAGTAGCACCATCATGAGTTCCAATTCTGGGCCTGTAAGCAAAAGAACACAGCTTCTCTTAGCCCATTATTAACTGCCAAGAGAACTGTTCTTCAGTGGGAATATCAGGCAGGGAGTGCCTCTTGAGAGAAGAAGGTATCTTCAAGGGAGCAGTGCTTTATCAACCCACTTCAGCCTTGACCTTTGCTTCTGCCTCATTTTTTTTTTCTAATGGTTTCAGACCAAAAGTCGATTTATTTTTTAAGTGCATCTCTGTCTAGTGTCTTCAGAGAATCCCTGTGAAGTCTGCTAGACTTGCTAATAGCTACCAAGGCTGAATCATGTTACTTTACTAACCACCAGCCTCTGTCAACGTTGTCTGGGTTTATTTTGGGAAGTTATTGGGTTGTTTATGAGTAAACTGTAAAGGGTTCTTCTTGAAAAGTTGTTCACCATACCATCTTGTGGCACTAAGGTAGACAGATGAGCACTCCTAAAGGAACATTGTAAGAAAGGTGAAAATTTACGGGTGGCTTTGCCTCATTTTTCTTACTTATTCTAAAAGATTTTCATTTTCCTATATTGTATGCTGTCTTAAATTCTTTCTTTGAAGAGGGACATAATTAAATGAGTAGGGAATTTATAGATCTAATTTTATGAAACATGAACCTATTGCATTGATGGGGAATTATAAGATGACTTAAAGAAACAGATATGGATCTAGTTCACTCTGTTAGGTAAACAGCGAAGATAAACAATGCAAAATGATGCATAAACATGCCTATGCTTTGTAATTGTAAGAGTTTCTGTTCTATAGAGCCTTGGTGTTTATATACTAATTAAATCTATTTATTTATTAATTGAACAAATATTTATTTCATGCCTACTATGCAGTAGACATGGTATTAGATATGGATATTTAAGGATAAATTTAAAAATGATTTTCGTGGAGGAATTCAGTCTGATAGAAGAGTCAGATACAAAAATAACAATTATCTGACAATATAATATAAAAGTATAGAGCGCAATAGAAACGGTAATGAAAAAGTGGTATGAAACTGACAACTTTTATTTGTACCGAACTTTTCATCTTTTGTGGTAAAATCTTTATTGTGGGGAAGTATGATTTTTTTCCCTTCCTCATGGTTCTATTGCAGGAGAGGGTGGTGGGAGGGCAGTTCTGCTTTCCTCCAAATGATGGGAAAATACTGGAGGAGATGTTTTCTCCATTTCTTACTAGTTTTCCTGGAGGGAAGGTGAGTATCCAATTGATTGTAGAGAACTTGATTTCCACTTGAGCATGTTTTCCCATGTGTGCATAGTAACTGCATTGAAAATGGAACAAAAGCCCATCTCTGATTTTCTTGGATCCTCATTCTGTGGCGGTCTGGGTTTTAGAGGAAAGCTGATCTGACCGTCAACATGCACTCAGGGTGTATTGGCAGAGGTGACTCTATTAAAGGCAGATACTGGGTCTAGATTTGGAGAGGAACTTCATTAAGAAGGTTCCATTTTAGCCTTCAGTTCAAGCAACATTCTGCAGCATCTCTTTACTAGGGTACCCAAGTTGTCAGGTGATGATTTGCAAAGCTATCCATTGATCACCATTTAGTTTTAGATATTGATCTCTACCAGGTAGAACCCAGAAGATAGGAGAGATGAATTATCAGCGTTCCTTACATTCAACAATCTCATTTGATAATCATAACAAACTTATGAGACAGTTAGGGTGGGGATTACTTTTCTCATTTTGCATGTGAAGAAGTAGGTAGAGATTAAAATTAAGTGGAATAATGGAATGCCGGAAGCACAGATATGGGTTCAAATCCTTGTTCTGCCACCTATGAGTGAGCCGGCATAGGAATAAGTTCCTTAATTTGCTGGGCCTCAGTCTCTTCTTCTGTAAAATTGAGACTGCATCATCTGTTTTATAAGTTGTTGTGAGAACTAGACATTGTATGTAGACAGCACTAGGCACAATGTCTACCACATACCAGTGAATATTTGACCTGAGATGGAGTGGATATATAAAGCCAAAGCAGAGAATTAAAGGATCCAGGACAGTTGAGACCAAGAAGTAACTGAATGAACCAGTGGGGAAGTCATCTTGAGAAGTTCCACAATAAAGTGCAGATACGTAGGATGGCCTCATGGGGGTATCAGCATTACCTAATGTGGGAGTCTTGCTTTCATTCATAGAAGCTAAAACAAGATAGATGTTAAAGTCTTAGACCGATGACCCCCAACCCTTTTGGCACCAGGGACTGCTTTCATGGAAGATCATTTTTCCGTGGACCAGGGCAGGGAAGGGGTATGGTTTCGGAATGATTCAAGTGCATTACATTGATTATGCACTGTATTTCTGTTATTATTACATTGTAATATATAATAAAATAATGAAATAATTATACAAGTCATCATAATATAGAATCAGTGGGAGCCCTGAGCTTGTTTTCCTGCAACTAGAGGGTCCCATCTGGGGCTGATGGGAGACAGTGACAGATCATCAGGTATTAGAGTCTCATAAGGAGCATGCAACCTACATTCCTCACATGTGCAGTTCACAATAGGTTTCATGCTCCTATGAGAATCTAATGCTGCTGCTGATCTGACAGGAGGTGGAGCTCAGGTGGTAATGTGAATGATGGGGAGTGGCTGCAAATACAGATGAAACTTCGATCACTGACCTGCCACTTGCCTTCTGCTGTGTAGACTGGTTCTTAGCCCAGTCTGTGGCCCAGGGTGTTGGGGCCCCTGTCATAAACTATGTTAAGCTCACTGAGCAGAAACGTATTTCTCAGAAGATATTCTAGTTTTTTTTTTGTTTGGAGGGAGGTAATTTCTTTAATTTGCTGTGCCTCAGTTTCCCCCTGAGTTGGGTGGGTAAACTGTGGTACAGATACAGTGTGCTCCAGGATTGGAGGGACCAGACTGTTTTTTCTCCAGCTCTTTGGGAGGCCAAGGCAAGAGACTCTCCTGCGGCCAGGAGTTCAAGACCAGTCTGGGCAACATAACGAGATCTAATTTCCACAATTTTTTTTTTAATAAAATATTTTGTTGTATAAACTGAAACACTGGGCACTTGGAGAGACATAATCAATTTTATGGATTGCTGTGAATTATAGCATGATGTATTCAACTGTAACTTTTGTATCTCTTAGGAAGATGGTGAAGATAACTGGATTGTCCCTGCAATTTTTTCTTTGGCCATATAAAGTCAAGCTTTGCATTTGGGATTTTCCAGGTTGTTGGTGGTAACAATATTTCTTGAAAGCATGCCATTTAGAGTTATTTATTCCTTCCTAGGAACATTGGTGGGTGCATGTGGGAGGAAAAATGGCAAAATAAAGGACAAGCTCTGATGCATACACAGTCCCTCTACAAATGCATCTGAGCCATAACTGAGCAGTCATGATACTCTCCATTAATTTAATGAAATTAATTTTTTTCATATGCCACTTTCAATGCTACAAAGTACTTTACAGTGAGAGGCAAAGGAGATAATGAGATAATGTTTTATGGAACCATGCAGCAGCAAGTTTCCTATCATTAGCAAGACAAAAGAATATATTAAAAACGGCGTGGTTAAAAGAAAACTCAGAAATAGCAACCAGAGAAGAAAGTGCAAAAGCAGGATGTGGCTCTCAAAGCTCTTTATCCTGTACCTTAAAAATGACTCATTTTATTATTGGGATTCAGAATGAGCCAAGGCAAGTGAGTCCAGGAGCTGAGCCCTTTCTAATGCCCTTTCTAGAGCATTAGTTCAAGGCAAATATATTCACTGCTTCTGGTTGCTCATTCATAAGGTAGTTTGGCATGGTGGAAAGGTTGTAATATTTGGAGTCAACCAAATCTGCGTTCCAATCCAGTTCTGCCATTCACTGGCCAATGTGTGATTCAGTTTCTTCATCTATGGAATGAATATAAAAACTTGTCTGAAAAAAAGCTACTTTCCCCTCCACTTTGGTTAGTAACAAAGGCTTTTAGGTTAGTCTATCACATCACTTGGATCTTTCTGGCTGCAGCTGTGTGTGTGTGCATGTGTGCATGTGTTGGGGAAGGTTGTCAGAGTGGGGAGTGTTCACCAGATGGTACAGGTTGCCTATTCAACACCCATGGCTCTTTTTTTGCCATACTGCCAGAGCTCCCGTTTTGTTCCACCCATTCCTAAATTAGACAACTTCGAATTGGTCTAAGCCTATAATGGTCCCGTTTTCTTGACAATTATTCATTTAAGGGTGGACATCGGGACTCAGTTTTGGTCATTGTGACATAAGGGGAATTCTGCCAGGGGACTTTTGGGGAAGTTTTTTTGCTCTTTAAAAGAGATATATGTAAAAGGAGCAGTATTTTTTGTGTGCTGGATGTTATCATATCCACATAGGATGCATGACACTGCACCAGCCATCTTGGGACCAGGAGTGAAATTAGCTCCAAAAGAAACATGCTATAGAAAGAGACCAGGGATGTTGGTGGTGGTCTTATCTGCTAAACTAGCCAACTCTGTAGTGGCTTCCCACTAGACATCTGTTATGGGAGCTAACACATCCATTTATTGTTTGAGCAATGGTTATTTGGGCTCTCTTTTATTTGTAACTTAAGGCATCCTAACTGATAGTAGAGTCTGTCAGTTGGGAATCTAGAATTTGACCCCAAGTTCAATTACTCTTTAAGTTTAGAGGAAGGTTCTTGTGTTTCTTTCACTGGTGCAGCTTTATTTGAAGTGAAATTAAAAAATAGTTTCCCATGTTCACCTGTCCTAAGTCAGCCTCCAGGGAAATATTTGGATACCAGCACCTTTCCTGTTCCTGTATACAGACAGATACCTGACTGGATCTAGTGGACTCATGAGCTGTTCAGCCTGGACAAGAGAAGGGGAAGCTACGAATAATTTATGGAGTCCCCATTTCACATATATTTTGGTTCCCACGATAAGAGTTTGAAAGGACGTAGAATTGTGTTATCTTCATTTAAAGATAGAAAAATTGAGACTAAGAAAGGTTTAACAGTTTGCCAAGATGTCTGCTATTTAGTGGTAGAGTCAGTATAAAAATACTAGAATCCATGCACAATTTCCTAGATGAAGAGATGAACTCCAACAAAGTTAGGGGACATAAATAAGCAAATTAATTGTCGGGGCTGGTCTAGAATCTAAGTTTCTTGATGCCTTATCCTGAATTTCTTAAATTGCCTATCCTAACCAAGATTCTGTGATGCTAGCAATAAGTAGATTGGTGGAGATTTGCCTATTGAATTCATTCATTCTTTCACTATGTATTTATCATTGCATCTGCTGAATAGCCAGCACTATGCTGGGAATTGAGTATACAGTGGTGACCAGAAGGAGTTGGTCCCTGCTGCTCCCTTGGTTGGGGCTGCACCTCTGGGTGGGTCATGGATGGGACTGAGACAGCAGATGGGGTGGCCAGGAAAGGCCAAGGACCTGCTTTGTAGAGGACGCAGAGAAGAGCAGGACTTGGCAGAAAAACCCAGTCTCTGGGGCATAGGGACTGAAAGAAATTTACCTGTGGGTGAAGATGAGGCCTCAGGACCTTGGGACATGCTATCTTGGTTGAGAGCCAGCACCTTGTGTTTCAGGGTAGAGCGTGCATCCGGGGCAGAGCTTTTCAAAAAAGTCTGGCTCCAGGGGATAGTCTTGGTGGGTCTGTTTTATCCAGACCCTTCCAGAAAGCATTTAGATGTGGCTCTGTTTGTTGATATAGTCCTATATCTCCATTAGTGGGAAGTTTCTGGAAGACGCAACTGCTTTTCTTCTTTCTTTTTTGTAAATGTCCTTTGGCAATGTTCTGCAAGCCTAGACACCTCCCAAGGGAAGCCCACAGGAAAACCAAGAAAGAAGTGGTGTGCTGGTGAAAGTTTAACAACTGGCTCTGTCAGGGCAGAGGGGGCGGGGAGGGGAATTCTGGATTTGTTGCATTTTCTACTTTCTGTGGTGTGAATACTCCCACCATGGCTGATTTCAAGCCACCGATGTAATGTCAGCCAATATCCAAAAATTCCAAAAATTGAACAATAGGCTCTTGGGAGCCAGTGTGAGGTGGCTGCAACACATCCTGGCTCTAGTACACTCCCAGAGAGAGGCATAGTGGACCACCGGTGCAGTTGTTAGCCCCCTAGCATATCTGGAAGGGACAATGTGAGTGCCACAGGTGATTTCCAGAGGCGGGGCTTATATCAGCATGGACACTTTGCCCTGACGCTTGCACACCTTTCCTCTACCTTTGAAATATCGGCTGATTTCTGGCCATCCCCTCTTTTCCAACTCTCCTCCTTTGCAGTTCTTTCTTTTATCTCTGAGATATATATATATATCTATATTTTATATATATATATCTTATAGATATCTATATTTTATATAGATATCTATAGATATCTAATTTTAATATAGATATCTATAGATATCTATATTTTATATCTATAGATATCTACTATTTTATATAGAATCTATATATCTATATATATTATATTTTATATATATATCTATATATATCTATATTTTTATATATATATTCTATATATATATTTTTTCTTTTTTTTTAAAGAAATACCTGGAACAAAAATCTTGCTTTCTGTTTAAACAAGAGATATTTTGAGGCTTGTTATTGATTTTCTGTTATTCCCATACTGCATCAAGTTAGAAAGAAGAGGTTTTTGTTTGTTTGTTTTGTTTTGTTTTGTTTTTCTGTAAGAGAAAATAAACATCCTACGGGCTTTTCCTCATATCACAAACTGGTACCTTCTGAAGCACATTTGGAAGGTGAAATGTCAGGTAGCAGGGTCTTGGGGCTGCCTAAAGAGAGTCTCCTATTTCCAACAGACTCTAATTTTCAAAGCTGCTCCTTTCCTTAATATGATTTAGAATTTTATTTGTTCAGCCTGTAAAGTAGAGCTGAGAATATTACAGACTCAAGATATGAATCCTATTAATGAAACAGCATTTAGAAATGAGAGCATTGCCGTCTTGGCTATTACATCGTCTGTAGATTAATCATAATGTTTTGAGGACCCTGTCCGATTAGAAGCTTATTTTAAACAGCAAATTTCATGTGACTAAAGAGTGCAGTTATTGGTTGCTATCTTCAGTGGACAGTTACAGGGCAGATTTAAAAAAATGAATGTTTCTTAAAAGCGATTAAATGGGTGGGAGCTCCATTCTGGAAACAGAAGGAGGCAAAGGAAAAATAATGAAATGAAATGAAAAGGGATTTGAAAATTAAAAAGCAAGTTAATTTGTCATTGTTGTGCAGAAAAGCCTCCAAGATGGGAAATGATTACCTGGGCTGAACTACTGAGGCCTTAAGTCTACGCCTCGTACGTAGGTGAGTGTCTGTTATTTTTGTCCTGTCTTAAATAGAAAAGAAGCATTCACTGGAAATCAGAAAGCCAAGGGTTAGAAGTTGCCTGTCACTTCATTGATGTAGGAAGTCTTTGCTAACAACTACTCTTGAGTAAAAGATACCAAAGAACATCTTAGGAAAAAGGCAAAAGCAAGCTGCTTTTTAGAATGAATAGGAAAGAGGGAGAGAACGTATGAGCAAGAAGAGGCAGGTGGAGAAATATTCATTTTTGGAACAACTCTCTAGATGCAGCAGAGGGGCTACAGCTCTGAAGTCAGACATAGCTGCATGTGAATCTTGTCCTCATCACATCTTAACTGTGTGACTATAAGCACGTTTCCTAACCTCTCTGAGCTTCAATTTTCCCATCTGAACAATGGGATCAGTGCACCTAGGATTGTTGAGAAAATTAAATAGAAAGTAATGGAACATATAGCACACATTCAATAAGATGTTGTTGCCTTCTCAGGGGCTTGAACAATTGCTCTGAGCCAAAATACAGTTACAGTTATGTTACATGTGGTGAACACTCCCATTTTTATTGTATTTTCTGCCACACTCTGATGGGATTCTAGAGGCCAAAGCTGATGGCTATTTAGGCAGATGAGTGAGCCTCAGAGGCCATCCCAGCCCTTCCAGATCCCCGGTGTAGAGAGACTCACAGGTACCAGAAATCCTGCCTAGGGACAGCTTTTGGGAGTGAGGATGAGGTTTAGGTTGACCATGAATCCTTGGCTGATAACTGTCGTTGTCATGAGCTAGTCTCAATCTGTAAACAGGTGGTAGTGGAGGGGAAAAGAAATACATTTTATATTTTTGGTAGAGTTATTATTTTGTTATTTTCTCTGTAAGTGCAGTACTGACTCATTTCACGCAAAAAAAAAAATCAGCAAACACAAAGAAGCTGAAAGAAGAAAATATAAGATACTCACAATTCTTCTACCCACATTAAGATATTAGTGTGTGATTCTTAAACTTTTTATTCTTATTGAATGAGTTTATTCCCTTAAGAATGAGTTCTGTATCTTATTATACACCTACATTTGTTTCAATATACACATCATACTTTCAGTTAAATTACTTAATGTTCCCCACTCCTAGGTACTTGAGGACAATTGACTCTGTGGGTGACTCTATGGCTAATCCAGTAGCTTTCTGTGCTGGTAGATAAACTGGTGTGTCCTAGTTTGGGATGTCTTTTTCAAGGCCGTTTTCTTATATTCTGTGTATATATATGCTACAGTGCTTACAGCTGTTTGCTCTGGGTAGTTAAAAATATGGATATTCAAAAGTTTAATATTTTGCTTGTCTGTTTTTGCTTATGTATTTGAAATGAACATGTATTGGTTTTACAACAACAAACTATTCCATATGTAAAACTTCACAGAAAATATATTGAAATCTGCTTGCAAATTGTGTACGGTCTATACTTGAAATGTAGTAAAGGCCATAAATACAAATGTATACACACACATAGACATATATATATATAGCTATGTAGAGATTATATAACTATAGATTTACTTTTATCTATGTGTGTTTTAAAATCTCTATATAGTTATATATGTATATGTGTATGGTTTTTATGGCAGTATGTCATGAATATATTTTCATGTCAAATACATTTTACCCCATAATTTTCTTGGTTGCATGACTGTAATAAAATGCATATAGCCACTGTAAAATACAATTCAAATGTTAACTTAAAAATTGAAGGAGAACCCCATATATTTTCTTATACAACTATAACATAATTAGCCCTATATTGTTGGGTATTTGTGTTTTTCCTAATTTTTTAGTATTAGAAATTATGTTCTGTTGAATATTCTCCAATGTATCCTTAATTATTTGACATGTCGTATTTTTCTCTATATGTAGATGAATGTAGACATATTGTATTTTATTTATTTATTACTTATTTATTTATTTATTTTTGAGATGGTATCTTACAGTGTCACCCAGGCTGGAGTGCAATGGTGCGATCTTGGCTCACTGCAACCTCTGCCTCCTAGGTTTGAGTGATTCTCCTGCCTCAACCTCCCAAGTAGCTGTGACTACAGGTGCCCGCTACCATGCCCGGCTCTTTTTTGTATTTTCAGTAGAGACAGGGTTTCACCTTGTTGGCCAGGCTGGTCTCAAACTCCTCCTGGCCTCAAGTGATCTGCCTGCCTCAGCCTCCCAAAGTGTTGGGATTATAGGTGTGAGCCACCACACCTGCCCTGGACATGTTGTATTTTAAAAGTCAGTTAATAATCTTACATTAATGTTAAAATGTTGTGTTCCAAATTTCAGTGTTATGAACACTGATTAGGTTCACAGGCTAGCCCACAACAATTAATTTAATACACATTGTAGCTAAGATAGGATTTTGATACTATTGTATTATAGTGGATTCATCTGTTTCCTCCCCCATCCCCCAAATATGTTCAAGTCCTAAACTCCTGTACCTGTGAATGTGACTCCATTTGGAAAAGAGTTTTTGCAGACATAATCAAATCAAGATGAGGTCATACTGGATGAGGACAGGCTCTAGATTCAGTGACTCTTGTCTTCCTAAGAGACTTGGACCCAGAGGGAAGAAGATCACGTGAGGACGGAGGCAGAGGTTGGCATTATGCTTCTACAAGCCAAGGAATGCCAGGACCCGTCAGAAGTTGGAAAAGGCAAGAAAAGATTCTCTTCTAGCACCTTCGATGGAGTGTGGCCATGCTGACACCTCAGTTTCAGAATGTTGGCCTCCAGAATGGTGAGTGAATAAGTTTCTGTTTTTCTAAGCTACCCAGTTTGTGGCATTTTGTTATGGCAGCCCCAGGAAACTAACATATGTACCCAATCACCTTTCTGAACGTATTTCTCCATAGAATGAATGTTGTAAGGGGAGGTTATGTTCCAGGTACAGCCCACAAAAAGTATCTAGTGCCTAATATTGTTGAAACATAACACTATCAAATTAAGTGTCGTTAAAGCAGTCTCTCATGGAAAGTTCAACCTATATACTGGGCCAGAGGGATTCTGTCTGTCCCACGCAGACAGACATGGAGACAGTTCCCTATTCTGCCAGGAGATGGCGCTTTCAGCAGTGGGTCTTACAAAGTTAAACGAGCATCTTTAACTCAGCCAACATTTAATGACCGCCTATTGTGCTGGTATACGGTGGTGGATCACACCAAGTCCATCCTGCATGGGATGAACAGCTCAGTGGAAGATAAGGAAAATAGGCGTTTGGGGAGGATGGTAAATGTGAACTGCATAGAATCCTGTTGGGACTGGGGAAGAGATGCTAGGTGTGGGGGTAGGGGAAAGGGAGGGGAAGAGTGGCCATTTCTGCTAGGTGAAGAAAATGTAGGAAGTTTACACTGTCATTGTCATAGCTTGAGGGATTGCCTTATGTACACTAAGGAGAGAAATTTTCCCAAGGGGTCTCTTGCAAATTCCTCTGAGATTCTAGCCACTTCTGTATCATTTTTAGTGCCAGCTCACCTTACTTCTTATTCATGCCAGGCCAGGAAAACAGATTTGTGACTGAAATTTGATCACCATACATTTGTAGGATCGGTAGGATTGTGACCTCGAATCAGTTTAATTGGCCTAATCCATTGGGGCCGAGTAATTGAATGCCAGCAAAAATGAGTCCCAAACTAATGGCAGTGGCTTGCTTTCTGGTAGGAAGATTGTTTTAATGTGGTAAATGAATGTTTTAGGGTCATCAGTTAATTTCTTTTACGTCCTACATTTTAATAGTCAGAGGAAACAATTGTATACCTAACTGACAAAGATACAACATGTTGATTCTATGGCAAATTCCTTGGAATGAGAAAATTTGGGAGAGTAGTCCAACAGCAGTGACTTTAATAATATTTCCATTTAACAATGAGGCAGATGTATATCTACCTAATATCTTGGAGGGTAGGATATTGATTTCCAAGGCCAAGGTAAGGACATATGATGTGGACAGTTGTGAGGCAACAGTGAGAAAGGGCTTAAACCTTTCCTGAGAATTGTTCCCAGTTGCTGTATTTACCTGAAATATTAGGCTTCTCAAACTTGATGACTTCCCAGTCTGACTTAATTATTTTAATTATAAAGTTACTTAAATATATGAAAACATAATCATTTGTATAAACCCTTTAATAGCTCTTAGATAACTATAAAACCCATCACATTTACACGTTGAAGAACTGGTCTTAATTTGAATTATTTTTTAGTTTGTAGCTTTGTTTGTATATAATATGTTGGACAATGTTAGCTGAAACTACATTATCATGCTGCATATGAATTTAGTTCTATTGGATTCTTCATTGCTGCAGTGTCCCTTTGTTGCCTTCATGTCATATCACAAGCATTTCATTTATTTATTAGTCTTTGTTCTCTTTCTTTTTTTTCTTTTTTTCTTTTTTTGAGATAGAGTCTCGCTCTGTAGCCCAGGCTGGAGTTCAGTGGCGAGATCTCCGCTCACTGCAGGCTCCGCCTCTGGGGTTCACGCCATTCTCCTGCCTCAGCCTCCCAAGTAGCTGGGACTACAGGTGCCTGCTGCCACACCCGGCTAATTTTTCATATTTTTAGTAGAGACAGGGTTTCACTGTATTAGCCAGGATGGTCTCCTGACCTCGTGATACACCTGCCTCGGCCTCCCAAAGTGCTGGGATTACAGGCGTGAGCCACCACGCCTGGCCTGTTCTCTTTCAATTTTTAAGTTAACATTTGAATCATATTTTGCAGTGGCTATACGCATTTTATTACAGTCATGCATCACTTAACAATGAGGATATGTTCTGAGAGATGCATGGTTAGGCGATTTCATCATTACGGGAAAACCATGGAGTGCACTCACACAAACCCAGATGGGATAGCCTACTACACACCTGGGCTATGTAGTCTAATTGCTTCTAGGTTACACACGATACAATGTTACTGTACTGAATACTGTAGGCAATTATAACACAATAGTAAGCATTTGGGTATCTAACATATCTAAACATCAAAAGGGTACAGTAAAAATACAGTGTGAAAGGTTTAAAAAAACCCAACACAAATAGTATACCTGTTTGGCACTTATCATGAATGAGCTTGCAGGATTGGAAGTTGCTCTGGGTGAATCAATGAATGAGTGGTGAGTGTGAAGGCCTAGGACATTACTGTACACTTCTGTGGACTTGATAAACACTGTATACTTAGGTTACACTAAATTCATTAAAAAATTGTGCTATAACATCATGAGATCTCTGATGTCATTAGGTGTAGGAATATTTCAGCTCCATTGTAATCTTATGGGACCACCAATGTATATGTAATCTGCCATTGACTGAAATGTCCTTATGTGGCACGATTGTATTTGTATTTTGTATTGCTTTCATGTAACTGAGAAGTAATTTTCAAACTCAAAACCAAACCCTTGCAAATTCCATAAAGATGTATGTAAAATGTCTCATCAAAAGCCTGGGACATTTGAGGTTCTTGATGAAAGGTTCTGTTGTGGTGGTGATGTATGAAATCAAGCCTTCTAGAGGCTTCCAACCCTTCACAGATGCTAGTGAGTTTACCTAGATGCAGCTTGGTTTAGAGGACTGCTCCTTTCCTGGCATAGCACGATAGTACGAGCAGGACACAAGACAGGCAAGGGCAAGGATGGAAGGTGGAAGCATAATTGAGCTAGAAAGGAAGGATACAACAACATGCAATTAGTGTGCTTCTGGCCTCAAAGATGTGAGTTATCTGTGACTGTGACTGTGATTCTGTCTTTGCAACTGATTGTCCACTGTGATGTAACTATAAGGGAGGGAGAGGTTTCCAGGTCAAATATGAGATGGCCTGGGTCTAAATCCTAGCTCTGCTGCTCACAGCTGAGTGACCTTGGGCACAGTTGTGGAAACACAGGCTAGACTGCTAGGACCAGAGGTCCCAAATACAGTGACTCATACAAGGTGGATGTTACAATTATCCCTTGAATAACAGTCTAGATGAGGAGTCCAGGGCTGATATGGGGGCTTGACAGCATGAGAGAACAGCCTCCTTTCATCTTGTTCTTCTGTCAACCCTGACTTCATCTGCATGTTCAAAGACACTGGCCACCATGTTTGCATTTCAGGCGCAGGCAGAGGAAAAGATGAGGAAAAAGAAGTCACACCGTCAGTCATGCCATCAGCTAGAACTTACATGGTTATGAATGTTGCAAATTACCCCTTGCAACATTTCTAGAGAAGATGAAAGGAAATATATCTGGGTATGTGTGTTGGGTGGGGGCATGAGACGGCATCTGGAAATCTCTGCTCCAGCTTCCTCAGTCTAGGTTTTCTCATCTTTTAAATAAGGATATTGCTGGTCTACTTCACAGGGTGGGAACGTCAGTATTAAATTGAAGTTTCCATTGAGAGTTTTTGGTGTAGCACCTGACACTGAGCAAGTAAGAGGCACTGTTGCCCACAGGTGTGGGCAACTCTATCAGCCAGGGCAATGTCATTCATGGCTGCGGCTTTCCACCACATTAAATGATGTAGAGTGCCCTAGACAGTCAAACTCTGATGGCAGTGACCATGATGATTGGCAGTGATGCCACTCTGAGGCCATGCTGTGCAGAAAGCTCTCTTCTTGACCTCAAGTTTCTGCAGGCAACATGGCAAAGTGGCCTCTAGAACCAGACTGCCCGTATTGGACACCTGGCCCTGCCCCTTAGAGCTGTGCCGTTTGAACCAAGTTACTTCATCTCTCTATCCCCCAGCTTTCTCATTTTTAAGATGAAGATAACAGCATCTGTCTGATAGAATAATTCAATGACCTCTTTATCTGTGAAGTGCTTATAACAGCACAGAGCACATGGAAATTGCTATGTAAGTCAGTATATATTAAATAAATACAATTATTATAGATATGCTGTTTAGTCCTAATATTAGAAACCTTATCATATACTAGAGCCATAAAAAAAAAAAAAAAAAAAAAAAAAAAAAAAAAAAAAGAGGTTGATTCCTTACTTGCTTCCTAGAATGGAAGCTCCATTAAGGGAGAGAATTTGTCTTTCTCTCTGCTGGATCCCAGGGCGTGGAACAATACCTGGCCCTTTGTGGCACCTGATGGAGCCTTGGAGGTTTGGTGTTCCTGTGTCAAAAATGGACCTGACATCTTATTTTCTGTTTGTGTCATCTGCTACTAAAGAGATAGTATCCCAACAAAAGGAAACAGTCATTATCTTCAGGGAAAGTCCTGGATATCAACCCTCAGGTATGGAGCCATGGAAAGAACAAATACTGATGCTGGGGTAGAAAAGTTTGCTTTTAAGAACTGATCCTGGCCGGGGGCGGTGGCTCAAGCCTGTAATCCCAGCACTTTGGGAGGCCGAGACGGGCGGATCACGAGGTCAGGAGATCGAGACCATCCTGGCTAACACGGTGAAACCCCGTCTCTACTAAAAAAATACAAAAAACGAGCCAGGCGAGGTGGCGGGCGCCTGTAGTCCCAGCTACTTGGGAGGCTGAGGCAGGAGAATGGCGTAAACCCAGGGGGCGGAGCTTGCAGTGAGCTGAGATCCGGCCACTGCACTCCAGCCTGGGCGACAGAGCAAGACTCCGTCTCAAAAAAAAAAAAAAAAAAGAGCTGGTCCTGCCCCTAGCTATCTGCAGGACTTTAGGGGAAGGGGGATATGAATGCCTTAGTTTCTCCATCTGTAAAATGGAAATGACATTGACCTTATAGGGCATTTTGAGAAATAAGTGTGTGAATTCATTATAAATGTAGGGTGTGTCTTTTGTGCCTAGTGCAGTGAATACAACATGTCTATTTGTTGTGAAGGGGCCTTGCTAAATGTGGAGGGCATCCTCATGAGGGGAAATAGGATTCATAACATGAAGGAACTGGGCCCGTATGAGGCTGCCGTTGAATGCAGAGGAAGGCCCTGAGTTGGGCATTTTACAAGGGGACATCTAATCATCTGTAACTTGCATCTGGAGAGAGGAAGGCTGCTTTTTGTGATGTGAAATTATTTTGATCTTTAGGTGCAGCATTTGCTTTCAATTGAAATGTTTTTTTTTCTAACATAGGAAGATTCTGTGCACTATTCTGAGAAGCCTGCAGACCCTTTTTGCAGTGATCGTAATGTGATTTGCTGCATACATCAGAGGGCGAGGGAGCTGTGTGCTTCTTGTGCAGAAGGCAGATTTGATTTCAACTCTAGAGGCAAATAAAGGAAACCTGGGAAACAAATATGAAAAATCTGAGCAAATGTGGAAATGAAAAAAAGGGGGATGGGAAAGGGATAAAAGACAGAACCCTGAGAGTAAGCAAGAGCTTGCTTTTGGTAACCTCTCTTTCTACTTCTAATGAGCTTGGACCAGACCTTCACTGAATATTGTTTTGGTGAGATTTGCCTCACCTTGGGGACACAAAGCCAGAAGCTTTCCTAGATAACACACAGAATAAAGAAACCTTGTTCATTACAAATGGGAGAAAGAACAACAGAGACTTTGATGTCTTTAAAATCAATTCAGCAAAGATTGTTTTAGGTGGAGGTTATGAGCAATGAGGAATAAGGACATGGCAAAACTGTTTCTGCAGGGGGAGGAGCCTTAGTCACAGGAGACTGCTTTGCAAGGCATGATTGGCATCCCATGACCTGACCAAATGCTCCAGGGTCAGGGTCACCTCCAAGACAGGGTCCCTGTCCCTGTGGCTGTTACTCCCTACACAAGGCTATTTGGGCTCGCCTTTTGTCCACAGTGATTCTCTGTTTACCAAGGGTCTACAAACCAATCTGTCTATATAATCTATGTTAAGCAGGGGTGACTCTTTCATGCAGATGACTTCTGACCTTACCATCCAAATATTACAGTAATGGCCCTCTGGAACTCTTATGGTGGCAGTTCTTATGATGTCATTTCCAGCTTGGTTGAGAGGTATTATGGTATCCAGGCAGGCTCATAGTGGGAAGTGGGGCATATTTTGGCAAAAGCATAGCTTTGTGCCATCTCTAAAACTGTGCTATGCAGACAGCTGATAACTTCATCCATCAGCAAAATAAGCACTATGTTAAAAACAAACTCATTGACAACCACGATGAAACATGAAGACACTGCACAAAAACCATGATCTGAGATGAAAAGTAAAGCTCCCTATATGTGGGCAACCAGGGATTGGGCACATTAGTGTCAGCTGAAAGAATAGAATCTGTTCAGTTTTAGTGAAGTGGATATGACTTCCCAGGATTATGTGAAGAATAGACATTCATGTGTTCATTCATTCATTTATTCATTCATGCAAAAGGCAATTACTGAGTACCTTCTAGGTGCCAAGAACTATGCTAGGGCCTAGGAATTCAAAGATGTATCTTAGAAATTGTCTCTGGTACTAAAAACTAGCTAGAGGGGAGACAGACATGCAAATAAACATATGCCATAAAATAATTGGTCTAATGGTGTTTGTACAACAGAGAAAAGTCTTCTTAAGAAAATGGGACAGGAGTGGCCGGGCGCAGTGGCTCACGCCTGTAATCCCAGCACTTTGGGAGGCTGAGGCAGGTGGATCACAAGGTCAGGAGATGAAGACCATCCTGGCTAACATGGTGAAACCTCGTCTTTATTAAAAATACAAAAAAATTAGCCGGGCGTGGTGTCGGGTGCCTGTAGTCCCAGCTACTCAGGAGGCTGAGGCAGGAGAGTGGCATGAACACGGGAGGTGGAGCTTGCAGTGAGCCGAGATTGCGCCACTGCACTCTAGCCTGGGTGACAGAGTGAGACTCTGTCTCAGGGGGGAAAAAAAAAGAAAATGGGACAGGAGTTTGAACAAAGCCTCCTGGAGAAAGTGTTTTCTGCTTTCTCTCTGTAATGAGTATAATTGTGTCAAGAAGTTGATAGGACCATGTGCACACGTACATACACACACAGACACACACATTTAATTCTACCTGCAAATGCCAGAAGGCTGCAGGTGACAGCAGTCTTGGCTCTAGAATTCTCCCAATGCTTGTCACAAAGACCTAGGCACTTAAACAATGATTCTAGCAATGATGAGAAAGAGTCACCTAGATGGGAAGGATTTATTCATTCTAAGAAAAACAACAAACACACATTTCTTTCCTGCAGAAAATTTGGAAAAGGGAATAGACTAGATGAAAAGGATTCAAGGCAGTGGGAACAGATAAAATATTTAATAAGCTTATAACGAAAAGGAGTAGAAAGAGCCATTGTTAGGGAAGTAAGTGAAGACTTTAAATGGCAGTTTTATTGCTTATTTTTTTCCAGCCTCTGCATCTGATCTCAGCAGTGAACTCTGCGTGTTTTTTCTACTATGGCCCAAGAGGCTCAGTTTTCTGTTTGCTATCACCTGAGCCCTGGTCTCAACCTTTGTAACTGAATTATTTGTACTCAGAGGACAAATTGAGTCAGAGGAAGCTACTTCTGCAATTACATGGGAAGAGGATGTGACAGCCTGCTGCTACTTTGAGGAGACAGCCCCAGGGGCAGATGCAGGTGGCAGCCTGGGAGATAGTGGGCTGCAAGAATGCAGAGCCCTGGCTCTCCTCCCTACCTACCTTTCCCAGAGGGGAAATACACCCAACAGGCAAAACAGGAGACATTGGAGACAAAACAGCCTCAGGACATCTCTGTCCATCATGGTTGTCTACCGAACCCTCCATCAGAGTACATTTTGGAAGATGCCTTCCCTGTAGGGCTGTTGTGAGCATTACTGACTTAACATGGAAAGGATTTTAGACAGGGCCTGCCTGGCCAGTGAAAAGTGCAATGTAAATGTCGGCTATGGAGGAGGATGAGGAATTTCACATAAAAATGAAGAAGATAAAACCTTAAGAACTTTCAAAGTGTATATATTTTAAATATAAAACTGGCTGGGCACAGTGGCTCACGTCTGTAATCCCAACACTTCGGAAGGCTGAGATGGGAGGATCACTTGAGCCAAGGTGTTCAAGACTAGCCTGGGTAACACAGTGAGATCCTGTCTTTATAAAATATTAAAAAATTAGGTGGGTGTAGTGGCACGCACCTGTAGACCCAGCTAGTGCAAGAGGCTAAGGTGGGAACATCGCTTGACCCCCCCCAGGAGGTTGAGGCTGCCATTAGCCAAGACTGTGCCACTGCACTCCAGCCTGGGTGACAAATATATCTATATATGTTTTTATATGTTTACATAAATATACATATTTTATATGAGTATATATATGTTTGTCTATCTAAAACAGATATATATATATATGAGTTCTAAAAGTATGTGTGCACGCACACGTGTACCTGTACACACTTGCATGCATATACACTGTAAATGTTTGCTGAAAAAGGAATTTAATCCTTCCTTTATGTGAGAGCTTTCTTAATAATAAGTAGTAATTATAAGAGATGTGCCTCCTCTCACCTGGAGGCGAAGAAGTTTTGATTTCCAATTCTGTAAACACTGAGGTCATGGTCTTAGACTGCTAAAGCTGAGATGACCCTCTAGTGTTCCTACCAACCCCTGGCTTTTATAGATGAGAAAACACACTCAGAAAATAAGACTTGTCCAAGACCACATGGTCAGAAAGAGGCAGAGGCAGATTATAGATCCTATGAGCTTAGGGGAATTGGGAAGGAGAATTGGGAAGAGGAGTGTGAGTCCCCTTCAAGGCTTTCTGACCCAATAGGCATTGAATATTGATCCTTGAGGACCAGGACAAGGGCCAGCCAAGCACACGGTAGCACTGAACATAGGAGATAAAGATGCCCTTGAGCTTGAGAAGCAGATATGGAAATGTATCCCCCAGCTTCATCTTTTTTCATTGTCTTGCTTTTGTTCTGGGTGCCATCTCTGCTGACAAAGTAATGAGCACTTGGGCAGATGCCATTGGTCAGAGTGATGTACCTCTAGTAGCTCTGGGTGTCCTGTGATTCAGTCAGGAATAGGCTGCTGGACTGACCTCGGTGGCTGTTGTGTGCGTGTGTGTGCGTGTGTGTGTGTGTGTCAGTGTGAGAGAGACAGAGAGTCACTGGGAAGTTTCAAATGGGCTTGGAAGAAAAATTTTGAAGCCATGGGAATTGTTCTCGTTACTCATTACTCCGCTTCTTATTACCACTTCCTATTGGCCTGATCCAACCTTGGTGTAAAGTTGAAGAAAAAGAAAAAAAAAAAAACAACTCTACTCTTAAAATAAACTTTTGTACAGAGTGTCCCGAAAGTCTTAATGCCTGCTTAAAACTGCACTGACTTTTGAGACACTCGGTAAGTGAAAAGATGAAAAGCTTGCAATCCGTAGAATGGAGGTGGTGAGTGGGTGAGCTGGGTAAGTCAGACAGGCTTGCGAGACTGCTCCCCAGGGAGGGCCAGCCACACATCTCAGGCCTCAGACCGTGGAGAGGAGCATTTGTGGGCAACAGCCTTTGTAAGATGGGAAGCGTTTGGCAGGTGACTATGTGATTAAGTTATTAGACTCAGAGGTGCTTAACTCACCTGGACATTTTTGTGAGATTTGGTAGGAAATAGAAGGGAGATGCTAGGTACTGGCAAAGGAACAGGGATAGAGGGACCATAAGGAGGTGAGGCTGGAAATTCACAGACAGTGGGTGGTGGTGCTGCTTGGACTCATGCTTAGAAGTGGGGTTCAAGCAAAGTTCAACAGAATCATTGAGGGTTAAGGAGCTGCGATTGATACCTGGGTTATGTAAATAATTCAAGTACTAGCTATCTAGGAATCCAAGTCCTGAGGACTTATGAGGTCATCTTCTCCTTTAATATTTAAAAACAAATTAAAAACTGCTTGTGCTCCCTGTCTCATTTATGGCAGAAGTCCCATTCCAATCTTAATCTTCTCATGAACGCCTGGAGGCTGACTTTCTCTTTCCTGCCTCTTTCTCCAGTTTACTGCTGTCACTGAGTAATTCTTGATCTTTGCCTATGTTCACCTTCTCTGGCTGTTCTTTCCATTTTCCCATGTTCACCCAAATGTGCCACTAACCCTTTAAAAAATTTCTCCGACAGCATCCCCAAGTCAAGAGAGCTGATGGAGTAGTCTTTTACTGAGGAGGAGTTTCAACACATTCCTGATATACAACTTGAATCATTTGTGAGACCATCCTGGCCTATAAATCTCCCTTGGCCTTTTCCCACTGTCAGGAACATCTCACTTGCTGTATTCTCTTCCCAGGCGCTGGCCTCCTTGCATTTTACTGGAGCTGTCTTCCTTTTCTTGTGGACCAATTTATGTCTGTCAATTTCTACCTGTTCCTGGACACTCCTCCCCCATCTCCTTTATCTTGGTATATTTTATTCCACTTATCTTCATACTTTTTGGCTTTTCTTTGTCTCCTCCATCTTCAATATCTTGTCTAGAACCCATCTTTTCACAACCAGAATTGCTATCTAAATAAGGTTTTTCTAAATAACAGACTGTGTTTTCTCTAAGAGGAATTTTGCTCTCAGGTTTTAAGATAACATGTAGCCACCTCGACTTCATGAAAACATTCTGATTTCTTAATTTAAGGAAGAGGAGTGGAAGGTATAAATATTTCTTGAGGGTTTATTAAAACCAGACCCTGGGCTAGTGCTTTTTATGCCTCATTTAATTTCATCCTCAGAAAAGTCCTGTGAAGTGGGATCGTCACCCAGATTTACCAAGGACAGTGAGTCAGGAACACAGGGCTGTGCTAGTCACATAAGCTGGTGGATGGCAGAAGAAGTCGCCATCAAGACAAAATCTTTGGACTCTGGAGCCTGAGCTGTTTCCTTGAATCATCTTGCCTTGGAAGAGGGGATGATGACAGAGATGACCCTGTGGGTACTGGACTCTTCTTCCTTGATGGCCTGCTCTTTGCCCTCCAGCTACACTTTCCCACTCACTACTGAGGCAACTCTGGCTCTCCCTTTTCCAATCCCTTCCTGCTTTTCTCCAAGGGTGGTGGGTCCTGGGTTCTGTCAATTCCAACTGCAGCCTGTTCTCTCCTGCTCTAGCTGAAGCCCTAAGTGGTGCTTGGAGCTCTCTTGGAGTAGTATCTGCTGACTTTCTCACCCTCAGTGTCTCTTCCCCATCCCGTCTCATCCTGTACTTCTGATAGACTGGCTCCAGTACCCTGTGTTGGGCACATGGTAAAGAATTTTGGCTTTGAGTTAGACATGGGGTCAAACTGAAGCTTGACCTCTCATCAGTTGTATAACCTCAGGCAAGTTGTTTAAACAATTTGCTTAAGTTTTTTCTTCTTTAAAATGGGAACAATGAGAGTATGTAACTCAGAGGGATTCTGGAAGGCCTCAATGGTATGGTGTAGGTAAAGGGATTGGTACAGAGTCTGATAAATAGTGAAGGTTCATAAATGGTAGCAATCGGTGTGGTTATGGACACAGTGATCTTGCTACCACTTTCCTCCTCCAGTCCTTGGTGGTACCCATTGCTGACCAGCCCAGACTCCTTGGCCTGACACTCAGGGTCCTCTGCTATCTATAAATTAGCCTGAGCCCACCTTTCTCATCTATTGTGCTGTAATAATGCTGGACTACACACTACTTCCTGGCTGCAGCCCCTGGTATTAACCTAGAATAGCCACCTCTAAGAGGAAGTCTAACCATGTTTCCAGGGCCAGCTCAATCATTTTCCGGAGATGCTCCTTTCTGACTCCTCTCCCATCCCCTCCCCTTTGGAAGTGAGCTGTCTCTAGCCTCTGTTCCTTTAGCTCTTTGAACATGTTAATGATATACATCTCTTGCTACCCCTAGGCATGTTTATTAACTCTGCTCCAAAATAAAGTTCCTTGAAGATGGGAGCTTACTTCATGTCCTCTGTGTCATGGGCAGTGCTGAGAATGAATTCAGAAAATGATCTGGGAGACAAGAAGCTGAACAGCTCCCACTGTGTGTAGCCTAATTTGGGGCTTCACTTAATCCTTCCTAATAAAATCCCCATTTCCTGCCTCTTCCCCATTCAGTCTTTGTCCACAGGCTACCCAACCCCTGAAATAGACATATGATCTTCCACTCCAAGGCACAGGCACCTACTGAAAAGATTCCTACCATCTCCTTGGAAGGTTGCCTGTTTCTTAGTGGTCTCTAAGAACAGAGGATACAGACCCAAGGGAACACATAAGGCAGTCCATTGGAATGCAGGAAGAAAATGTTAGCACATCTGTTTACTTATCTTGCATATTTTCATTTCTTAATGTCCATCTTTTGATGTATGCCTTATTAGGTATATAGCACACTAGAACAGTGACTTGCATATGTAATTTATAAATAAATGTGTATTTATTGCACACTCAAAAATATTTTCATTTACAGGATGCCTGATTCAGTAAGTTTAGAGTCCAAAGATGTTCCCTATACACTGCTACTAGTTGAGAAGAACAGCTGTGCACATATGGTTTCTTAATGCAAACTATTAATTGGTGCTCTGATGTGCACCAACTGCAGCCCGGCTCCTGATCCTGTTTTATTTTCTTGTATGTATTTATTTATTTTTTAATTTTTTGAGACAGGGTCTTGCTCTGCACTCAGGCTGGAGTGTAGTGACGTGATTATGGCTCACTGCAGCCTCGATCTCCCAGGTTCAATTGGTCCTTCTACCTCAGCCTCCTAAGTAACTGGGACTGCAAGTGCATGCCATCATGCCCAGCTAATTTTTAAAATTTTTTTTTATAGAGACAGGGTCTTGCTATGTTGCCCAAGCTGGTCTTAAACTCTTAGGCTCAAGCAACTCTCCCTCCTCAGCCTCCCAATGTGCTGGGATTACAGGCATGAGCCACTGCATCCAGCCTTACTTTTCTAATTTGAAATCTTACTTCAAGCTTCACCTGCATGTACTCAATGTTTTCTCGACCACTTGCCTTTCCGGGTGCTTCTTCCTCTTAGATGTTCATCTCTACTGATCCTGGGATAATGACTTCATCTGCATCTCCTCTCTATCATGTATTATAATTCTTTACTTTCTATTTTAACTATTTATATAAATGTCTTATTCGCTGTTCCAGACTATAAGCTCATATTTCTGATTCCATCTTTTTATCCTTATCTCTTATCCTAGTTTCTGTACAGAATAGATGCTTAATATAACTTTGCTGATTAAATGGAATATATGATGTATAACCCACATTTTCAGTAGTTCTCTCAGATACAACTGCAACTGCTAATCTAAGCCATCTCTTTCTTCTCCATGAAGTCTTCAGTTTCATATTCTTTTGCAAAAGCAGCTCTGCTGTTAAATAAAGCCAACTAGAAAATGAAGGGGTGTGGGAGGAATGTCCACATCCACTGTACAAGCAAACTCTTCTGCAATGTGCTCTCCACAAAGAACAAAACTTTGTAGGATCATGTTCTTGTTGGGGATGAAAGCGGAGGGAGACCCTAGACTTGGAACTTTTGCATAACACATCTGTAAGGCAGCAGGGACTTGTTCTTATACTGTTTTTCAAGGGAGTGAGTAATGTGCTTGCTCACTTTCTCCTCTCCTCTCCAGTCTCCAGCTGTCCGCCTAGTTCTCTTCTATCTAGCCTTCAGACACATCAAGAAGTGTTCCATTATTTTAGAGGCATGCCACTGTCAGGAAAGCCTGTGTTTGCTCATAATTAGGATTTGTGCCCAATATCATTTGGCATTCTCTGCCCAACGGGCCATTCACCACTCTGAGATGATAAAGCCATTTCATTTCATTGAATATTTCCTGAACTGTAAGTACAATATCAGAGTGCCAGGTATTTTACATTTGCCACTCCAAGTCCACTCCCCAACCCTTTTCTATCTACTCTATCTCTCCTGTGGCTGACCTGGGCTACATCAGTGGGCTCCCTTGTTCTCTGCCTTTGAGGTGGATTCTGCTAATAGGGAGAACCAGAAGAAGACTGGATGAATGGAGAAGATCAATTCAGGCTGGCTGTCTCTCTCATCCAAAACTCACAGTTCCTGTTGGATGGTCCTTTCCATGAAACTAATGAAACTCTTTCTGTGTCTGGGTTCTGGTGACCATCCATCTGCACCCCTTCTCAGGCCCAGTGGTAGTAATGGGGCATGACTATTGCTGCACTATCCCTTCTGCTCTTTGTAAATAGTCCCTTTACTATGCTCTTCTCAAAGTAGGCATATTCCTCTTTGAGTATGCCATATCTCCAGGAAAAGGAGAGAGAGAGAGAGATCCTAATTAAAATGGGAAGTGTGAATGTTATTCTCTAGATGAAAGGGACATATTGGAGTTGCATTTTAGAAAACAAATTCTCTTTGATTAGAGGAGTGCTACTCAAAGTGGGCTGGCAGCATCAGCATCTCTGAAGCAGACCCTCTGGGGATGAGCCCAGGGTCCAGCAATCTGTGCTTTAGTAAGCTCAGTAAGCACTGAATTTAGAGGGGATGAAGCTGGAGGCAGAAAGACCAGTTGAGAGGCTGATGTGGTTGAAAAGAAAAAAGAAAGAGGAAAAAACAAGAGGAGATAGCAGTGAGTCTGGGATAGATATTTAAGATATTTAAGGTTTGGGATTGATAAGACTTGGAATTGAATAGATGTAGAGAAACTTAGAGGAGAAGTTGATCTCAGGTATTAGGCTTAGTTGGTTTTATTAACCAAAATCAGAAAGAAAGGAGCATAGATTTGAGAGGGAAGTTGTTATGACAGTAAGGAGCACAGTGAGTTTGAAGTGCTTGTGGAGACAGCATGGGGAAGAAGTCCAGAAGGCTTTTTAATACAGGGGTCTTGAAATCAGGAGAAGAGTCTTGACCACATTGAGCTTGCAACATTCAACAAATACTCACCGTGATGGTAAGTCAACTTTGTAAAATGTCAACTCGGGTAGGCTCACCTAAGTTTCCCAGAATTCCCTTTTTTTGTATGTTTCTGGTTAGGGTGGGTCATAAGAGAGAGTCTTGGGAGACTTGGTGGGTGGAAGTGCAGCAGCAGCCATTTTGAGGCTCACAGGCATTGTCACTGATCTGCTGACTTGCCCCATCTGTATGAAGAAGCAGTGGTCTTGCAACTGCTCCGTTTTCCCTTGACAGGCTCCTCCTTTAGCTTCTCTGACTCCTAGCTCAGTTAGGTATGTTTGGCTCCATGACAAAAGACTCCAGCTTCTGCAGGGACCCACACTATCAAGGTGAGAAGCAACAAGAAATGACAGAGGTTTTAGTTTATTCTTGTAGGCTGGATTCCATCCTCTTGTTTGTGGATTCCAGCCTGATCTTAATCTCTTTCACTTTACATCAATCTTCCCCTACCAACCGCCTGCCCTGGGGACTCCAAATTTCTGCATCAGATACAAAAAGAACAGCCTTACAGAGATGTACCTATGCATTGCCTAGTGGTTCTGCTTGAACCATGAGGCTTGGTTACATTGACTAATGCATTCACCAAAAGAAAGAGCACAAGGGAGAATAACAGGTAAGGCATAAGTGGAATCTACTATTCGATACAACAAACATCTGCCTTGGAGTGAGCATGTGATGGGAGGCAGGGGTCTGTGATTCCTGGTAAATCTCACTTCTTACGTGCCTCTCCTGAAGGAAGCATTTTGCTCGTCTGAGTGCAGAATAGAAGTTCAAGGATGATTTTGGTAATGTTCATAAATTTTGCCTTGGTCTCTAATTTGGGACCTAACTCCTGCATAAGATGTGAGTCCACTACAGATTAGGGAGTCATTGGAGAACAGGTAAGTAACGTTCCTCAGGAAGAACCTGAAAAATGAAAAGGAAAGAGAGCCTTGGGAAGTAACTTAAATGAATTTAAATTAAATATGGTAACCAAAATATTTGGTCATATAGTCTTTACAAAAGATTTCTTTTTATGTTTCTATTTACGTGAAAGGCATACAGTACTATATTTAGGATTTGTTTAATGAAGAGTCATTACTGAAAAGTATAAAACAAGAATCAGGATTGGCCTAAAAGATTCAGGGCTCAATCATGAGTGTGTTGCTAGAGAATAAAGGGTATTTTTGACTCTTGGTTTAGTGTACTTTGCTGTGTTCTTGCTTCCGCTGCATATACACATGCTTTAGGGGAAAATGGCAATTTCAAACCCTGACAATATTTACTCATTTCCTGTTTGCCCTGGGGTGTCCGAGCTCACCATTACAGTGATTCAGCTGCTTAAAAGAGGAGGGAGATTCTGGTTCCACAGCTTTGCTTTCCACTCAAATTAAATGAAAATGGAGACTTTCCTCTAGCACTTTATGTCGAGATAGCATTGTTGGGGGATTTGGCACCACTGATGGAAAAGAGGGCGCCTTGTGTAGCCTTGCCAGCCTCCCTGACCATCCACTTAGATAAGGTTGTGTTTTGAAATATAATGAGGCTTGTTTTGGTTTCAAGGATGAGAGAACTATTTGTTTCCTCTCATCTCTGGTCAGCTTCTATAGAGCAAGTCATTGACCTAACATTTCTGATTAACCTAGATATTGGTTTCCCTTTGAAAGTAAAAGCTTGGCCTGAGTTCACAGAGGACTACAACTTCTTGGTTTCAGCTTTGCCTGCTGAGTTCCTATTCCCTTCAAAGTGCTTTGGATGGAGGGCGGTCATAGGTCCTGGGGAGGTTGGCAAGGGTGTAGTTGTAGTCTTTGACAGGTCTCAGATTTCAGAGATGTGTGTTACAGCTTCTGTCAAAAGAACCTCCCCTTAAATATCAGCTGTGCCAGGTTCTGCTGCTTGCTTTCCTGGTAGCAACTCAGTGCTTTGCTGGCTGAGTAGCTGGCTCTTTCTACAGCAATTTTATTCATAGTCAGACATTCTCCACTTTCTAGTAATCCCAGAAGCTTTTCCTTGTACTGCCTTCTCATTCAGTCGTTAGGGGGAAATCAGTTCTCTTGTCCTAAACATGAAGCATGGAATGTGTTAGAGAACACTGCTTTAAGGCTTCAAATGTTTCTCTCTTAAAAACAGTGATGGGGACTTACATTAACTAGGCCCTTAACAGCGAGAGATATTGTGCTAAACATTTCTTTTTTTGTTTGTTTTGTTTTGTTTTGTTTTGTTTTGTTTTCTTGAGACAGAGTCTTGTTCTGTTGTGCAGGCTAGAGTGCAGTGGTATGATCTTGGCTCACTGCAACCTCCGCCTCTGGGTTCAAGCGATTCTCCTGCTTCAGCCTCCCCAGTAGCTGGGATTACAGGTGTGTATTTTTAGTGTATTTTAGAGATGGAGTTTCGCTATGTTGGCCAGGCTGGTCTCGAACTCCCGACCTCAAGTGATCTGCTGGCCTCAGCCTCCCAAAGCATTGGGATTACAGGCATGAGCCACCATGCCCAGCCTTATGCTAAGCATTTCATATTCATCAACTCATTTTATTCCTCAAAACAGTCCTGTGGAATACATAATTATGATTCTAGTTTATGTGGTAAAACTGAGTATAGGCAACATTTCCAAGGTTATAGAACTTGTAAGTACTAGAGCAAGTTCTGCCAGACACCAAATCCATACTCTGAGCTTCCTCACTTACCTCCTGCTTTATCTGGAAGGTCCTCATTTCCCCGCTGCTCGACTGTTAGCAGTGTATTTGTTAAAAACAAAGCCCGAGCTGGGGACAGTGGTTCACCCCTGTCAATCCCAGCACTTTGGAGGTTGAGATGGGCAGATCACTTTAGGTCAGGAGTTTGAGACCAGCCTGGCCATCATGGTGAAACCTCGTCTCCACTAAAAATACAAAAATTAGCCAGATGTGGTGGCAGGCGCCCGTAATTCCAGCTACTCAGGAGGCTGAGGCACGAGAATCACTTGAACCCAGGAGGCAGAGGTTGACGTGACCCAAGATTGTGCCACTACACTCCAGCCTGGGTGACAGAATGAGACTCTCTCAAAAACAAAAAACAAAGCCCTAGATTTTATTTCAACTCACCTAACATGACTTCCCTTGAGCATTTTGTTTTGAGGCTAAAAAACATGAACATGAGCATCTCAATTAAAGTGCCCTTGAAAAGATTTATTGGCAGATTGCTTTCATCTTGACCATAACGAATCACAGAAAAGGGAAAACAAGACAAGGAGTGACCTGAAGTACTCTTTGGAACACTGCATTTGGTGAAACTGGCGCAGAGTAGCTTTTAAGAATGCATTTCGTTCTTGCAAGCCAGCCTGGGGTCTAAGTGAAATAGAACTTGCAATACGATAAAGGAGATGCCTGTAAAAGATTCGTACCATGCAGGGGGGTGGGAGAAATTGACTGATGAAAACCCCACATTTCTGTAGTCAAGTCTTTATATGGAGTTGTCTGATGTGCAACCTAAGGTGGTATCACATTCAAAGACTTCTCTTCCTCTCCCCTCCCCTCCCCTCCATTCATTTCCTCCCTCCCTCCCTCTCTCCCTCCCTTCATTCCTTTCCTTCTTTCCTTTTTTTCTTTCCTATTTCAAATATTTATTGAGCTCATACTGCATGCTAATTACTAGGTGCTGAGGATTCAACAGCAAACCCACTCCCCACCGCGGGGGGCCTATATGCAAGTGGGAGAGACAATCAACAAATAAATCAATACATATATATAACCGTAGTTTAAGTCATGATAAGCACTGTGGTGAAAACATAAGGTGAAGTAAGTGGCCTGAGAGTGATGGCACATGCCCTTTTGGATAGGATGAGCCAGGAAGACCTCTCTGATGAGGGCATATTTGAGCAGACACCCGAGAGAATTAGGAGACTGAGCCACATGAATTTGTGAAGAAAGAGTACTCCACAAAAGGGAAACAAGGAATGCCAAGTCCCCGAGGCAGGAGCATGCTTGTCATTTTCAAGCAACTGCAGAGAAACCACTGCAGCCAGAGCAGGGTGAGCAATGGTAAGAGTGGAGGAAACAAGGCTCTAGAGTGGGCCAGGGGTAAAATCAAGCCTTATAAGGGAAGGAGCCTGCACTTTATTCTAAATATCACGGATCCCACTGTAGGGTTTGAAGCAATGGTGTGACATCATCTGACTTGCTTTTTGACAAGATCATTCTAACACAGTGAGGAGAGTGGACCAAAGTAGACAAAAGTTAAAGCAGGGAGACCAGAAAGGAGGTTATTGCAGTCATCTAAGCAAGAGAATGTATGACTCGGGAGCTTGCCCACCACAGGGACTCTGCAGTGCTTTTGGGGTATTATTGACCTATTCTATGTGCTGAACATTTTCCCTGTATTAGCTCCTCTTCATCTCTCAATCAGGTCCATACTCTGGAAGGACAGATGCCAGCAATTTCTCTGTCTCCCTTACACACATACTGCCTCTTCCTGCCAAGAGCCTCTTTGCTCTCCTCTTGAATCTGGGATGACTTTGTGACTTGCTTTGGCCATGAGAATGTAGCAGAAACCATTCTATGCCATTTTCACACCTGTTCTTTAAGAAGCCTGGGAGGTTTCCTATTCTCTCCGGGGAAGCCAGGCCCCATGTAAAGATGCTCAGGCTGGACTCCTAAATGATGAGACACCAGTGGAGAGAGAGCAAGAGGCCACACAGGAAAGCACTGGCCAGGGTGGAGAACCTTTCTTAGCATGCATCCCTTCTAGCTGCTGCTGAATACAGCTGAGTGAGTGATCTCTGCTGATGCCACTAGAACAAAGAACTACCCATCTGAACCCTGCCTGAGTTCTTGACCCACAGAATGGTGAGGAATAATTTGACATTGTTTTAAGTCATTCAGTCATGGGGTGGTTTATTAAGCAGCCATGGTAATCCAAAATTGTTGGTATCGTCACCCCCATCTTGTAGATCAGAGTGGACAAACTGTACCCATTGGGCCAAATCTAGTCAGCCACCTTGTTCTGTAGATAAAGTTTTATTGAAACACAGCCAAGATTATTAATTTACATATTGTCTATGACTGCTTTCACGCTACACAGCAGAGTAGAGTAATTGCAAGAGAGACCTGCTGTTATGGCTGACAAAGCCTAAAATATTATTTTGCCCTTTACAGACAAGTCTGCTGTTCTCTGTTATAGATGATGTCTCATGGGACTGAGTAATGGGCTAAGATTGCCCAATCATTAAGTGGCAAAGTACTCAAATCCAAGTCTGTCTGATTCCAATGTGTTTTGCATTCTCCCATACTCTTTCTTATATCAGTTCTAGCCTCAAAGGTACACACCCAGGGAAATTTAAAACAAACAAGACACACTGTTGCTATGTGCTAGTGCTATGGTTTCAATGTCTGTTCCTTCCGAAAATCGTGTTAAATTTGTTTGCTGTTGTGGTGATGTTAGGAGGAGGCACCGTTAGAGGGTGACAGGGCCATAGGGCTCTGCCCTCACGGGTGCGATTGATGCTGTTATAAAAGGGCAGGTTTGACCCCTTTTGCCTCTTTGCCCTTCTGCCTTCTGCCATGTGATGATGCAGCAAGAAGGCCCTAGCCAGATTCCAGAGCCATGATATTGAACTTCCCAGCCTCCAGAACTGTCAGCCAATGAGTTTCCGTTCATTATAAATTGCCCATCTCAGGTATTCTGTTAGAGCAGCACAAAATGAACTAATACAGCTAAGTTAGGTAAACTCAAGTAAGCATGATGTCATGCTATTTTTTGGGGAGGGAATCTCATTTTCTCCTCTTTTTCTGCTTTATTTTTTATGCTGTATTATGATACTATTTGTAAATGCCAAAATCATGTTCTGATGAGAACACTGGATTTGGAGTTAAGACTCAGCATCATCAGGCTTTGCTACCTTGAATCTGTGTGACCTTGAGCTGGTTACTCAGTCTTTATGACACACCATCTGAAGCAGTGTTTCTCATTTTTTTTTTTAATTGAAGCTTAGGAAACATTTTATGTATATGTATATTTTCATCATTGCACCCTCTCCATGAAATTTTAATATCATAGATGAATCTCATAGATGACAGGTCCCCAACCCCTGGGGCCATGGCACCACAGACCCTTAGAAACCAGGCTTCACAGCAGGAAGTGAGTGGTGGGTAAGGTAGCATTACCACCTGAGCTCTGTCGCCGGTCAGATAAGTGGTGGCATTAGAGTCTCATAGAAGTGCAAACCCTATTGTTAACTGCAGAATTTATTGCCTGGTGATCTGAGGTGAAACGGTTTCATCCTGAAACCATACCTCACACACGCCCTCACCCCTTGCCTTGTATGTGGAAAAATTGTCTTCCACGAAACAGGTCCCTCGTGCCAAAAAGGTCAGGGACTGCTGCCATATATATTATACTGTATATTTGTTTTAAAGAGTCCAGATTTTCACCCCTTCCCCAAGAACCAACTTTTTTTTTTTTGAATAACTAATACCAATTCTTTTTTTAATTATTATTATACTTTAAGTTCTAGGGTACATGTGTATAACGTACAGGTTTGTTACATATGTATACTTGTGCCATGTTGGTGTGCTGCACCCATCAACTCGTCAGCACCCATCAATTCGTCATTTATATCAGGTATAACTCCCAATGCAATCCCTCCCCCCTCCCCCCTCCCCATGATAGGCCCTAGTGTGTGATGTTCCCCTTCCCGAGTCCAAGTGATCTCATTGTTCAGTTCCCACCTATGAGTGAGAACATGCGGTGTTTGGTTTTCTGTTCTTGTGATAGTTTGCTAAGAATGATGGTTTCCAGCTGCATCCATGTCCCTACAAAGGACGCAAACTCATCCTTTTTTATGGCTGCATAGTATTCCATGGTGTATATGTGCCACATTTTCTTAATCCAGTCTGTCACAGATGGACATTTGGGTTGATTCCAAGTCTTTGCTATTGTGAATAGTGCCACAATAAACATGCGTGTGCATGTGTCTTTATAGCAGCATGATTTATAATCCTTTGGGCATATACCCAGTAATGGGATGGCTGGGTCATATGGTACATCTAGTTCTAGATCCTTGAGGAATCGCCATACCGTTTTCCATAATGGTTGAAGTAGTTTACAATCCCACCAACAGTGTAAAAGTGTTCCTATTTCTCCACATGAACCAACTTTTACCCCCTTGGAAAGATATCATCCTTGCTGAGGACACGTGATCTCAAAGATGCATGAACTAGCCCTTGATGCTTGGTTCCCAAAGTGTTGGACCTTGCCCACATTTGCAATTTAGGGACATCACCTACCGAGCAAGGTAGCATTCTAGAAGCCTGACGAATGTCACTTCCTTCCCAGTCAGCCCCTCTGTGGGGGTAGATATTGTTCCTATGTTTTTCCTGAAGAGAGGCCTGAGACCTGGAGAAGTAACTGTCCAAGGTCACACTGTTAGTAAGGTCAGTGACAGGATTTGAATCTGGGTCACTCTCACCTTAAAACCATCACCCTTAAGCAAGAGTAAAACACACTCTGAGAACTTTGTGTTTGAATCTGAGGGTTTCTTTCTGTGTTTTCCCGAGGTGGGCCTTCTACTCACTGTGAAATAGTGGATCTTGAAGTATAGCTCTTGGACCAGCAGCATCACCTGTTTGTTACCTGTGCAAATTTTCTGACCCTGCCCCAGAGCTTCTGAATCAGAAACTCTGGGAGCAGAGTCCTCTCTCAGTAGAGGTTTTGGACCAATCCTCAGGTGGTTCTGATTGAGAATCCATGCTGAAGAGGTTTTCTCCTGGAAAGAACTTCCATCTGGAACATGTTAGGTCTAGCGTAGTGGGAAGGAGTTGGAGAATGTGTTCTTAGTGGCTCTGAAATGCACCGGCAGCTCCTAAAGTGATTGAACCACCTGCCTTCAACTAGCACGACAGGTCTGATTTCTCCTTTGTTAGAATACCTTTCTATGTTTTCCTCATGTCTCATCCACTTTCCCAAGCTGCTTTTGCTTTGGCTAGGCACTTGGCTTCAAATGACTGTTACTTCAAAGGACTTTTTTACCACAATCTAAGTCACCATAATAAATTGTGCCACTGCCTGGAACTTGATTTTCAAGTGTGTTGCCCTGAAGTCCTATTGTTATTTTGTTGGTCAATCAAAGCTAGGTTATGCTGTGGTAACAAACAACCTCAACATTTCAGTGGCTTAAAACAGGTAGGAAACTGTGGTCCCGGGTCAAATTTGGCTATTTCCTGTGTTTATAAGTAAAGTTTTGTCAGAACACAACCACACTCATGCATTTGCATATCATCCAGGACTGCTTCATGCCACATATAGCAGAGTTAAACAGTTATGATAGAAACCAAATGGCTTGCAAAGTTGAAAATATATACTCTTTACTCCTTTAGAGAGAAAGTTTCCTGCCGGACGCGGTGGCTCAAGCCTGTAATCCCAGCACTTTGGGAGGCCGAGACGGGCGGATCACGAGGTCAGGAGATCAAGACCATCCTGGCTAACACGGTGAAACCCCGTCTCTACTAAAAATACAAAAAACTAGCCGGGTGACCTGGCGGGCGCCTGTAGTCCCAGCTACTCCGGAGGCTGAGGCAGGAGAATGGCGTGAAGCCGGGAGGCGGAGCTTGCAGTGAGCTGAGATCCGGCCACTGCACTCCAGCCTGGGCGACAGAGCGAGACTCCGTCTCAAAAAAATAAATAAATAAATAAAATAAACCTACAAAACACTAATGACATCTTAAAAGCAGGGAGTAAAGAGAGATCATCTACACAACAATGAGGATTAGACTGAGGAGACTTCTTTACAACCAACATGTATCATGCCTATTATATGCCCACACTGTCCTGG